>NW_022145600.1:4435414-5035414 GCF_000002235.5 Strongylocentrotus purpuratus
TTATTTCGAAAAACATAGAGTAGGATGCACATGCTGTAGCTCAGTGAAAGCTGAAATGTTTATGTTTACAAGTATTGAGGATACATATAAATAGGAAAGAATATCTATTCATGAAACATATCAACATAATCGTACAAAACCATGACAGATAAAATAATGGTCTGGTTAAAAAGACAACTGGTCAAATATAAAAATAAAAAAGATTGGGTTTTTAAAGAAAACTTAAAACAATCAGCGATGATTAAGAAGATCAATATAATTTGGTATTGCACTTTGTTTAAAGGCCCACTGCACTACTTGTAGGTACTTGCGCCCTCTATATAACATACAATGCCTAATCGGTGACCATTGGTCCCCCATGATCCTCTTTTTCTTATGTTAATTGAGAGCTGAGTTGATGAGATAACCACCTGTCCAGTGACCTTGCAGAGCGGTCTAATCCCTCCTGTAAACTATGGCAGATAAGCTTTAAAACGAGAGGTTCTGCATTTATATTGACTATACTTGTGTTTATTTCGTAATGACATGCCAACGATTTATCGTTCAGGAATCCAGGAATTTTTCACGCCTTATTTGTAATCGTTCAAGCTGGCATCGTTTTAAGGCGTCTTCATAATTTATAGAACTTTTCCCTAGGATGATTTTACATATCCTTTTCTAAGTTGACATAGGCCTAGATTTTGGTCTCTCACAATTTTCAAAAATGTTATGCAATAGTCGAACAAGATAGTGAGATGTTGATAAACCAGGTCTATTGCCATATATTGGTGAGGGTCAATGTACTTATATATGTCTTCCAGAAGCCACTTGGCTATAAAAGATTCGGCCATTTTTGAGATACGACTATATAGTTAACGCTATGGGGCGTAGTTGTTCAGTTGTTGGTGATTGAGGTTTTGGGATTGGAATAAGTTGACTTCTTTTCCACTGCCATGCTATGCCCTGATGAAAAGATGCATTTAAGATATCTGCTACAGGCTTAATTCATATGCAAATTCACGAACTTAATACGAGGTGGAAGATCTTCTTTCAATCCTGCTTTGTTACTTTTTATCTTTTGGAGTATGTTGAAAACCTCATATTGCTGGACCTCTGGTATATTGATTGTGAAGGTAAGAATGCAGGTACATGTATAAATCTGCTCGTGTCCAGGGGTCTGAGGTCTTTTGTTATTGATATAAACAGCTTGTTAATAGCTTCTGCTGTTTTTTCATAACATTTAGGGTCATTATCTGCAATACCTTGTTCTTTTATGTCTGGTTAATCTAAATTTCTTTTACTTATTATCTTGATCTGTTTTTACCATGCACCTGGGTTTGTTGTTATTATTGTTGTTATTTCAAGGTGTGAAACACGAGTATTATAATAACGATTGCAAAACGAAGAAGCAAAATTAAAATCATGAAAGAAAACTTATGCAGAGAAATTAATTACGTGATAGAATAATGGTATACACTTTTACGGCGCTATAATGATGAAATTTGATTTGGAAACTAGGAATAACGAGGTGCCGTGAAATGGCTTCAGATTCATGATTTAGAGTATTTGAATAGTGTTATTATAGTGATGTAATATATTTCGACAGCTATTGATAAGAATATACACACAGGAACATAATTTGAAATTGTTTATGCGTTACAACTGCTTGTCTTTACATTTACAAAATTTGTTGGATCGCAGTAACTCATTTCGTAGAGAAAATAGAGAGGGGGTAATGAATGATGTTTGACAAATAAGTGAAAATACAAATATAAAAACAAAATAATGCTACATACATGTATAAGAAAACGAAATCCAAGACGGCGTCGGTTGAACAGAAATAAAAACACTATTGAGTAGGAAAGAGAAACCAGTAAGAAAAGTTATAATAACTTAAGGCAAGTTCAAGTTCATTTTTTATTCAAAACCACACAAAACATGATATATAACCTTTTACTAAAAAGAGACTGGTAATAGTACATTAATCGACATATATTAACTTAATTACATCATAAAATGAATGGTTTTAGGACCCCTTTAGAAACTAAGCTCGTGAGCGGGGCCCTACAGTTAACAAAATACATACATGTACATTACCAATATGGCAAGGTGAATACAAAAAATGCAACGCAAAGCAGAATGAGGAGGAGGCAAAGAAGTAGAAAAGAAAAGAAAAGTAAAAGCATAGTAGGAAGAAGAAGAAGGAGATTCAATACCTATGATGTATTTTTTAAATATAGATATTTAAGTAATTCGGTGTAAAAATGCAGGAGGGTCTACTATTGAAGCAAAGCTTGCAGGATGTAGCCCCCACCCTTATTATAATTATACATGTAACAAGAGAGTAATTTGGTATTGCTGTTTGAATCGAGACCTTTATTGCTCTACTCGTAAGATTGACCATATTTGTTTTTGTTTTTGTGTTGTTGCTGTTATTACCAGCGGGATTTAGTTAAAAGGTAGTGGACACAATTTTTAATATAAATCACAGTTATTCCTTACTGGATGTAGTTTAATGGCACCAACTAGGATTTACAAGGTCAATCATCCAATTCCAGATTATTATTTTTTATAGACATGCATTTAATGTGCGAATCGGGGTCACGCGGCCTCCCGCAGTTTCAAATCCATTGCACATATATTGATCACGAATGAATTATAAAAACTAGACGTTGCGTTATTTCCACAAACATCAAACATTTTGGTATAACAATTTATGTATTATAGTGATTTCAAAAGCTTTCATACTCTATGAGTGGGCTCTGTGTCACTTTGATTGTCTCACATTATAATCATTGACCAACAATAATTCAACCTCCCATCCCAACTAAAAGCCCCTGTTCTTGATGATGTGGTATTGTTGTCATTAGTGTCCTTAAACTAAAGGGACACTAGTTTTCATGCCCGCTTAACGCCCCATTGTCTGATTGCAAGCAATTTAAGTTGTAGCGAACGGCACTTTGACACCATTGTTCAGGCGGAAAACAATGCTTCCCTCAAAGCAAACTTGCCGATTGGTTGGCGCGGCCGTTTTTTTTTCTTCATCCCACGACAGGTCCGGACCGCGTCTTATTTTTTCTGTCGTACTCAAGCGAGCCTAGATTCCAGTATGAACTCATTTCCATATATAACAAGCTACGAAAAGCTTGCAAATAGGTCACAATTATACTTTGATTATCAATTGCTTTGCCTCACTATTTATTAAGGCACGCATCGTTATAGCTCAATCGATAAAGACGGCGTTACACAACGTTTGAGTTGTGGGTTAGAAACTTAGAATATCAGTATTTATTCAGTTCTATTTTGCCTTTATAAATAGTGAGGCAGAGCAATAAATAATCAAAGTCTAATTTTTTGTGACCTCTTTGCAAGCCGATAATTACATAAAAAGTATCAGCCAAAGTCCGAAACTCTCGTGAGAACAGATGACTCCCCTCGCCCAGTCATGGATAATGTCGATATCAAAAACATAGTATAACGATCTTTATAGTAACGAATGAGCTGGTGTCCCTTATTTTAAATGGTTCTGTCTTGTAATGTAAATTATCACAACATAATTAGTTGTACTAGCCCTCCTTTGAGTTTTGTAATAATATTTGTTTTTATATTTACAACTTAGGAATAAAAAGTCCCAGCCCCCCCCCCCCCCTTCTCTCGTCGTTCATCGCTTTTGTCTTTTTTCTCACCTAGGAAAACATCCGAGAATGCTTTTCGGGAAGTGGAATGATTTTTTGAATTTTCAAACAGTCTAAAATAAAACTAGAGACAAATACTGCAATTACAAATATATAGGAGAGACAGAAAGCGTCGTCTTTGCTCGTCCCCGTTGTCCTCGTTCAATCCACCCTCCCCCCTCAGCTCTTGGCAATTCTTGCTTCTACTCAACTAGTCCATTATCTGGCCTATTTAATTTTGATCTCCACCACACCAACGCTACCCCCCCCCCCCCCCCCCCCTCCCTCCCTACTTACTTGCTACCAGCCGATGGTGGAGTGATAGGACGCCCGGCAAAATGGTAAGCATAATTATGAGTTTGTTGATAACGCCATCTTCGACGGCTTGAATCAACACAATTCCAGCGAGCAATCGAATCGTGTAAATTTAAATCGTGTAATCGTGTTGCGGAGATTTTCGGCGGGCAGATTACACGATTACACGATTCGACCTGAATTGAGGAATCGTGTAATTTTACACGATTACACGTTTACACGATTCAAATTCCGATCAATTGGCAAAAGACGAATCGTGTAAAAAAAATGGTTACACGATTCGAGCGAGCAATCGAATCGTGTAAATTTTGAATCGTGTAAATCGTGTTGCGGAGATATTCGGCGTGTACTGTATGACTGCACAGTACCTCAATAAAGCTCTTATTAGTTCAAACCAAGCTCCCTAACTGATCTTCTATAAGAACATAATACTGATGCTGGTTCAGTTGGGTGTAAGATATCGTGACAGCTAGGATTGTTGCAATAATTAATTGATACTCAAGACAAATTATTCACCTGCCAACATATCAGGCAAAAATCATGTGGAATGGGTTAAGGTCCTTTCAGAAACCTTAAATATGCTCTGGGCTTGACTTTGTAAAAAATTTGGGGTTTGGATTGTAATTGGCTTTCAGCCTAGTTGACATTAGGGTTAAGCTAAGGATTGGATCATCCAACTGAACCAGAATGGCACTCATCTTAAGGACTTGCTCAGCCACAGATTCTTTGCGGAGGGAATGCTCTACAACCGTCACACGATGGACAAGGTCTACAGATTTGATTCTTTAAATGTGTTTCAACATAAAAATGTCACTAACATTCCACCAAGAACAAATTCCATGGCTTAGAGAGAATAAGAAAATAACAGCTTTAAAGCCCATCTGCACTAGTTTGGCCAGGGGGGATTAGACCTCCCTGCAAGGTAACTGACAGGTGGTTATCTCACCAAATCAGCTTTCAATTAACATAAGAAAAAGGGGATCATTGGGGACCAACAGGCACAGATTGGGGAAGTTTTCTATATAGAGGGAGCACGTAGCAAGTAGTGCAGTGGGGCTTTAAATCTCCTGGCTTACCGTCCAACTTCATCCGACTGATCCAGACTTCCCGTCATCTTGAGGAGATGCTCAGAGACAAACTCTTTGCTGAGGGTATGCTCTACGGCTGTCACGTTATGGCAGCTGATCTCCAGATTGTCACAATTCCTATCGTAGTCAAGAAAGAAGAGAATCTTAAAGTTGTTGCCCAGGTCTGAAAAGCTGTAGCTCAAGATTGATTTTGTTTCGACATATTATTTGTTTCACATCAAATTTTGCCAAGAATAGGAAGAAATGTAATAGGGTAACATACATGGTCTATGTAGGCCACAAAACACAGAGCTGTTAGTTTAGGATGGGTGTAAATTCAAATTTTAAAGAAATTTGAAATATGAGAGCAAGTCAAGAGCGAATCTTTCTTGTGACATTGCTTCTTTATTCTTCCAGACTGATATCACAAGAATGAGAACGCGCACGAATCATTTTTTCAACTTTACCAGAATTTCAATCTACTGTTCAGTTTCTTACTTGTGGACATAGTCGCAGAAGGCCGAGGCTGTTGGCATGAGCTTGTCCATCAGGGCTTCGTCTCCCTTGGACCGGACATGTTCAACGAGACAGCACCAGTACAGTACGTTCTCACAAGACAGCTCCTCAATCGGTATTACAAGACTATGTGAAGGAAACAGATGGAGAGAGATGCATCCAAGTCTTGTTATCAAGAATGATGCTACCTTTATAATATGATTAGAGGAACATTTAAATTTTTGTCAAAAGACAACGACGGTGGTGGTTTCTTGTATAGCACCAGTACCAGTAGTATGTCTCACAAATTGAATGGTAACTATTAACCGTTAACTTTGGTTTAGTGCTTGCAATATAAAATAAACACACATTCAGAAAGTTTTGTTCATTTCTTACAACTAAATTCCTATCAATCATGTCACAACATGAATATAATATATTTCTCTTTTTTCCATGGTTTTCTTGTAAATTTTCAAGCTGAAACTCTATTCAATGGTATGTAAACTAGACTTCACCATTATCAAAAAAATTGAATACACAATTTTAAATACTTAATATCATTGTGTACCTGATAAATAAAGCGAAATGTATTTAATGGTATTAATCACTGCATGCTTTTAAGATTCATCTGTTTCTAGATACAGGAAAAAGAAACATGCTATTCTCAAAACCCAAACATTCATTTTAGTTCTTGGATGGCATGTGGCAATATTTACAGCTTTGCACATCTCCAGACACAAGAATATTTTTACATTTCTCATGATACTACTTCCTGCTCTTGGAGGAGATCAACATCTTCCACCAATTCTGGAGTGCAAACCTTCTCAAATGATTGTCTTTGAGGACAAGTTCCAGTTGTATCTGAACGGAGATTAAAAAGTAAATTCATAGACTTAAAAAATCTCAGATCCCCACTTACTCTTCATTGAGGAGATCAAAGTCTTCCACCAATCCTGAGGCGGGAACCTTCTCAAATATAGCCTTCAGGGCAAGCTCAGCCGTGGTGCACGAGTTCTCGACGTCCAACCGCTTGAGGAGGTCGATGGCGTTACCATCAAAGGTTCTCAGCCAACTTTGAAGCATCTTGCCAGTGCAGATGTCCTTCACCATGTCTAGTTATAAAGGTTAAATTTATTGAACAATCTTTTATAAGTGATCGATATATCTCTTTATATGTCACACAAATAATCTCCCTGTGCCACATTGCATTTATCAAGGAATAGATATACCAAATACCAGAGGTTAGCAGTACTTGTCCAAGAAAGGTGTTTAAAGGGCAAGTCAACTCCAAAAATAACTTACTTTCAATAAAAGCAGAAAAATCAGACAAACCAATCAAAAAAGTTTGAGAAAAATTGGATTACTAATAAGAAAGTTATCAATTTTTGAAAAAGTATGTAAAACTATGGAACAATGAGAATCACAACACAAATTGCCAAGATGGCACTCCAACATTTGGCAAATATGTCTTTGAATGTTCAGCTTTCATTATTTACAGCAAACCTCTTATAATCAAGGGCTTCCTAAATTCTACTTATGAGTGTATACCTAAATGATCAGTGAGTCCAGTCTGTAACACTTTGATCCTCTGCGAGATGGTAAGGGCCCTGATATGAACCTTCTCTGCAAGAACCTGAATGCAAACATGATGGTTTAAAGTAAAAATGATTTAGTGGCCTGGTGGCCATATGTATAGAAACACCACCTGTCTATAAAGACCAACTGTATATAAAAAGACTACAGTTCCTGTTTCCCTTGATTAGTGTTTTTCTCTTCTCTTAAAGACCTAATGTAAACATGACGATTACATAGAGTGAAACCTGCTAATTTACAGCCATGTGTATAGAAATACTACATGTCTATAAAGATCAGTTTATGTTTTCTTTCATACATGCTTTGTTCTTCTTCTACTCTGCAAGAACTAATTCAAACATGATGACATAACGGCTTTAGTAGCCATGTTTACAGAAAGACCACCTTTATAATAAAGACCGCATTCTAAATTACCCTTGATGTTTTTTTCTTCTTCTTCTCTTTAAGAACCTAATGCAACCATGATGACATACAGTAAGACTGGCTTTAGCAGCCATGCTAATATTAAAAGACTACTGTCTATAAAGACTATACATCAAGACCTTCAATATTCAATATTTCTAGCCTAAAAGCACATGAATGATAAGTTTACTCCCCTGAAACATGAATGCAACATTCTTGCAAAGTGGCATGCAATGAAGGATGTATTACCTGGTAGGCCATCTTGCGGACAGTGTCTTTGATTTCCCTGGTGCGCTCCAGGATGGCTACATCAAGAACTTCAATATTTAATATTTCTAGCCTAAAAGCACATGCATGGTAAGTTTACTCCCATGAAACATGAATACATATAACATTCTTGCAAAAAGGATATATTACCTGGTAGGCCATCTTGCGGACAGTGTCTTTGACGTCCCTGGTGCGTTCCAGGATGGCTGGTAGGGTCTGGGAGGCAGGAGCAATGCAGGACAGGACTGTCCTCCTCACCTCAAAGTTCACATCCTTCTCCATCAGGTAGAGGTATGCTATAGAAAGTGTGGAGGACAAAAAGTAACAATATGAGTATTAAAGCCCCACTGCACTACTTATAGCTAATTGCGCCCTCTATAAAGAAAACAATGCATAATCGGTGACCATTGGTCCCCCATGATCCCCTTTTGAGAGCTGATTTGATGAGATAACCACCTGTCAGTGACCATGCAGGGAGGTCTATTCCCTCCTGACTAAACTAGTGCAGTGGAGCTAACACATTACCTACTGGAACTTTTGATCCCTGTAAAAAGCCTATGAGGATTAGAGAATTCAGTAGTCAAAGGTGTATAATACACACACTGATGGCAGAAGCAAGGTCGTGAGAATGTGTGTTGTAATTGTGGTTAGTTGGGAGCAGGGCTCTACATTTACCTAATACTTTAGCTAATGCTATAGGCCGATTCTGTGCAACGTATCATGTACGACCTATGACTTTTTTCACATATTTCATCCAAAATGAAGAATCTCTTGATATGACCATTGAATAATGGTGCTTTGCGGTATCACTACTATTAGTCAATCATGGATTAAATATAAGGATAAATGTCATGTCGCAAAGGACACATTGCAAAGAATCGCCCCAAGGCTTACCGAACCGAACCTAGAACCCAATTGCAACCCTAAAACTACATCTTTGATGAAATAAAGCCCAGAGCAATTGTTGCTGGTGCATAAGTCAAAGTATCAAGACAACCTACCCTTGATGACTGGACAGTCCGGATCCTCGGGATCCTGCAGACGAGCCAGCGCCATGACAGCCTGGACTCGCACCGCAGGGAACTTGTCCTGAACCCTGGCCAGCATACAGCGATAGATGCGATCGTAGAGGTCATCATCGATCTGAGCCTCCTCGCCAAGGCTGGTGAGGAGCTTGTTAATCATCTGGCAGGCGCGGAATCGCACTGCACGGTCACGCCCGTTGTGAGACTGGTAGAAGGGGAGAACAGGATAAATAGTTACCTTTAACTTATCCAATTCACAGCATACAACAAAGGGGAGAGGTATTTAAAAGATATGCTGACAAAATGTCTATATGTGTATGATCAGTAACTAAATTACATTTGAGGTTAAATAGGTGTTGGTATAATAAAATATTTGATTCATTTATGGTAGTACACAGTACACAGCAAAGGGGAGAGATACTGAAAAGAGACGCTAACAAAATGTCCACAACTGTATGTGTATGATCGCTTACAACTTCATAACTTTTTTGTCTGTCATTAAAATTTCTGCAATCTTTCACAGCTCTCTTTCTTTAATTTTCCTGTTTTAAAAAAGTCCTTGGTAACTAATAGCGTGGTAGCTAGCTACAGAGCAATGTTCATTCACCTTCAAGAGAAAATCAAAGAGGAAAGTGAGGAAAGTGTTGTCAGCATCCGGTTGGTTCTCCTTTCCTTCCTCGTCATTGACGGCAAATGACGCAGCAAACTTTGCAACAAAGTCCAAAGTTCGTTCAACTGCGGATTCCCTCTTGAAGATGACCATGGAATACTTGAGGTATCCAACAAATTCATCATTGAATGCTGCTTTATCTTCGGTCTGAAAAAAGAAGAAAGAAAAAAATTCTCAAAGAAATTGGTGCACAGATGTGCTTTTTATTCATTGCATATATATGCACATCATGGTGCCTACAGTCATTTTGGTCTTATTCCTCTTCCTTTGTTTTTAAACAACATTACAAAAATACATAATACAGATGAGCTGAATTCCACCCTCATCCGAAACAAGGAAGTTCAATTATCGACAATCGACATGATAGGCATAATTGTAACAGGTTAAAGTTTAGCTGTAAAACGCAAAACTAATAAAAGACACATACTAAGGAGTAAGGTGGTTACCTTAGACTTAGCAAAGTATGCTATCAATTAGCATTTTTTGATATGCTGGAAGGAATTGATGAAAATAATTGTCTTCCAAACAATAAGGACCGGAATGTCTCTTAGAAAAAGAGAAACTTTTTACATGCTTTGATCGACTAATAGAGCAAAACAGTGTACTGCCACAATCGACTTTTGTCACTCAAAGTGTTTATGAACCATATACGTGTCCTCCAAAACATGGCAGGATGGGATTTTGATCCATGGCAAGTTAGAGTTTTAAAAAAATTTCTAAACTTGACGTACAATCTAAATTTTAAAGATTAATCTACATAGTTATTCAAAGGCATCGTTTAACAATGTTAAATCTGAGATGCACGGCCCTAGGTGTTATCAGTGTATGTGACATGATGTAATATTGAAGCCCTAAAAATAAAATTTCGCTTCAAAAAGGATCAAGAAGTGCCTCAAATCTTTGAGTGACCGGTTTTACCTCACTCATTTTCCCCACTCATTTTCCCCAATAGACTGTAGTGTTATGAAAACTGTTAGGAAAACGCAAAATTTGATTTCGATTTCAAATCATAAATATCTTATAATCAGACAGGTGATTGGCTATTTGGCTTGTAAAAGTCATGGGGGTTTGTGACTGACCTAAAGGTTTATAATTATCATTGCAGCATGAGCTAAATCCAGGATTTTGTTTCAGAATCTGAGACAAACTTGCCCAATCCCTTAGATAACGCATGCAAATTGCCAAGTACCTACATATAGACACAGTGTACTCAGTGGAAGTGAACTGGTGTTTTCAGGTGGTGTAGGTACTAAAGGCTCTATATATATCTGAATGGTATGAATTATGATATCATTTGGATAAGAATGACCGGATCCCTTTAAAGATCTGTGTTCTCACCTGCTTGTAGTTCTTCTGCAGTGCTGTCATCAGCTTGTTGTGTGTATGAAGACCTTGCTGACATTCTTCAAAGACCTCCTTCATGGTGTACTGGCGCTTTGGAGCCATCTTCCTTTCACTTCATGTAGTCTATGTCTAAGTTTACACAAAGCCTGGAAAGTAATTTACAATGTGTTATTTATTCACTGTTTTCATATCCAGAAACGCAAGTGATGATTGGTGTATGACTATAAAAAAGGCAGAGTTTGATTATAGACCAAATTTTTCTGTCTCTTTCGTTCGTTAGCCTCTGATTTGGATATGGTCGGCTCTCTCTCTCTCTAAAAAAAGAGAGAGCCGCGACCCTACCCAAATCAGAGGCTAACGAACGAAAGAGACAGAAAAATTTGTGCTAAGTTTGATATTCCCAAATCCAATCATACAATATTTATCCTGCCCTTTTAATTACTTTATAAACAACACATGACTCATGAGTATAAAAAATAAGTATCATGGAACAATACACACAGCGAAATAATTGTTAGTAAATATAGCACTGAAAACAATGACAATATGAAATATCAGGCACAAGACAAAAACATGTTCGCTACCTCGGACCTCCGCATTGCGGAGAGCGCTCATACAATTTAAGACTAGGTTCTCAAGTCTCAACGATTTAAAGGAGCAGCAAACATCCCAAAATCGCAAGCCTGCTGTTACGATTATGCAAGATTGCATAAATGATCGCATCCATCCAGCTGTCAGATTGTGGTGGGACCACACTCTATGCCTCTGGGTTTTTGCATCAGCGCAAAATTCAAACCAAGTGGTGGAATCGTAGACATAGAATCTAGGATCAAAGCTAGGGACTGCATCGTCAAAAGTTCATTCTTAGTCAGTAGGGGCGCTGGTCCGAGAATGAGGATCGTCCTCATAAACAAGGATATCCTCATAAACGAAGACAAAATGTGTCCTCAAAAATAAGGGTCGTCTGCATTTTCGAGGACGTTTTTTTTCATCGGCGCTCTGGGGGTTTCATGTTACCGAACGGCCCACTGGCGATGCCAAAAATGGATTCCCCGAGGGAAAATAACCCTAGTTGTCTGTCTACTTTTATGGGTTGTCCGTCTTCCCAAGGATTTATTGCTCATAATGTGAAGGTCTCTGTACAAAGTCAATGTAAATTGCATCAAGAAAATCATTGCAGAATCCGTTTTTTGCATCGCTAATGCGCCGATCAAAAATATGAAATGTCTGCAAAAATGCAGACGGTCCTTATTTTTGAGGACGCATCGGTCAGTGTTAAAGAAGACGATCCTTATTCTCGGACCAGCGCCCCTACTGTTAGTCAGTAGGCCATAGGCCTAGGTCCATGGTCTCACTCTCACTCTCAGCTCACTGCACTCTCACTCAGTCTCAGGTCTCACTCTCACTAGATCTAGGCCTGGCCTACTTGTTTCACAGTTTACTTTTCAGCTCCTCAGCTAGCAGTAGCTAGCAGCTGAGAAAAGTCAGATTTCCAATTTTCAAATTATCTTTTCCAAAATCCAAGTTCCAACATAGGTCTAGACTCTAGACTAGATCTACTCATCTACTTGATCTAGACTAGTCTAGACCTAGAAGTCTAGTAGGGTCTAGTCTAGACTACTGAGTTGAAGTGCCTGCGCTTTTCTGTTTTTAGGTGTAATCAATTGTCATTAAATTTAAGACCAGTTCAAGTGCTGATTTGGAGAAAATTCTGCCTGGTGAGTTTTGTCCAGTGCATTTACTGTCGGTCCGTGAGCAGACCGCCCGGCCGCGCCGTCGGCGTATCCACCCCTGCCAGCGCCCTGCGTCCGCAGTGGCATTGCCAGAGCAATGCCACTGCGGACGCAGGGCGCTGGCAGGGGTGACGCCGACCCGAACTCGCAGTTATGATAACTTAATAGTAGTATCAATCAATCAATCAATTATCTTTAATCTAGCTATCAAAGCGAAGCGTTACTTATAAACAAAAATATAGAATTATAAATTGACATAAACATTATTTACCTTATATCTTGTAAAGTGACAAATCTCGGTGTTTTGATTGACCACTTCGTCGTTAGATTTTGAAAACAACCGCGATATTTCTGAACGTTGAGGGCAGCAAACCAAACACGGCTCTTATTCGAGAGCCACATGCACAGTATCGTTTTTATAAATATTTATTTCATTTTGTTGTCCTTGTTATCCTGAGCAGTGGCGGATCCCTGGGCCCCCCCCCCCCCTTGAGAAAAAATCATGTAAAATCACGTGATTTTTACCTTTTTGGGGGTTGGCCCCCCCCCCCCCCCCTGGCGCTCAAGGGGTGGGGGGGGGGGCAAATTTTCCTGAGTATGTTTATGCTGAAATATGTTATGCGCGGTTCACAAAGATGTTATGATACTTTTGCTGAGTTATTTCATCTTTTTAATAGAATGTTTTGAATAATAAAGAAACTTAATAGGCCTCAAAGGCAACTTTTTGTTAACCTTCTTCAAAATTTAGGCTTCTTTAGATCACAATAACGAGTGCTTCTTGAGGGAAAATCAATATGGTGTCCAAGATAACAAAATTAACATGCTTTCAGTCTACTTTGTTTGGGGTAGACCTATACCCATATTTTTAAAGACACTGATGGCTAAATAACTTAAAACGGACCTCCGTTTCCTGCATTGATTCGAAATTTTTACGATTGTAACACTGAGCAGGGGCGTACGGAGGGGGGGGGGGGGTTTGGGGGTTCAAACCCCCCCCCCCCTTTAGTATTTTTATGTGTGTAAACCCCCCTAAAAAAAACTAAAACCCCCCCCCCCTTTATTTTTTATTTTATTTATTTATTTTTTTTAAATAAAAAAAATAAATAAATAAATTATGCCCACGGCTAACGTAAAGTGACCTTACCCCCCCCCCCCCAACGAAAAAATGTCAAATTTTCAAATGTCAATACCAAAAAAAAAAAAAGTGTTTCCGCTTATTTGGGGTCGGAACTGTAATTTTGAAAGAAAACACTGATTGATGTAGCCGGCCATGAACTAAAGCGGCCCAATTTAAGCCCGGGGGGGGGGGGGGGGGGCTTGACTCAGATTTGTTTTGGCTGGTGGGTACGTGCGCCGCTCCAACCTCGAAACCCATTTTAAAGGTCATTTTGAGGGATTTTCTCGAAGTAAAAACCATTTTTCACAATTTTCGAAAAATCGGACCCATGTTTAGGCATATTTTTGTTAAAAATTGGACCCATGTTTTAGGATTTTATGTGAAAAAGTGACCCACTAGAGCGGCGGCACACCCCCGTATGTCTTAATGTGAGTAGGCCTACCCCCCCCCCCCCCCGGAATTTACGAGATATACAAAGCAAAATATACATAATATCCATTACAAGAATTAAAAAAAACATCAAATGTAAATCATTATGTCGTACAAAATATTAAAGATCACCATAATAGACCCGTTAAATTTATAGACAATTAAATTGAAGACAATTTTATATTGACTTCTTAATAATTTTCAATCATGTTTCTTTCTTTTTTTTTGGTTATGTTATTATAAAGTTATATTTTATACCAAATCTTAAGGTGATTTATCAATTTATCTTAATGTATTTGCTCGAATCTAAATTAAAAAAAATTGATTTGAAGGATTGAACCAACATGGAACATGTTATACTCATACAAACAAACGAGAGAGAGAGGGAGGGAGAGAGAGAGAGAGAGAGAGAGAGAGAGAGAGAGAGAGAAAGAGAAGATCAAATTTAAACAAAAATGTCAAACGACATTCGACCAGTAAAGGCTTTGGCCTTATTCGTGTATAGTAGCGTTAAATGAGCCCTTTTTTCTTCACACTAGTATATCCATGGTCATACATAAATAAATTGTTACACAGCTAGACTTATATGAGGACCTGGATAATGGATTATTAAGCCGTCACAATAGTTGATTTTCCCGAGTAATATTATGTTGTGATTTTGTGAAATACATCAAGGAAATTGTGCAATAATTACATTATTAATCACACAAGCAATAATTACTCGTTTTCAGCGTTATTTTATCATATAGGCCTACATGTACATGCAATTTTTATTTAAATTTCGGGGGACAAATTCTTATCCCAGAAAGGTTTAATTGCAAATCATCTTCATTTGAATTCTGCGAGGGAGCGTAGTGATCGAGAAGAAAGATTAACTCAGTGGCGGATCCAGGCCCCCCCCCCCGACCAAATTTTAAAAAATTGAAATCAGCCCCAATTCGCCCAAAATGTACTGGCAAACAGGGACGTTCCCCCCCCCCCCGGGAAGAAATTCCTGGATCCGCCCCTGTAACTACATACAGAGTATAGTACATGTCTATTTTTAGAAGGGGTAGTGAGCACTAATTTTACGAAAATCGTGCCGGCCGAAAATTCGCTCAGTGGGGGGAGGGGGCGGGGGGTAGTGAGCACTTTTTTTCTCCTTTTTTTGCCCTCGAAAATTTAAAAGGCCCCCCCCCCTTGAGCGCCAGGGGGGCCCATCTTAAAAAAAATATTAAAATTCACCTTTTTTGCCAGGGGGCGGGCCCCTCGACCCCCCTGGATCCGTCACTGCCCCCCCCCCCCCCCACCCCTTATCCCCTGTCAGTCTCTACAGACTGTTCTGAACAAAGCTAGCTGCGGTCATCAAAGAGGCCATTGCCTTTTGGCGTTCCATAATTTGTAGTCTGCAAATGAATCTGTGACGTGAGTGCGAATCTCATGTTGTGAGTCAGAGCTGGGTATGTTTGTTTAAATAATGTTTGCCTTTATCGTAGATTAATTTTATTTTTAGCGTATCAGTTCTAGTTTGAATGTTCAAATTATCATTGCTGACTGAACAGTGTGGCGCGAATGAATTCAATGATTGAGACTGAACGAGTGAAAGAGAGCGGAGTGTGTCCGAATTTGTACCCGGTTGTTGGCAGGGGCCCAACCGGAGCCTCGCTCGGCGCCGCGGCCACGGCGGGTGCAGTAGCCTCTTGTGTGTAGTGCATCGGGGAAGTTGACGCTCGTCTTTGCAAAGAAATGGTTTTGTGAATATTTGGCAGAAAAGTCGAGCGACAGCATCTAGATTTTGTAAAACGACCCCAGGTATCTAAAGGCTACTATAATGAATAAAAAAAAAATAAAAAAAAATAGAAATAGATCTAAAGTATAAAGGCTCAAATAAAGCTAATAAAAATTAAAGCTGCCTATTGTCTTAGTATTGAAGGCAACATGTTTTCACAAGAATAAGGCATACAACCTCCAGCCAAACCATTGTATACAAGTAATTCTTTGAATTTGAAATGTTTTGTTTTATTTTGAGGCTTATTTCTGTTTCACTTTTATTTCAGATAGAATGAGGATCAACGAAAGGACTTGTATCATCGGCACCAATGTGGTCTTGGTGCCGTACAAAGATTTTCATGTTCCCAGGTAAGAAACTAAAAAACCCTCATTAAAGTCATAGTTCGTCGAAAGACTAGTACAAGGTTAAATTATTACATGAACATTGGATGATTGGGTAGAAAATATATCTAAATTGTGAGAGAAGGTCTGTGAAAGTTCTTTTGAATGAATGATGAGAGATGGTTTAATAGTATAGTATTAATGACTGCTTTGAGAGAAATAGTTGTTTTATTACGCTCAAGGGAAGGTAAGAATTGTGCTATTACCCGAGGCGTGCCGAGGGGAATAGCCCAATTGTAACCTTCCCGAGAGCGTATAAAAACAACTATTTCTCGAATATTAAAGCAGTCATTAATACTTTTATATGCCAAAAAAAAATAGACTAAAAAATAAAAAATAAAAAATACTTTTTTTTTTTGTCGAAGATGAGATTCGAACTCTTGCGTACAAAAGGTGATGTATCTAAAGTCAGCGCCTCAGACCTCTCGGCCATCGCGCGATGTTAACATGCTTGGCAGCTTTATACAATATATACATTAGATGGATTGAAACCGGCTTCGCGTGTGATGAATGCTTCGCAAAAGCTCCATATACGGACTCTTCTTTTACTTTTGCAATGCATATTGGCACAAACTTAGATCAAGATCTATCGGCAGATGTTGTTTTTTGTTTTTGGAAGTTTATTTTCGTCTTCATGTCAACAATGCAAGATAAAATTGTCGGTAAGATCGATCGAGATTCAATTGTATTGAAATTACCGACCAATCCTTCGCACACATACGGTATCCTCCATCGCTCAAACCATTTTTTAACATGTAAACCTATGGGGTAACCATGGAGGCTGACCAACTATTTTTAATAACCATGGTTATTAAAAATATTGAAATGTTTTAAGCATGGTTACCGAGAATTTTACAGGAACAGTTGAAGTTTATGAATGCAATTCGACCAATCAGATGGCTGGATTTCTTAAGTGAGGTATATAACAATGAATATTTGTTTATTATTATGATGAGGTTTTGGAACCCTTACAAAAATGATCAAATATACTAAATCTTCACTGAACCTGAAAATCACTTATCTAGTACATAAATTTACCTGGTTACCATAAGATTAACTTCATGATTTCTCTTTTACATCATATGATGTTGCCTCCTTTCAATTATATAGATACCATGAATGGATGAAGTCAACCGAGTTGCAGGAACTAACCGCTTCAGAACCATTATCCCTTGAAGAGGAGTATGAGATGCAAAAGAGCTGGTTTCAGGATGAGAATAGTAAGGTTCATTGATTGTACAATACATGCTATGGTGGCAATTGTTCCAGGATGTCAATTCCGAATCTACTCAAATGCCTAAGTGCGCTATGCGCCAGCGATTGCTATGGAGTCCTTTTCCTAATCTAGTTGAATTCTAACCTGGATGCAACTCTATTTCTTTGTTCGTGATAACTACGCTCTCTCACAGAATATACTTTCAAATGAAGATGATCTGCAATTAAACCTTTTATATATCACATATAATTGGTTAAGAATTTTTACAAGAGATATTGTATATACATGTATATTCATGTTTATTCATGCTTAAATTTGATCTCTCTCTCTCTCTCTCTCTCTCCCTCTCCCTCTCTCTGTCTTTCCCTCTCTCAGAATGTACATTCATCATGCTGGACAAGGGCAAATGGGCATCAAGTACCGATGAGATTGGTAAGCACATTCTGTGAATCGGACCACGATTGATTTATCTCTGGAAAGCTAAGAATGAAATTACTCTGATAGGGAAGCAATGTATGTGGAAAGATTGCTTCAGTTAAGAAAATCTGAAGACTTGACCGTGGACCACAACTCAAGGCAGTGGAAATTTATAATGGAATGAAGAGGAATTAGAAAGAGCTCTGGAACAATTGGAAATAACATTCATGAAAATATTGCCCTGAGGAAAATCTCACTATTTCTGACATCAATTTTACATACTCTGCAAATAAAGACATTCCCAAGCTCAATTTTGTACTAAAGTTCAACTGATATCTCATGATATTTTCCATCAGAAAGCATGTGTGGGGATGTGAATCTGTTCTTCAATGATCCAGACGAGCCCTCTATAGCTGAGATTGAGATAATGGTGGCAGGCAAGTACAAACAAAAAATTAAAGTTATACAATTTGAAGATCTCTAAATTATTGTTAAAATTTTGTTTACAGAATTTTCAAAATGTCTTCATTCTTGAGTTTGAATGCCTATCTGCACTAGTTTGGCCAGGAGGGATTATACCTCCTTGTAAGGTTGCTGACAGCTCTCAATTAACATAAGAAAAAGGGGATCATGGGGAACCTAATGGGGAATCAACGGTACCAATAATGCATTGTTGGCTATATAGAGGGCGCAAGTAGCTACAAGTAGTGCAGGCCCGCTTTAATGAAAAAAAATATTTATTGAGTATATACATTGAACAGGAAGACAACAAAATTGGTGTTATCTTATGTCAAAACAAAAGTGAATCATAGAGTTGGTTGCTGTAGTAAACTGGATTTATATTATCCTCAATTAAGGTTAAGCCATCGCCCTTTTGGTGTTCCATATTATAATGCACACTACAATATGCATCGTTCAAGTCATTTTGAGGCTTTAGAATGTCTTCGTTTTTGTATATCCAGAATCATCCAGTCGTGGAAAGGGGTTCGGCAAGGAGGCACTTCTCATCATGATGCACTATGGTGAGGATACAATTGAAGATTTCTTCCACTGGGGCATTTTGTTCTGTTTTTGTAGCTGACAAGGGGAGGGGAAGGGGGCATACAAGTCATAAGTCTCAACATTTCTGTATATTATCCCATAACACCTGCCATAAGATGTTGATATGTAGAATAAACTTTTAGCTTTTTTTTAATCCAGAATTTGTTTATAAATGATTGAATCCCGGAATATCATATCCATGTGCACTTTTGTAAACTAAATGGAACACTATTAATTCAGTGTTATGGGCAGATAAGGCTGTCAGAAGGTGGAGAACAATGGGGACATCAGAGCCTTTGCTTACCCCTCTTGTTTACTCTACAAAGGCAGTCCTCATAATGGGAGGGAGGAGCATACCCTTCCCACATCCTCTGCTCCCCTGCAACATGTCACCCCCTTTTTAGAACCCGTTGATACCCCTGTACATTGTAGATGGACAATGGCAAACATCGAATGTAGATAGGCCCTCCGGCTGCAGTAAATTTATAATTAAATATTCTATATTCAATCAAAAGAGAAAAATCAGGACTTGTTAGAGACAGCGCTTTATTTAGTTAGACGTCCATTTTGTTTGTGTTTTAGGTATGGATTCCTTGAAGGTATCTAGATATGTTGCAAAGATCGGAGAGAAGAACAAGGTCAGTCTTGGGCTCTTCAAAAAACTAGGATTTCAGGAGGTAAGTGTGTCGCAAAATTACTCTAACAACCATGTAATTCACTGTTTCTTCCACTGAATAATTGCTACAATGCACTAGATGTTAACGTAAACGCTAATTAAATGATTGCTTTAAAGTGGAGATATCACCAGGCGTTTATTTTTCTTAATTCACATTTTTTCTGGTGATCAACTGGCTTAGGTGAGGTAAAATAGTGTGATGAGGTCAAATTATCAAACAGCAATGATCCTTGTCACCAGTTTTTAAGACAAGTAATGCAGTTGTGTTTAGGCGCTAGTGAAATAACCCACCCTTGGTACGTTTTGTACTGTTGGTACCTTCAAATTACCGGTTTGTCGGTTTGTGTTTCGGACTGATCAAAGTTACAGCTTATGTGGATAATTCTTACAAACTCCCTTGCTATTTTATATCTATATTATGTGTATGCCATTTTGGGTAAATTTTGTTTTAATTGTTAGAATAGGTTGTAAGCTGACACAGGTTAAAACCTTTGTACAAAACATTTACAGTTGGGATTTAAAAAAAAAAGATATTGCCTATACTTTTGGGATTTGAATATTCTTTATAGCTGTTGATATCATGGTACATATTATATCAAAATGAAATCAGAAAAAAGAAGCATAATTACCAAATATGTTGAAATCTTGTTTGTTATTTGTATTCATAAACTTAGTTTTACTGCAGGTTTTTTTTTTGCCCTTGTTATTTTGTAAAAACACTTGTACAATTGCACACTTGCACAATTATCTACTGAAAGTTGGTGCCAAAATTTAGTTAATTTCCTTCTCTACATTTTCTTTCACCACCAGACTTCTGTCAGCAAAGTTTTTCAAGAGGTGACCCTTGAACTTGAGGTCAAAGGTCAATTCCAGGACTGGCTGAGGGAACAGATGAGTCACTTACAGATTGTGCAGTACACCCCTAATAGATGACATATGAGTAGAATTTGTTCTTCTTCAAGAGGTGACCCTTGAACTTGAGGTCAAAGGTCAATTCCAGGACTTGCTGAGGGAACAGATGATTCACTTGCAGATTGTGGAGTACGCCTCAAATCGATGACAATGGAAGAATTTTTTTTTTTTCAAGAGGTGACCCTTGAACTTGAGGTCAAAGGTCAATTACAGGACTGGCTGATTGGAGTACACCTGAAATAGATGACATAAGAGTCATAGTTCAAAAATAAGTTTTTAAATTGTGACCTTGAAGCTCGTAGAGAAGATCCAGGCATATAACTTTGTCGTTGGATGGACAGTACATGAGTAGGTGTATGCCCTGGATTGATGATGTTAAGTTCTAGAACTTGATAAGAACTCAAATGATATCAGATTATGCTTTAATATTGTTAACTGGATTCATGTAGCGCTATGTAATACTGTCTCTTAGGACTTTACAGATATTATTACCCCTGTCATCGGACATCGGGCATCTCTTCACTTCCTGGGGAATATTCCTACTAACTTCTTTTTTGTTGCATTAACAGTAATAGTATTGAAAAAAAGAAGAGTATGTTTTATTTTTAAATGTGTATGTGATATAATTCAATTGAAACAGTTTTCAAACTTGGAAACAGTTTTTATATAAGAACAATTTTGAAACTAATCTTTTTTAATATTATAAATTTTTACAACTTACACCATGGAAACCTCTTTTATAAATATTCCTATCTGCCGTTTTTCATGAGGTAATATGTAAAAATGTTCTACACAAAATCAAGATTCTACAGATTCTGGCCAATCTGATAGACATATCAATCATTTTGGATATATATGCAAGTAATAAAAACCCTAATAGTTTTATATTTTCAATGGTATTTTGGGTGCTATTAATACTTCTGTACATTCAGACATTTTAACTTTACATAATTGTAGTTTTGTAAGGTGTTTGGCTATTCATGTCCATGGGTGTCGATCCCGGGGGGATGGGGGGGGGGGGATATATCCCCCCCAATATTTCAGGTGGGGGGGATGGCCTGTACCATCATCCCCCCCTAATAATTCACCCTCAAAAAAAAAAAATTAAGAGAAAAATTAGTGATGAGAGTAGTTAATGTTTTTATGTTGTTTCCGTTCACCCTTTTTAAAATTCACGTCATTGTATCTTTATTGGTGTTTTTTCACTCATTTTATTTCTTGATATTCCCTAAAACATTTTTCATTTTTGGAGAAAGATTATTATGTCACAATTTATTTTTGTTTTATTGAAAAGTTGATGTAGGCCTATGTCACTTGCGTTCTGGTGGGGGGGCCTCCCCCCCCCCCAAAAAAAACGAATCGTCTTCTTTCTCTAACAATTTAGCGAAACGGCAAAGCTTCCGCGCTTTGCGCTGGATGGGCGAAAATGAATACAGACAAGGATTAAGAGTAATAATTTATTGAAACGTCAAAGCTTTCGCGCTTTGCGCGGGAGGGCGGAGGGAATTGCACTCAGACAAGGACACAAAGAATCGTCTTCTTTCTCTAATAATTTAATGAAACGTCAAAGCTCTGCGCTTCGCGGGGCTTGGGGAGGGGGGTGCATCCCGCCACACGCTTCTACCTCTTGGTTGCTTTGATCCATTGCCGAAAATATTTTGGCACCTATCATCCCCCCCAACCACGGATACAAATCGACACCCTTGTTCATGTCACAATTATTTTGTGAATTACTCTTCAATAATAGGCACTAATAGTATACGTTTGTATTTGTTTCCGAAATCCGCATAAGGGTGCAAAATTTAGGGTACAACTTTTACACCCCTTGATGTTCAGTCTGGCCCTTGTTCTTCCTGGTTGCCAGTTTGCAGCCATTGGGAGCTGCTGTTGTACCAATTTTGATGCAAATTTGAACATTTGAACATGTTTAATATACCAGATGTGCAATAAAATCACAGAACATGGAATCAGAGGCAGTGTTCCAGTATTTTGTTTGTCTGTCACTTATATAATCATGATCACTCTGTGCACTGTGAAATCTCAAATGGTTTCAACTATACTAGGTTGTGTTCATGCATTTTCAAAGCCAGAATCACAAACATGAATCATGACTAAAAACAATGATTTGAAACACGTTTTTTTGCAGGACTGTCGGCGATAAAGCCCCAACAAATTTAATGGCAAAATTTCACTTAAATTGTATCATAATGTGATAGAGGATCTTATTTAAGACCATTTCTGCAAGGATTTTTTTGTTTTTTAATGTGTTTGAAGTCGAATATTGATGAAAAAATACAACATTTAGATTTTCTGCATACAACAGGAAACCCAAATTATGTATTCTTTTATCAATATTTGTCTTCAACCACTTATTCCGCAGTTTGACCTAGGAAGTAAAGGTCAACTTTGGCATTATTATTAAGTTTCCTGTTTAACAATAGGGTAGCATGGGACCATTTCAGTTTTTCAATAGACTAGACTAGCACACTTATTCTGGAGACGTTGGAGACTGCCCAAATCCTGCTTAACCATAGTTTCTTTTATGTGTTTTTCTATATTTTTTCCTTCCACCTTTTCTCCTATTATCCTTTTGTATTTCTCTTCCCTAGCTTTCCATCCTTTCTTATATTATTCAGTTGCTATTACTCTTTATCATTCCTTCTGTTATTCTTTGTTTGCATCCTTCTGTCATCTATTCCTCATATATTTCTATATCTTCCTCCTTTCTATATTTTTTCTTTAGCTGGTAATGCTAAAGTTCAGTATTTGAAAATGGAATATCTCCTGGGTCGGTTCCTTCGCTCTCTTGCATAAAATGCTATAAATAATGATTACAATAAATAATTATATGACCTAATACGTGCAGGGTCGGCGATTCATTCAACGCCTCTCCTAGAAAAAAATTATTGAAGGGTTCCTTCTTCCTATATTCATCCGCCCGCGAAATTTAGAAGAAAAAAAAATCACCAACAATATGTAAACATGCCTAAAGGGGGATCCCCGTTCGCGTTGCGCTCGATCAAATATGTGTGATCGCGATATACGATACTAGCCAGCGGTGTTCATGTTAATCGCGAAAGGAAATTCAAGTAAAAGAATCAAACTTTGGCTACCACAACGCAGAGATGAGGTTGATATACCACAGGAAGGCCTAGACCTCTACCCCAATTACCCAATTTCAACTAGATATGAGTATCAACAAATTGCCGTGTAGTTGAATGAGTGAACAGAATTCTCACTCGAAGTCTAAATTCCAGTCTCAACCAAGAAGACGCAAGACCACGCCCATGCAGCACCAGGGATCTGACCGCCTTCAAGCGTCGTGAGTCTACCGCCGCGTCGCGTCTAGATCTGCACGGTATGGTAAATATAGTTTGGCACACTGCGGCCTCGACCTCCAGCACAAAATATCACTTGCCTGGCCATCATTCATTTCATGAGTTTGGTTTTACTAAGAGAAGTGCTAGCGATACATCGTCATCGTTACCTTAAATACCCCCGGTCCCAGAATCAGATTGATAATAACGTTTTGTAGAATTTCACTTGAAAGAAGGATAGCCTAGATCTAGACTAGATCTAGAGAACTAAAGTTAGATCTACGAAGAAGAAGGAATACAATATTAAAATAAGAGGAGAATAGGAGGAGAAAAGAAGGAGGGGGAGGAAGAAGAAATGTCATCATTAACATTTACGCCTCGATCCGTCTTAATTATTCTACACATTATGTTACATAACCCATGCAGATTCATCCAAATTTAGCCTAGATCTAGATCTAGACTAGAGTCTAGGCTTGACTTGACTTAAAATGTTAACTTTTTGACAAAGTCTAAGACTAGACTCTAGGTCTAAACTAGAATCTACATCTAACGTAAATTAACAATAACAGAGAACTGGGATTTTTCTTGAGAAAGGGATGTTGTATAAATCAGACTCTTGCTTCTTTTATGATTTAATACAGATCAAGGAGCCAGTCTGATTGACTGGATTCATCTTCATCGGTCTATCTCACAGCTGTTTGTGAGCAACTGAGGCGGGAAAATCCAGTCTTGGGCTCTGAATAATTCTGCTCTGAATCAAGACCAGGAATTGGTTCCTGTCTACGCTTACATGTAGCTCCAAGTCGCCACAGCGTTCGCTCTGTGTACCCAAGACCATGTCTTACCGCATTGATCTGAAACCTAAACAAACTAAGCAGGTGTGGACACCTCTCAAGAAACCACCCCATCCTGGATCTGTTCATATACTGTCGGATGATGCCCTCCTTGTTTTGGCTGCTCTCAGAGAGGCTCACTGGAAGAAGATTGAGGATCAGCAAAGGAGATGTCAAAGGTCAACAGGTCAGTATTTTCAATTTACAGTTTGTTACTTTATTAATATCAACGGGAGGAGACCATGATCATTGTTTAATATTATGAGAGGGGATTAAGACCTTAGTTTAATCATATTGGCCCGAATTCACAAAGCAAGGTTTGAGCTCAAACCTCCTTTTGTTTCGCTAAACCTCCTTTTGTTCTTTACAAACCAGGTTTGTAAAAAACGCGTCATATGACGTACGAAAACCAAGGTTTGTCGACAAACCTCCTTTGTGAATTCAGGCCTAAAAGTTTGAAAAAATGCAGTTTTACCAAGGGAGCTATTTTTACATTTCATGAAAAATTAAATTAAACAAAGAGATACAAATTTTTAAATGTGAAACAATTTGAAACAGTAAAGAAATCCCAGTTTAATAAAGTTATATCAATGCTGCCTTAAGAAGCTATATTTTAGATTAATGTCAATTATAATAATGTCTCACTTTAAAAAAACAGAAACTTTCATGTATGCTGGTATATTAAATGTTTGCAACAATTGTGAGTGGTTCAGATTTATTACAATACATACACAAATACAAAGCTAAATTGTTGTGGTTTGTGAAAGTTTCTTGCTGTGATAGTGGTCATCCAAATCCAAATCACAAAAGTTTCATGTTGCAAAAGTTAAATTATTACGGTTATAGTTTCAATTAAATCTACGCCAGCATGGCATGGGTGGTTACTGTATTAATACTAAAGGAATTCTGAATGAAAGAATTTGGTAGTCACAAGATTGATAGGTAGAGGTAAGTTACATGTATTTAGGCTTACCATTATATTCCAACCCTGGCTTAGAGTTCCATAAGTACAAGCATGTTTCACTTTGTTTTCTTGTCCGACAGATCACGGAAGGAGCTACTACACTCAGATATATGCGCAGAGTTTTAAGATTGAAAGAGTTGATGCTTGTCTAGAAGATAGACCCAATCTAGACACACAGATGGTTCCAGGACCAAGAACTGTAAGCCAAGTTTATTCATCACAACCACATGGGCAACTTGAAAACTTTGACAGTAATTCTGGAAACACTGAGCCAACTCCAGATCCAACGATGTCCATTGAGTTGGTCTCTACAGTGAAGACAGAGCCGGGAGGAGAGAGTTGGTTCTCCAGCAAAACTCACAACTTCAAAGATCCAGATGAACAGGTCGGTGAAAACAGATTTCAGTTACAGATGTTACCCAACCAATTTCCAAGGAAACATGAAATCAAAGTTTATCATCAGCAGACCAAAGGAAGTGATGACTGTAAATTGAGACCAGGACTAAGTAAGAGTGATGCCAGTAGTTCAAAACTGGCTGCTTGTTTGTCATCTCACCCACCAACAATATCGAGGCATTTGCCATCTCTGCAAAGTTTGATCGGCGATGCTAGTCAGGGATTAAGAATCTCAACAAGAACTCATTCTCTTCAGGTCTCCAGATCCCAATCAACGGAAGATGTTGAAGAATTGGAAGGCCATGCAACATTGCCAATATCTAGGACAGTAACATCTAAGCAAAATACTATTGGTGTGAATAGTGGAGGATCAGGAATCTTTCCAGGTGCACAGCCTCTTCTAGTCTCCAGAGGTTTGTTATCATCCAAAGATGTAGAAGAACTAGATGGCCATGTCATACCCTTGGTATCGAAGACAGTATCACCTCTGCAGAATATACCAGGTTCTGTTGATAGGTCTGTGATTCAAGGATCAAGAAATTGTTCAAGAACATGTCATATTCCTATAGCCAGTGATTTGTCATCAACTGAAAATGTTGAAGGATTAGATGACCCTGCAGCAGTGCGTCACGCTGACAGACAAGGAAACCTCACTATTCCTTCTAGAATGGTTCATACCAATACAGCAAGTGAGTGCCCCAAAGAGATGATTGCCTTAAAAATGGCACAGACAGAGAAATTACTACCGGGGAATCAGAACAGTGTGTCAATGGATTCATCTTCTGTAGATATGAAACAACTGTCGACCCATGCAGGCTCAAAGGGCAGGACTCAACATCGCCAGACATCTAAACCTAGCAAGAGAGAGAATATATGCAGCATTGGTAGCTCATCTAGGTGAGTTGGTAGACTCTATAGAGTAAAATAAAATTACACATGTAGTTGTCCCAAATCCTATTGCTTTCTTTAATAAGATTTCATTTTTAAATGAAAAGAGATGAATTGATGTGTTAAAAGTATTTATTGAAATAAATTGAATGTTTTTTCAATCTATTCTATCTTATTTTAAATGACTGAAGTAGATTATAATAGTATCCTCTTTACTATAAATTACGAAATTCAGTGGAGAGATGGCCAGAGCCAAATGTTCAAAAATAGAGTTAATTGGTTATGATATTTCACTCTTACTATAGTTTGATGAAAAAATTGAATAATCACTCTTTTCTTCAATGAAGGCTTTCTTAACAGAAGCACACAGTGATTTTTCATTTCAACATTTCAACATAATCTTTGAAATTCTCTCTTAATATAATACAACCTACGTGTGTCATTTTCTAAGAATGTAATTAAGATTAATCTTGTGTTTTTTTTCACCAGTGATGCGCCAACAGCAGTTAAAAAGAGAGTTGTACCTACATTCCACAGAAAAGCATCAGGTAATGAGGTATTGTTCTTCTTTAATGAGCACATCTAGTGGAATTTAAATGTGCTAATCTTATGACATCAAATATAACATAGAAAATGTTTGAATATGAAACTGTGAAGCATTAGTTTATTTTTTTAATACAAAATATCTTAAAATTCTGAAGTTTGTCTTAGATTTATTCATAGATGCTGACAATGCTTTCTGTGTTTATCATTTGTATACAATGTTTGCATAATAGGGCAAGATTTCATGCATCTTTGTAAACTCTTCTCCCCTTTAGGTTTGAAGGAGAAAACAAAGAATAAACCAGAAAAACTGTCACAGATGTCCATAGAACAGGTAGAAAAGTAAATTGTATACATATGTTTTGAAAAAAGTCATGATTGCAAGGGCAATACTTGCCATGTCAATGTAATTTAAGCTGGTGGTACATAGTTTTATTTAATTGATGATAAACTAAGTGAATAGGAAAACAGTTTTATTATCACTCGTTTATATCCTCCTGCAGTATTGTCCTTTTTCTTACAGAATTGATGGTCTTTTGTGACAAAATGTATACATGATCTATCTAGTTGCTTAAAGGGAACTTGTAAAGGCTTATTCACAAATATATGTTAGTTCAAACTTTTGCGGTTTCCCGCAGGGTCTTTAAAAAAATTATTATTCAAGTGTCATGAAATTTTTATACCTAAACACACAGATAAGTTGATACAGGTTGGACCTTCGTTGTGTCTGGCTCTTTTTTTTCCATTCCCACTAGTCCTTCATTTAGTAGACAAGAAATTGCTGCGCTCTATCGCAACATATGTGAACGGGTCTCATTTGATATCTTACTGGAGATCATATTTTCCCCACCAGGTAATGGGTACGACTCACAGAGTAAGTGGAGCTCTTGTCCAGGCTGCTAAGACTGTCACATCCATGTCACCTTCAGAGCTAGCAAAGTTACAGGAGATCATTTCTGAATCAAGCGAAATGCTCATGATGCTTACGTATACAGACGGTTCAACACAGCTCAGAGAACCGAATGAGGTGAGAAATATAAGAATAATACATTGTATTTCATGGACTACAGAACAGACTGGTGGACAATGACTAAAATTTAAGAATATTACTCTAATGAGTTCACGTATCTTCTTTTTTTTCCCTTCCCCATTGTTGTTTTACTACTACATGTACAAGTACTCCTACTACTACTACTACTACTACTACTACTCCCCCTATCTCTGTATCCCCCTCTCTCTTTCTTTCTCTCTCTCTCTCTCTCTCTCTCTCACTCTTTCTCCTCTTCTTTCTTTCTCTCTCCGCCTTTCTCCAAAAGCACTCTATGCAGTAATAAAAGTACTATAATCACATCGATTTAAGACAAATCAATCAACATTCTGTATTGAATGAAGATGTGAAATGAGAAACTTTTGTTTTCCTTTTTGTAAAATATTTCTTATTGTATGAGATAACACTACTTACAATTAAATAAGTATTATTTGCTTTACTCACCCGCATGTTTTCAGCCCAGGAAGAGAGCTTCTGCATCTCTTCATGAGGAGGGTGTAGCTAACTCTGTATTAGTTGCCATCCAGCGCAAGGCTGCTAAGAAGGAATACATGTTTGTTTCTTTTCCGCTGGCAGGGCTAGGCAAAGAAAATGCATCAGAAGCAACAAGGTAATTTTACCATAACCTAGCTAGTACACATCATACTTACGCTTCTTTCATTGTCCTAATTATACTGAAGTCATGGTTTACAACACTTAGCGAAGAATTTTGTATGCAACTGTTATCCGTATTACTTTTAGATCTGTGAATACTATTGTGATCTACATGTACATCTGAAAACAAAGAAAATGTTATTTAAAGTTAAATCCGTTTTACACCCAGAAAATGGACTTCAGAGCTGAGATGCATAGCAACTTTCATGCAAAATAATTTGCTCGCACAATTCCACGTCTATGCATGTAAGCTCCATATTTATAAGTCCTTAAGAACTTGCAAAGTTGCCGTTGTTTTTAAACACTCAGTGATTAATTAATTATCGCTATCCCTATTCAGAAATATAGTTGTGGCCGGCAATGTGATTGCGAAGAAACTAATATTTGTTTGGTTGGTAGGAATGTTCTACTTGAGATTCTGCAGTCCAGCACTAGAAAAGTTTGCTTTGATGCTCAGGAACTGATGCATGCCATCATCATCAACTACAGCCTGGATCCTCAGTCAGGTGTGGTATGATTGAATGGCAAAAAATATTTTGAATCTTATTATAGAGTTCTACCAGGGGGGTGTTTCACAAAGATCCTAAATTGAACTGATCTCTAAGTTAGACTTAACAATTATGGAAAGCCGTTAGCATCTTTGAAATATTTTGAAAAAGTTATTTTAAAAGGCATGAAATGTTGATTCAAATCATTCATATTTTATATTATCAAGGAGATTTCATGTTTAATGTGGAATCAATGAAAAGTCTAAAAATACTTGAATATTTGTTTTTTAATATGTTTTCTACTTTAAGGCTACAAATGGCTCTCCATAATGTTTAAGTCCAACTTAGAGTTAAATTTGACTTAGGATCTTTGTGAAACACCCCCAAGTAATAGAATTAGATTGTCAGAGGAGCTTGCTTAAATCAGATCCTTGTTTATCATGCATTAGATATGGGAACTGCCGCTTGGACTAGGATAGCTAGAGACAGAAGAGAATGGAAATACTTTTTCCAACGTCTGAATGAACTATAGCCTGATAGATAGATTTAAAAAAAAAACTTATTTAAGAACAAAAGCTTCCTGTAAATAGCTTTCACTAAAACCATGCAATCCATAGCTTAAATTTGTTTTAAATGCTTAATTGATTTGTAATGTTGGAAACATGAATAAATTTGAATCTTGAATCTTGAATTGCTTATCTATTATTCATTTTTTCTATTAAAATTGTTTGACAGATATCAGTTATTTGTTGAATTGATATTCAGCGTAAGTTTAGTCTGAAATTTAGGGGTATTATCAACCCTTTAACTTTGTAACTTCCATTCTCTACATTCTAGGATGCAACAAATGGGTGATAATGGACCCTAAGATTGCTTGCTGGCTCCTGGATCCAGATAACCCTCCGGTCACATTCTCTGGAATGCTGAAAACATTCGTAACTGGGAAGTACAATGATCAAGCTCCAAACAATCACTTGGTAAGCATCGATCATGAACCCAAACCCAACGACTGATGAATTCTTCCATTCCCATAGGCTTTAATACTGCCAAGGGAGCATCAATCCTGTTTAAACCATATTTTCACGTGCGTAAAACAACACATTTTTCTTTAGTGTATATATTTTGGTTTAATTTTGTTTACACTGTTCAATATCATTGTAATTCAACTATTATGAGTTCCTGAACTTTACGTGTTGATGTTTTTAAACTGAGTAAATAAAATCTACTTCCTGTATTAAAGCAGATAGTGAATTGCCATTAAGAAGTAGAAGATTTTGTTATGTCAGTAAGGCATTGGTTCCTGGAGAGGGGGGAAGGGGCAAATATCTGGCATTGCCCACCGTCTCCCCCACCCAAAATAAAAAATAAAATATTTTTTTTCTTCATATTTTGACAACTGTGGTATGTTTTCTCAATACTTATGAACATCATTGTGCCATACACTTGAACATTATCTCATAATGTCTTGATTTTTTTTCTTCACTCCCCTTGCAGACACATTTGGAATTACTTGGGCTGGTGATGGGAGACCTAACAAACAAACTCCAGAGGAAGAATTTATGGGAGCTCTTCATCAACTTGGAAGTCCCCCTCATACCAATACTGGCTGGTAATAATGATACAGATCTTACACCTTTTGTCTTGCTCGACCCCTCCCCCATGGCTTAATTTTCATTATTGACAGTACAGTCTGGTAGTTACATATTGAGACATTATCCCTGCCCCTCCCCCCTTTGGTTCAGAGTACCACACTCACTTTCCCCTTTACAAAGTTGTCATGATCTACCCGCTAATTTGTATTATGTAATCATATTTTGTTATGAGTACATATGTTTTCTACAAACACATACACCTAATTTCTCCCTCCCTTATAATTGTTTTTGTCATTTGCCGTCGTATTTTCATTCGTGTACATGCTGCTTAATTTTTTTTAAAAATCTGATATGCATTTTATCTGTCATTGTTTATTGTACTATTCTGAATAACAATTCATTAACTCTTTGCATACGGGAACCGAGTGGTCCCCCTTATATGTCTATGGAACTGAGATAATTCAGTAGTTAACGGGTTAATATAATTTTAGGTATGGAAGTCCAAGGAATACAAGTCAACCAGAAGATGCTCATATCCTACAGTAATATCTTGAAGGTATGCACTCTTTTTCATATCCGTAGTACTAGTAATACATACCAGTGTATAAGGTAAATGTTATGTGTGTTGTCATATACGATCAAGAAGTTTGAAGAATATGATAGTGTAATCTGACTTTCTACCAGCATTCCCATATGACTGATCTAGACAGAAGTTGACAGCTGCATGAATAAACAAACAGGTTGATTGCCTAAATAGACTTAGAGTGTAATATAAAATGATGCCAAATGAAGTATTTGCTCGACCAATGCACCAACAAGAAGAATATCTAACCTGGAGCCATTTGTATGACTGGTTAGGGCAAATCAAATTCATAAAGAAAATGAGACATGGAAAAGCAAATTTGAGTTTTATTGAAGTCTAAGCAAATATATGGTAAAAGGAATTATTTCAACACTTTTTGCACTTTTGGGGCAGCTTATAGAGCTTGAATGATATTTTAGCATCTTGCAAAACTGTTCAAATTAACAAAATTAACAAAAACAATCAGTGTTATCATCTTTGTAATTGAAATTTATTATATTGTCATTGTTGATATTACTTGTATGTATCATTGTCTGTTAATGTATGTTATCTTTTTAGGATGAGATTAAGGATGTCGAGAAACAATGCTACAAAGAGGCTGGACATCCTTTCCAGATCACCAGTCATATCCAGCTCAGACAGGTAATAATTCCTCGTCAGATAATATTATAGATTTGAAGTAACTGAATGATCCCAATAAATGACATAAAATGGCCAGAGGGAGAAATCCATAACTTTGTAATCACCCTCCAATACTATGTGATAGGCAAAGAAACTAAACATTTTTCACTTGCCTTTTGATAATCGTTGAGAAAGAAGGGACTATTCTTCTTCTTTTTTTTTGAGGGGGGGGGGGGGGTATGTAGGATGTGCCAATTGGGTTTGATGTGCCCTCCCAAACGTGCCAGTGTCTGCTAACTCTTCACAATATTTACATGTATGTTACTAAATCTATGACAGTATGTTGGAGTAAGATGTTAAACTATCTTGAAAATATCAGGGGCATTGACTTTAATTACACTGCTACTCATTATAATAGAATGGACAATGCAATCGTTGAAAAAAGTTGCCCAAACTCGTGTGTGCTATAAGGAACTGGTGAGTGAAGAACAAGTTTTTCAGAAGAAAAAAAAAAAAATATTGGAACCCACTTTTATTGATATTAATGAAAATTTCAAAAATTGTTTTTTTATTCAATGGACCGAGCACCAAAAATGTCATTGCCTCTGATAAATTCATGTATTGGCTTAATACAAGATTGCCTGTTACTGCAAGGAATTGAACAATCGACAATGAATAAATAAACAATAATAATAATAATAATAATAATAACATGTCTTGTTTACCCAGGGTAGCCTCATCAGTATTCATACTGTTCTTCCTGAGGGCTCTTCAATCATATTAACTGGCAATAATAACTATTTCCTAATCCTTATTGTGCAGGTTCTGTTTGTTGAGCTGAAGCTAGATGAGCAATGTCCTGGTCAGAAACTTGCAAGAACCAATGTCCAGAATCTCAAGTCGACCTCAGAAACGGTGGTAAATGGAAAACATTAAGTTAGACGTTTTAGCACTTGTCAATTGTGAGCTTTGTGCAAGTGTTACAACCATTCTTCAAATATAATGTTTGCATTATAGTAATACAGTGAAACCTGTCTTTAAAGATCACCCAAGGGAGACAAGAAAAGTGGTCTTTAATATAGGCAGATGGTCTTTATGTACATGTTTCAAGAGAAACAATTGTCATTTGAAATATTGTCTGTTGCAGGTGTTAACATTATTTTGGGAGATTATTTATCTGTCACGAGTATGAACTTCAGCTTCTGTAGCTTAGAGTCATCAACAATATCGCAACTATTTACTTTATTGCACATGTTGGTTTCTTAATCTTGTTGATTATGCCTAGTGAAATCAGGGAGTGTTTTTTAAGATTGACTTTAAGTTCGACTTAACTATGGCAGGCTGTTCATGCCACCGTTCATGCTCCACCATTTACTGGCATTTATCTCTCAAGGGACATACAAATCATGGTGACTGCACCTTTTGATAGTTCATTATTGAAGGAACAGAAACCATTATCTAAAGATCATAATTTAGAGACCAATGGTGAGAGCAATCAGTGGCATGAATGGCCTGCCATAGTTCAGTATAACTTAAAATCGATCTTAGTCTCTGTGAAACACTCCCCTGGTATGTTGTATTCAATACATATAAATGCTTTTATGTATCTTCTATCTAACAGTTACACAAGCTTATAGATCTGCATCCTTTGCCAGAGCTAGTCCTGACCCACAGACAGGTAAGGTACATGTACAATGAAAAGGATGATTCGATGGGTCAGTGACACAAAGACGTAACTCTATTTCGGTCATTTTGAGAAAAAGTAGTTTATATGTGTCACTGAGCAGTTGAGCCTTAAGGAGTTAAGTCTATGTTTCACTAGCCATTGACTTCATTGGGTGTTGGGTGGAGTTAAGCCTTTGTTTTTCCTGGAAAACCCACATTTTTCTGAACATTTTGATATAAAATACTCATTTTGGCAAAATATGGAGTTACGTCTTTGTGTCACTGAACCCACGGATTGCCGTATTTGAATGTACAAATAATTTCTATGTCTATGTCTGGGACTTATTTGGATATCAATGAAATAATCCATATCTCATGTTGATATTGGCCTGCATCATGAGCATTTAACAAGTTAGATTTCTTGCAGAGATACAGGGTTTTAAAGAATAAAGATGTCATGGTAACAAAGGGATCAGAAATTGCTTTGTATTTAACTTGCATTTAAAGTCACAAAAGGGTTGATATGCATGTGTGTACTGGTAACGAGTAATGAATACACTACTGTTTATTGAAAGGTATTCCTGTATGAATGTGAAATATAATGTTAACATGTCTTTGCCATCCTCCAGATATATCTAAACTTGTTAACTTTTATATTAGATGTTGATTGGTAAATGTATTTCATCATATGACTATAATCATCTGTACAAGAATCATCATCTGCCTTTCTTATACTTCATATCTATCTAGCTTGTGAAGCTGAAATCTACCTACTTAGATGGGCTGTCTGATTATGTATCTGGAGTAAGTGGAGACTTGTTCGTCTAACTATTTATTATACCGGTATACATAATGTTTATTAACGCACTTAGTTTCTTAAGGTGCACAATTGTACAGAATCATAATCCCAAGAAATTATTTGTAATGTGAATGAAAAGTAATTCATTTACATGATAATAACAAAATCTTGATTATATTTTACTGAATGTAAGCTTAAATGTATGAATGAAGAGCAGTTTCAAAGGGAGATGCATAGCTCTACATATAAGAAAAAATACATGAGAAAAGAAAAGAGAAATAGAGAAAGGGGGAGTGTGAGAGAGAGAGAGAGAGAGAGAGGGAGAGAGTATTGATCAAAAGAAGCAAAGTAGAGAAAAGGAGAGAAATGGAGAGACTCTTCATAAATTTTGTTGGTCTGGAATATTAAAGCTACTCTTGATAATCGTTTATTGATAGGGCTATATACACACCAGTTGGGACCAAACCTCAGCTGCCTCAGGTAGACTCCAGTCATCAAACCCAGTAAGTAAACCTTTCCTCTTATCTGTTCTAAGTTTGTGAGGTAAAGTTAAGATACTGAGAAGGAATTAATTAATAGGTTACTATCTACAGTAGATGGTAACCCGCTCACATTGAATTTTATTTACTTGTTTGTTTGTTCGTGTAATTGCCAACTTCTGATTTGGTCTGTCACAATGCATTGCACCTACAAACCTACTTAAGTAGTTTTACTTTGCACATTATATTGATGAAAAATGTCGGTAGTTCATTGTCATAGGTGTCTGTATATGGTTTGGTAGTTAAATTGTAATGCATAATCAATATGGATATTCACTCTCTCCCCCCCCCCCCCCTCTCTCTTCCCCCCTCTCTCTCTCTCTCTATCTATCTCTCTCTCTCCCCTCCCTCTTTCACCCTCTCTTGCCCCCCCCCCCCCCTCTCTCTCTCTCTCTCTCTCTCTCTCTCTCGTTCTCTGCATTGTTTTCATCTGTTTGCATCTGTTTTCTGTTCTAGAACATTCAAAACATTCCCAAGCAGCCTCTGCAACTACACAAAGATGCAAATGGGTCAGTGGTCAATGGTAAGTGGATTGTAACAACCGGTAAACCTTGTGTTGTGAATTTTTTTTTTTAAAGCCCCACTGCATTACTTATATCTATTTGCGCACTCTAATAGCAAACAATGCCTTATCGGTGACCATTGGTCCCCCATGATCCTATTTTTCGTATGTTAATTGAGGGCTTTGAATTAAAAAACATGTTAAGGATATTTGTCTTTGCTTGTAGACTGTCAAAGTGAAGAGGTATTTACCCTAGAAATATGAAAGATACCGGTAGTATTTCCTTGATAGAGGTAGATGAAAAGAGATGAAAGTACATATTTATATCAGCTGACTTGATCAGTTGCTATTCCTTTTCTAAATAAATTTATCCTAACTAGGTATGAATTGTTATGGAAACTATTCATCATTATATCATAAATAATTTAGTCAAACTTTGTAGTGAGGGGCCATTTTAATTTTTTGTTTTTTGTTCATGTTTCCATCTTTGATAGAGACCACTGCATCTTCTACCACTCCAGCCACTACGCTGTGGATGAGAGAACCATTCTACTCACACGACGGCTGGTCATTCTTTGCTGCTGGTAAAATATCTCCTTCCGTTTCTCTGCTCTTTGTTTCTGTATGATGTGCAATGTCCTTCCGTGTTAGTCACACTACTTCAGAACACTGCTAGAATATTCTGATAGGTTGGATTTTGACTAAATGTCCTGACAAATTTGTTGACAGAAAAGCAAAGTTTGCTATTAAAAGGAAAGTAAAGTTTGCCATTTTTTAATGTTTTTAACAATCTCGACTGGCAAATAATAAAAAATGAATAAATTTTACTGAGGGTCAAAGCAATCCTCCAACAATTTACTGACAAATGATTATATCCCAAATATTACTGGTTTTGTTCACAAAAGTGAAAAATGTCCTGATTCTATTAGGTATCACAGCTAACTTTTAAAGTTTCTAAATTTCACTTCCCCTGCCCATTTCCTTTTTGAGCACATGAAAAGAAGAATTTTAATACCTCATTTGTCAAATTTGAATAAGTACTTTTGAAAATACGGCCACTTACCTAAGAGACGAAATGGTCAAATTTTGCGTAATTAGGCTATAACTGACAATTAGCCATTTTCAAGGTGATATAATTGTGAAATTAATTGTTGAATCACCTTTCTTTTCAAGAAATCTGTTCTCTGTATGGATTTCTACATTTTTTTTCAGGTTCTCTTGACAAATGTTTTTTTTTGTGGAATTTTTCAAATAATTATATGAAGCCCATTTTGATGCATGTGACAAATGGCTATTTTTGCGTCGCCGGAACAAGTTTTCATGGGTTTTGAAACATGGCTAGATTTAAGAGTGTCTATCAAGAGGGGCTGAATTTCAGCATATCTGGGGTATATATATAGATTAATTATTTCTGTAAGTTTGGACCATCAAATCCATTTAAATTGATTTTAAATGGCATTTGAAAATGGCTCTAAACTCTTCAAGAAGTACAGGTAGACAAAGAAACATCCCTTCACTGCTATTGTGTAAAAATGTGTAGAACAGGTGTCACATGCATATTCACCTGTTCTACACATTTTTACATAATAGCAGTGAAGGGATGTTCCTTTGTCTACCTGAGGAACTGTATATTTTGTCAGCTTTCTTTGTCCGTCATGTTCATAGTGTCAGGGTACAGCTGTATTCAACGGATTTGCGCTCAAGCACCATCTCGCGGTCATTCTTAATATTTACATGATTGTATTCTCCAGTAAATTCTCTTTCTTCTCGTATCAAAATTGAATTAAAAGTATGTTTTTCTGATATAGAAAAATTGTTTCAAACTTTTCACTCTGATTTTTCACGATCATTTTGAAACATACTCCCATCATTGTTTATATGAAAATAAAGCTTAAGATGTGCTCTTTCCAACCAGTGGATTTTTAAAACTCAAAGACAAATGGCGTTCAAGCGCATTGAGCTAAAACTAGCGATGCAAATTGGCGATCAAATAAAAATGGTGACAAATGAAGTGACACGGTACAAATCAGAGGGTAAATCACAAGCAACTATGTCGTAAGTAATTGATGGATTTTGATGAAAATGACATGACATGAAAGACAGAATCCTGAGCTTTCGAGAGACATATAATTTTATAATATTTATTTTTTCCATGATATGAAAATCTTCCTTGATAAAGAGAGAATTTGCGTGGTTGAGCCCTGCGTGTCCCCACTCAACGCAGCTCTTCTGTGATACCTAATTCTATACTTGTGCATTGGTGTGCATAGCATATATACTTTCAACAATGACACCTGGAAGAATTTTAACTCATTCATCAATGTTTATCTTTTTACTTGCCTTTGATAATATTAATATTATTTCTGCTTATATCGCGTTTAATACTGCAAGTACGAGTTTCTAAGGGCTTTACAGTTATTACCCTCGGTCATGGGATTCTGGCTTGCCCGCGCACAATGTATGCACCTTCTCCACTCCCTGGGGAGCAATCTTATTTAATTTCTAAGCATACTACATTCAGATGGTGCTTGATGCTCCTTTTGTCTTCTCTAGATTTCCAGTCAATTGAGCTGAGGATCTTGGCCCACCTCTCTCAGGATGCTGTGCTCTTGAAGGTATTCAATGATGCTGGCAGTACAGACATCTTTGTTCAACTCACCTGTGAATGGTAAGCTTAACCCTTTGCCCACTAGCACGGGATAGGCCCTGCATCAAGCCTATACAGATGGGAGAATTCAGTATTCAATGGGGATGATTGATTGATTTTAACTGATACTCAATTTTCCTCAGTAACTATTCAACGAATTTGTACGAATGAGATGGTGCTTATCATGGTTTGCTTTTGAAGGACTGGAATAACTCTTAACGTTATTATACTGTCTTTAATTGCAGGCTTGGTTTGAATTTGGACGATGTGAAGACAGCAGACAGAGAAAGAACCAAACGAATAGTGTACTCCGTCATCTATGGTGTTGGTAAGAATATATTTTTACCCTTATCAAGTAGTTGAAATCTGGTAATCTTTCAAAGGTTTAATGTACTAGAAATATCATGGGTCGGGCCTGAGTAAATATGGAGGCCATACTTTTGTGTACCTATGAGAGAGGCTAAGGAATGAGACATGACGAGTTGCTTTGACGGTGTCCAAATAACAAGTGGAGAGTACTTTATTAGATACTTCTCGCTAGTACACAATTCTGTATGTTCACTTTAGATATTAACTGGATGTGTGTATCACTTACACATTACATAACACATATGGCAATGGTGGGAAAGTATACATCAAAGGAATGTTGCGCATCCAAGAAGGTTTCGCATATACAAGCAATGTATCACATTTTGGGTCAAATGAAGCGGGATGGAAATAAACAAGATTGGAATGTAAACACACAGACACAATTATCTCTATTATTGGGAATTTGTTCTTATTTTCATCACTTTTTGTAATATTTCCTTCTTTCAGGGGCTGAGCGCTTGGCGGAAACACTTAATGACACCAAGGAAAATGCTAAGGCATTCACCAAAAGTTTCTTGGGTAAGGTGAAAGGCATCTAGTTAAGTTCTAAGTTGCATTTTTTCATTTAGTTTTTATTACTCAACAAGACTTTGAATGTGATTAATTGTTTGTAGTTGTAAAATTTTGAAGAAAAAATATTGTCCCTTTGTTGACAAATCTTATAGATTCTTCTTCACGTTTTGGAAATTTTAAATACCAGTATGCATTTGAAAAACAGGTATTTAACAAAATTACATATTGTGAAACATACATGACATCAAACTTAAGATTTTGGAGAATAATTTTGCTTGTTCTATTTGTTTTCTTGGTTATCATTGTTATCATCCTGACTAGCTCTTTTACAGAGGTTTGCCAATTTGATTTATGTCAGTTATTTTACAGAAAATTGATAAAATTTGAGTGGATTTAAGACTTTTCCTGCCTTTGTTTTTAATAATCCACAGTGAAGTTCAAGGGAGTGAATACCTTTGCCCAACGCTGTATCTCAGAGTGCCAGAGACACGGTCATGTGAAGACCATCTTCCATCGTCATCGACTCATCTCAAACATCAGCTCACAGAACTTCCATGTCAGGTCTCATGCAGAAAGACAAGCTGTCAACTTTGTCATCCAGGGTTAGTGTAAAACCTTTTCCCATATGAAACGATAAGCCACTTAAAGTGGAGGTGTTATTGTGGTTTAGTGGTTCATTGACTTCATTCTCAATCTAAAGATTGGGGGTTTGAATCCCAGTCTGGTACTAACTTCCTTTAGAAAAGCATAAATCCACATTTGCCACTCTCCACCCTGGTGCTAAATGCATTCCTGGTAGGATGCGAAAGCCGTCATTGTAGTTTGCTCAGCACCTGCTTGGAATGTTCCCCAGGGAGTGGAGAATGTGCATGCAGGAAAGCCTGAATCTGATGACAAGGGTAATTATATCCTGTAAAGCACTTGGACACATCGTTGATGTATTAACCCATAACCCAGAATATTTTTAATAGTAAAAAAAAAAATGCAGCAGCAGTATAATTATATTAGCATAATACTCCATGCACTGCATTTAAGCAGGTTACCAAGACCCTTCCCCCCCCCCCCCCCCCCCCCCCCCCGCCAGTCGACATCCCATTGCACATAATGCTATGCTAGTTTACCGCATCATATAGTGTATAAGCCTTAACCCTAAGTGTAGAGGTACAGTGCTAGTGGATAAGTTCAAATCGATCGAAAGGTGCAGGGTTCAAATTAAGACATTAATCTACATACAGCTCTCTTGACCCAGGTGAATTAATGAAGAGCTGATGGACAGTTTTCAAAACTGTTAAGAAAATTTCAGTGATATTTCCACATCTACTGAAGATGACTAGGGCCCTGTTTTATAAAACCTGTTATTGATAACAAGTTACAATAAGTTTAATAAGCTACTGAGAACATGACATTAGATTTGATGGGAGCCAATTTGTCATAGAAATTTAGCATTTGTTATTGATGAAAAGTTTTATGAAACCGGGCCAAGATCATTTGTTTATTATCAATTTTTTGCTACCACCCATTTCATTGTTTTGACATAGAATTCCATGCATAAAATCTAATTTTATGTATTGCTAATCTTTGATCCTGTGAGAATTTGTTGGTCTGTGTTACCAGACCTCATGATTACCTTTGATTGTACTGATAATACAAATATTTGTATCTATCATATATGCTAACACTACATTATATTTTATTTTAAAGATTGTTATAATGTACAGTGAAACCTGTCTATGAAGACCACCCAAGGAAGACAAATAAAGTGTTTTTTGTTGACAGGTGCCTATAGTATAGTACATGTTTCAATGAGAAATTATTTTCAAGGGAAACCCCAAAAATGGTCTGTGTAGACAGGTGGTCTTTGTAGACAGGTGGTCACTAAAGCAGGTTCGACTGTATACTATTCTCTTTTGGCAATGTCATTCTGTATATATCTGATTCTTTTTGGAATTCTTACAGGCTCAGCTGCTGATATCTGTAAGCTTGCTATGATCCACATCATGAAAGTGTTGTCAGAGAAGAACACTGTTAGAGCCAGGTATATGATTTTTATTTTCCCACTGGTGTTATAGATATCAAAATAATAAACAATCATTATCATCATCATCAATATCCTTATATTTTACATTTGACTTTCACTTATTTTTCCATTTTGCATAATAAATTTGTTCATCTATTTCATATTTGTTTTGGGCTGTCATATTTTCAAGCACTTTGCTTACAATGGCAGTCCTTCTTTCGCTGATAATAATAGGACTATATATATATATATATATAAAGTTTGATGAAATATGATAATAATTTGTATATATATTTGCTTGTTTATAATTTGTTGTCAGAAAGTACTTTTTAGTATTTTATGTTTGTAATGTTACAGAATTTTTTTTATATTTATATGGAATACAAAAGAAAAAAAATCAAGCCAAATAATGGGCAGAATAGTCAGGAGTTCCAATATCTCTTTCTGGGATGGTATACTATGTGCCTGAAACCAGTACTTCACAGTTTTCTATCACATAAATGTATTTATTATTGATTTTATTTCTCATAACAATTTTTCATATTTTAATTAACAGATTACTTGTGCAGATCCATGATGAACTCCTGTTTGAAGTCCATGATGAAGATATCAATGAAGTCAAAGGTATATTTTGATTTTAGTGACACGTTTATCTTTTTTACATGGCTCAAATATATTCATAAGCAATTTCATTTGTCATTCATGCTACACATTCTACAAAAGTGGAATTTTTGAAGTTTTTTTTTTAAACATATGTTTCTATAGGAATGAATTATTGAAAAAGAAGCATTGGACAGCATGCTTCTAATAAAGTATTAATACCTTCACCATGCATGTACCATGACATCAATCATACCTGAATAAAAGAAAATCTCCTAGTTCATATTTCTTTCTTTTTTAAATTTGATTTGAATTTACTGATTTTCTATATCTTTTTTTCAAAATGTAAATATTCATGCTTATTTAAGTGACACCAATACATTGTTTCCCTTCAATACAATACATGTAGTAAAGGTAAGAAATTTAGTTACACCTTAATGCATATCAATAGATATTAGATATGAAGCATGAAGCTTGATGCACTTATACGTTATAGCCCTCAGCTTAACTGAAAAAAACATATAAATGGAAGAGAGTCGTGACACAGAGTTTCTCAGAAAATATGAACTTAAATATCATCTCTTTGACAGGCATTTTGAAGACTGTCATGGAGTCTACTCCAACATTGGGGGAATCCATTTGTCAGCTAAAGGTAAAGACTTATGTGTATAAAGTTTAATATTCAATGTATGTGCTGCATTGGATATATTTTCCTGGCAGATGGAATTCTGTAAGAATATTCCTCATATAAGGGCAGTCTCTGCTTACCAAATCAAGTAACATGATTACTATACAAGTTGTTTGTGACTGAGTTTTTGATGATTGATGAGTAGAGGCAGGTTGGTAATAAAAAAATTCATGATGTGTGAGATTTTCACGATCATGATATCCTTGTCTTTGTCCAGCTGATTTTCTTGCATTATTACTACTTTTCCATAAGATATTACTATATTGTTTCTCGTATTTAAGATGTTACTGTTAAGACCAAACAAATACAGCCATTGAAATTGGTTATTGCATGAAAGAGCAATATTTACACAAAGTTAGAAATCATACTTTGATTTAAAATAAAAAAAGAATTAATTCTTTATCTTGTTTGACTTGTCATTGATTTTGCAGGTCCCTCTTCCAGTTTCTCTCAGTTACGGGAAGACATGGGGTCATCTCAAACAAATGGTGTGATCTGAATCAGATTCTTGCTTGCTAACATCTCCTCAGAAGCTGTCTAGGAATAATATTATATGTCTTCCAATGATTGTTAAAATGCTATTGGTTACATATATGTGACAAATTCTAATCCTATTTAAAATAAACAGTACCATAGATACACAACAAAATATCAGGTGAAAAATACCACTCAAAATTAAACAGTGTTGGTAACTTTTGGTATTTATTCTCCAAAGTGCATTGCAAAGCACAATCTGCAAAGAAATACAAGCGAGGTTTAATTCTTTTTGACATTAAGCAAAAGCATTCATGGGGCTGTAACTTTCCAATATGGATTTAAAGCAATTTCTTTATACAAATCTGTACCACCTCGTCTTTTATTCTAAAATATTTTTTTTGTAAACCAAAAAGAGAACAGTTTTAAAGTTACTGGAAACTGCTGTACATACTTCATGAAACTGTTTCCCTGATTTTACTTTTAAAAACTTACAAAATACAAAAGAGAGTAGTTTTAAAGTCACTGGAAACTGCTCTGCATATATGAATCATCACACCCATAATCTATGCTTCATTGAGTTTACTTTCCAATGGTCATAATTTCTTTGCTGTCAACTTTACAACCAAGTTCTTGACTTAATGTTTACGAAAATTGACATCTAATAGTACAACTGTAGTATATATATCACAACGGATGTTATAGACTCTTTGTATTATGGAATAATATAGCTAACCCAAAAATATATACTACAGTATATCAGTAGAACTTAAATGTTATCTAAATTCATTGTTGAAAATTTGGCAGTATTTTTTTGTTGAAAGACGAGTTATTTTGTTGTTTTTGTTGAAATACCATTGAATGTAATGGTCGCCTGTAATTTCATATCTTACATTATTTCATTATGATAGAGAGAGTAAAGTTTCATGAGGAAATATATACTGGAGAGTGGAGAATGACTTGAAGTTTGGGTATATTAGAAAAAAATGAATGTGCAATTTATTTCATTTCATGCTTTTCAAGGCATTGAATGGAAATGTTTAATAAAAATCTGGATTGTGCATGAGAATGATGATTTTACATCCTCTTTATCTTTCTTCTATTCCGTGGATGGTCAAAACATTGTTTTTATTATCATACTGTTAACTCAAATAAATTGGAACAATGTATGTTTATAAGTATTATAATTTAGTATTATTGTAAGGTATATTGTTAAAAGAGGTATTTTACATTTGAATTTGAGTTTGAAATTAATTCATCTTGATGGACTTTGATCTATTTCTCCAGCTATCTGCTATCCATTCTTGTACTTTTTCTTCTTTGTTTGGTGCTATAATGGCATTTAGTCAACTTTGACTATTTTGTTGACCATAACCACTGTTATGCAATGGTATTATCAAATAAAAAATGGAAAAAAAAAATGTTTTTATTATTGGAATAATAAATGTTTATAAATATTTAATTTAGTAATATCAGTTACTAGTATATGAAGAACTGAGTCCTTAAGGTATATTGCAAAAACATATATATTACATTTTTATTTTAAGGAAAAGACAAGGATAGATTCACCTATTTGTACTTGGTCAATACCTTCCAGATCTAACTTCAAAGGTGGGGGGGGGGGGGGGGGGGGGGGGTGGTGTCCCAGCTTCCGGGTCTTGCACCGGCCATGGTCATTTCACTTCTGTCTCCTGCTTGCTGGGTCATATCAGGATTGTCAACTGGGAGAAGGGTGAATTATATTGCTCCGGCCTTCTTCCAGTGTTTATCAAGTCTGGCTTTGAAGCTATATTTACCAAGGTTGCAGATTGTCTGTTTAGAATACTTTGCTTTGCCATTGAATTGATGATATGCTGTAAATTTATAAATGTAAATGATCATCCTACTTTCAATAAAATCATTGTGTTTAGTATCTCTTAAATTGCATTCATCATATGATGCACTTTGTATTGATGTTCTTAGCTCAGATTTAATGCAACATCAAAGTCCACTGAAGTTTTTGAAAAATGTAATGTAATTTTTTATTTATACATGGCACAATTAAAAATCGAATCAATAATGAAAAAAAAAGCAAAAATATTAAGAAACAACATTCTGGAGTGTCTCTCACTTCCTCTTGCTTCTTCCAAAAAATGAACAAATGAATAAAAATGAAAACTACAAATATACAAAAAAGGATATTGGGGTTATATTCCTTCAATGATACAGCAAACAAAAAATAGAACTTTAAAGGTAATCTATGTGGCCTACGCCTTTGATTTAATTCAAACTTCTCCCCCATCCCCCCAAATTTAAAAGATAGTTGTATTCGATACAAAATTCAAAAAAACTTTTGTGTTAATTGGATAAACTTTTCCAACACAAACTTTGATTTGTATGATTATTACTAGTTGGACAGCAATCTATTCTATTCATTAAAAAAAATTGAGCAAAGAATTGTTATTAAATGTAGTATTTTTTTCATAATTATAACGGATCGCTTTGGCGTTTTTATTGACTCAAAAGAACAATTTAGAGAAATATTAACTTTTTGCAAAAATGCCGTGACCAGGATTCGAACCTGGGTTATTGCGGCCACAACGCAATGTCCTAACCACTAGACGATCACGGCTTCTATGCCACGTAGGGAACTTTATAACTATATATACTGTTGTTATTGCCGATTTACTAGGTCTAAATATTTTTTTATAAATGATTAGAAAATAAATGCAAATCCATAAAAGTAATGATTTAAATTTTATTTACATCAATAAAGATTTTAAAATTATATTAATTCATATACATTTTAAATTATATATAAAAATTCCTAATCAAAGTATTTAAATACGAAATAACGCAACATGCATGACATGAACACAGAGCATGCATATGACGTCATCATACCAAAGCAAAGCAAAGACGATAGGCCTTATCGCAAATAGCCTCACGCAAGGGACGATGGGATTGAAAAGGGAGCAAGAGCGCCGCAAACGTCTGATCGCGACGATGCGAAACGCTAGCAGCCGACGCACTCTGTGTATAGTACACACGTACGTACTATACTACGTACATCGAACGTTTGCTTATTCTACTTTCAGCTACTATACCGATCAAACATCTCGTGATATTTTGTCTTGCAAACTCACCGATTACATTGATTCTACATGATGGGTGGTGGAGACAGATGTGCTGTCTATGGATGCAAAAATAACCGAAGATATCCAGAAAGATAAGAATGATTTTGATGTTTTACTTTCGAGTTTTGTGATGACAAAGTGGGAGGCACTGCATGCCTCTAAATCTAGTCGAAACAGTGTTACGAGCGAGTGGCGAAGGGAATCGTGTCGAGACAGCTACGGCGTTGTTGCCAACAACAGGCGCTAAAGCTGACCTTGTCATTCTTAATGCTTTTCATCTACCTGGTAACCTGGTTTAATTTATTTGATTGCCCCTGTGATTTTCCTTTTTTGAAAGAAAATTGCCTTATCAATACATTGAAATTAATCAACAACATTTTTGTCTGGAATTCGGAATACCGGGGAAGTTTTCTGCAAAAATTAGTTGAACGAAATGAGAAAATAAGTTCAATTGACAATTTTAAATCGTATACATGATGATTGAGATGATTGTTGATCTAATTTGTGTCTTCTTTTTCTTCTCCCCACAGATATGTTGTGAAGAACTATGTTAACAACTAAGGTTTCACAAGTGCACATATCCTCGGAACTATACGCCCAGTGGACCAGGCGTTTTTTTTCTCAATCCTATAATATTTTTTTCATAGCGAAGACATCCAAATACATGCAATTGAACCTAATTTTTTTGTGTGTCTTTTTATTTAGACTTGAGATTTGCAGACATGGAAAAAGATAAGAGAATAAGTCATTTACACAAGGGCGAATGTCTGAAGAATGCGAAAGAAGAGCTGGCAAAATATAAAAAGAATAAAAGAAACAAATGCTACATTACAAGCAGTATATGTATGAGATAGAGGATAAAAATGTGAAAGAGAATGTGATTAAATATTCGGAGATAAAAAGTTGTGTAAACGATGATCATTAAGATACCCAGCTAGCAATGTTGTAGCCAAAGTGAATGAGGGGGGTGGGTGAGCTGTGGCATTCCCATAAGTTTTTGGCAATATATCTCTTCCTCCTCACTACTTTTCTCAACAAGTACATCTCTTCACTCCTCTTCTCAACACGTACATCTCGATATCTTCACTCCTCTATACTTTTCTCAAAAAGTACCTCTTTTCCTCCTCTCTTCTATACTTTTCTCAACAATAACGTCTCTTCACTCCTCTATAGTAGCTCAACACTTACATCTCTTCCCTCTTTATATTCATTACTATACAAGCAGTATATCTGAATCAATTTTTTTTTTAAATCGTCGCTCATTGTGATGGCTTCATTAAATGTTGGAGTCGCTATTAACCCTTACAAAAAAGTACAATTGAGTAATCAAGATATTTTCTCTCATTTTATCTCTTCCATAAATTACAAAACTGTCCATACACAGTAGAAATGAATAGATACAAGCCCATGAAAGATAGTTGTCTTATATTGAACATTTACTTTATTTCTCATATGTATACATTATAAAAAGCAATCAGTATCATGTAAAAAAAAATTACAGATCATAAAAACTAAGGACATGTATTTGCTTCATACGAGATAACAAACTTCCAATTCATTTTCGGAAATGGAGATTTAAATTATGAATATTGTTGATTTCTGGGACTACCCATCTTCCATCATCAAGTATCAACTTTTCCTGCTGACACTTTAAAATCTCAGTGCTCAGCTTTATCATCAATCAAGCTTTTCTGTCCAAATGGCTTTTTCAGCAAGTTCAGCGTGCTTTTCACCATTGACTGGTACGCGCCTATCCCTCAAAAACTTCTCGAGTTCAGTGGCTGAAAACTGTAAAAACCTACAAGCTCCGTCTGCCATAATTGCAGTGAAGTACCACAAAACAAAGATTAGTTCTTTAACTCTGGGTACAAGTATCAAATTTTTTACAAACTGCGGCTGAAAGAGCATTAAATTTGATTAAAAATAGCTTCGACTTCGAGTAGTACTATACAAAACGTGTGACGTTGTATGGCTTCCCGAAAGCCGAGATCGTGTTTGCTCCCTTTTCTATCCCAGAGGCCTTTGCGCGAAGGGCGCCACCCAGCGACAAAGGCTATTTGCGATAAGGCCTATTGTCAGTCAGTCTGCTTTTGTCTTAAATTTGCACGTAAGTACGTAAAATAACACGTTTTTGTGAATAAGTTAGGTTTTGACTTCATTATTTGGATGTTCTTGCATTGCAGAAATTTCATTTGAATGATTAGTGAATGTAGAAAGAAAAAAAAAATCGGAATTTATGTTTGCTAGAATTTTTGGCCCAAGTCCCATTCCTTTCTTTTCGTGTACTGTAAGCTAGATTTAGTTGGATTATCTTCTGAAATTTTCTCCCTCCCTCCACATCCCGTGCCATGCGAAATATGGCTTGTAGTTTGTATCCGATGTGTTTGTTAGTTGCAGGAGGGTGAACATTGAATAATATAGACCCTTCTTGTAATAATAACATGTTCCTTATCTCTCTCTGTTGACTGTTGTCATGGTTGTTGTCCCTCCGCTTTTCGGAGATCAGCGAGTTTATCGCAATCGAAGTAGTAGGCAGCTGTCTCTTTCGTTCAAATCAGAGGCTAACGAATGAATAGGGTTGGCTCTCTAAAGACAGAGCCGACCCTTCCCAAATCAGAAGCTAACGAACGAAAGAGACAGAAAAATTCAGTCTACATGATGATGAGCTGAGCTATCGTCATCAACTCGGGTTTCGTGTGATTTACATTACACAAACGCTTGCCTCGGCTCTCGCTAACTCTCCAGAGCCTGCATAGGAAAATGATTCAACAGCAGGTTGGGTCACATTTTTTCGAAATGTAAAGTAAAGAAGTAGTAGAATCTAGACCTAGACTAATTACAATTTTGACTTGCAATGGGCATCTGTTCAACAGTAGGGCGCTGGTCCGAGAATATGGAATGTTAGCCAAAATTAGGATTATCTTCATAAATGCGGACAGACACGTGCGCAAAAAATAAGGATCGTCCACATTTTCGCTGTCGATTTTGATTTCCGATCCGCGCGTTGGCGATGCCAACGACTGATTCCGGGATGATTTGCTTGATGCATTTTACATGGACTTTGTACAGAGACTTACACCGTTATGAGCGATAAATCTTCGGGAAGACGGACAACCCATAAAAGTAGACGGTTAACTGGGGGTAATTTATTACCCCGAAATTGCATCGCCAGCATGCGGATCGGGAACCCCAAAACCTGCAGAGCACCGAAGCAAAAAAAATGTCCCCAAAAATGCGGATGATTCTTACTTCTTAGGATGCATTTTGTCTGCGTAAACAAGGATATCCTCGTTTAAACGGACGATCCTCATTCTGGGACCAACGCCCCTCCTATTCAACAAGTTAAAATTATAATTTGAAGAAGTCTTTGATGGGACAAAAAATGATTCCTCGTACAATTTCAGAGATTTTCATGTTTAATTTTCAGTGAATATTCACTTTATTGTCATTCAATGGGTTACAGAAGGAATGACCAGTCTTTGGATATGGAAATGCAATTTAGTACCTAATCAGAACTTGAAGGATAGTGAGAGTTGGTAGTTAGTAAATGATAATGTCTGTAGAATACCATTATCATCAAAAAGTATTTTGAGAATACCTGCATATTTTTTACAAGAGCTCTGTCCTGATTTGTCAACATTGCATCTTTAAACAATTTTGTTGCAATAATCCATTCTATTGATTAACTTAAATCGTATTGGGCACCTACAGTGTAACTTTTCATTTATATGTTTGTTAATTGTTATGTTTTTTCAAATATATTAGAATATTGGAATTGAAAGAAAACAATTAATTTGAAACAAATTTGACACTTGAAACTAGTGCTGTAGCTCGGAACCCAAAACCCGGACCTGGCCCGACCCGGCAATTTTCCAAATTTCCTAACGGGACTCCGAAAGGTCCGGTAACCCGGTGAGAGTTTGACTGAAATAATATTGACTAGATTCTATTTGAAAGCTACTACAAACACATCTTGTGTGACCTACCGACCTTGTCCTGAATAGAGGGCACATCGCTTCATTTTGTTTATCATGCTGTCTGCGAGTCCAGACATATAAGTCCCAGGTCAGCATAAATTATCACCCTTAATCCATTCCCTAAAAAGATGAAGCATAAGGCTAGCTACATGTATGTAGGCAACCTAAAAATAGCTCATTTCCCTGTCAGAGTGCCCATACAACATGCTCTACTATGATTGGTCTGTTTGTCTGCCAATTAAAAACAATGATCACATGTAAGGCACATGCTATAGCTTACCCAATATTTGCATATTTTTTGGAATGTGCGCTATAGCTGGACAAAGGCTGCTTGTTGATCTTTTGAACCCTGTTCAAAGAAACCGCGTGTAATATTACACTCAGCTGGGCCCAAGCTGTCTGGCATGCATTAAACTTTGATAGGGAATGTTTTTGTATTCTAAATTTCTGCGACATGAATGTGAAAGAGATATATCAGATGTGAATGAATTTTTTGGGGGATCGAGAGACACAATGTAAGAAACTTAAGAAAGAAAAGAAAACATGAGAAAAACTACATTACGTAAATAATTCTGTACTTTTATTTTTTTAAGAAAGAAGATCAAATTGATTTGAGGGGGGGGGGGAAGGGTTTAAAACACATTCGGAAGATGAATAAATAGAATAGGCCTGTTTACTAATGTATTCACGGACCTTTAAATTTGCACACGGTTGTAAGCTCTGGCAAACAAACCGAGCGCAGTGTCTGCTACGGCCCTGCTACACACACTTTGTATACGGCGATGTGGGGAATGCGAGGAAAAAAAGGCTGATCATCGTCCTAATAAACTTCGTTTAAAACTGTTTGTTTTCCAACCTTAGGATATATAATTAAAATAAATATAGTTTTTCTCAGTTGTACATGACAAATCTTCGATTTTATTTTCCGAAATCCGACGAAATATCGCAAAAATGGGAGGTAAGCATTGCTGTTACGGCACGTGTAACAGCGATTCACGGTACGCAGACAGACCCCATATGAATGGTGTGTTTTTCATCCCGTTCCCCAAACCAAAGACGAACCTGGAGAAGTGTAAAATATGGATTAAGAATTGTGGAAGAAAGGACTTTGGAATCGACAGGATTTCAAGGAATACCTACGTCTGTTCAAAACATTTTGTAGGTGAAAAGGGTTCAACAAACGATTATCCACATCCTGTACCCGCTGCTGCAAGCGACTTGGAGAGAAGGATTGCGACTAAGGTCGTCCGCCCGCCACCCCGGGACCGTTCGGCCAGTTTACCGCCATGCAAAAAGCAAAAACAAAACGACGTCGAATGCAACGACCAAGAATTAGACCCTCATCAGGATCCTGTTGAATATGCTTTTACAGATCAAGGTATAAGTTGATGTCATAATTATAATTTTTTTAGCGTGAAATCCGAGCATGGAATGTGTGAAGAAATTATGATAGTAAATCATTGTTGCAGCCCCACATCGCTAGCAATGGCTTTGTATGTGTATAGCGTAGCGGGCATGGAAAAAACAATGTGGCGACCGTGCCGCACCACGCAAAGCTTGCCCTACGTAGTAACAATCGCTAGGGTGCGAGGGATTATGACGTCACTCGCATATCATTAGTAAACAGGCCTATTGAAAAAAGATGGAAGGAAGAATGATGATGAAGATAACTTCTTTTTCCTTCTCATCTCTAAAGACTATCAACATTTCACACACTTATCATTATTTTTCTTCATTTATTCTTCTAATCTGGGCTTAAACTTTTTGTTCAATTTTGGTTACGAATGAAGGCAGAGAGAGAGACAGGGGAAGAAGAGGGAGGATAGACCCCAATAATTTTTCTTCGGAGAACAAATTAGCTTAGGTACATGAATTGTTTGCTAATTAAATCCGCTTGTCAGGAAGTATTTTGGTGATGAAATTACTCTTTTATTTAACTCTCTGCCAACTTCATTTCAGCTCAGCCTCCATCTCAAGCATAACAAATTTTCACATACACACTCTCATACACATTATGTCAATTTGCCACTCACTATATCGTCTATCAGCTAGGTCAACAAACTTCATAATTTATGAATCGTCTGTTCTACAGTCCCAGCAGTCACTGAATTTTAATTTATGCTGGTTTCACTCTCCGCCCACTCAGGGGAAACTTTCTGATTGGTCAGTACAGTGAGCTGATCAGTCACATCACTTGCAGACAGGGCCAGGGAGATCAATATACACACTTGAACACACAACACAAAATCTATGCGTGCAGTGTCTATTGCAAAGACAGGTCAACAGATGTAAAAGATCGAGCCGTCATGCTGTGTTTGTTTACAGTTACTTTTGACGGTTTTATCATGATGAAAGATAAGTAGATAACGAACAATGAGCTATTTAAAAACTCTTTTTTACTGTCAGGTTTTGTTACCGAGTTGATCCAATTCTGGCTACAGTTCGGCCCGGAATGGTCCGGCCCGAAATGCTCAACCCGGCGGGTTGGAACCCGGTAAGCCTTCCGGGCTACAGCACTACTTGAAACTTGATACATAATAATATCCTACACCAATCCATGTCTTCAAAATTTTACAGATCGATCTTCTTCCTGAAGTCTGATTTACTGCAGTCCAGGAGACCAGAGGCATGTCTTCTTACCAAGGGACAACGCTGCCCTCTGTGGCAGCCCTGTCCCAGAAGACAGAGGCCCCGGAGAGCCAAGGGAGCAGACGAGAGGACTGGAGGAAGGCCAAGGAGTTGGAAGAGGCTCGTAAAGCAGGTACTGCTCCTGCCTTGGTGGATGAAGAAGGAAAGTGAGTGCAGATAGAACTGTCTTTTACTAACCAAAATTATACAGTAGGCTTGCATACCTGCCAACCACCCCGATTTAGGCGGAGTTCCTCCGCATTTTTCATACCAACTCCGAATTCCGAGTGCATGCCTCAAAACTCTGATTTTTTTTAATTTTAAAATATTTTTAAAACAAACGACTGTTGCATAAGACTATAGCATAACACAGCACTAGGCCGTCGTCTCTTTCCAAAATTATTTATTTATTGAATTTTCTCTAAAAAAAGTTATAGGGTCTAAAAAGAAAAAAGAGGAAGGAAAGAGGATGGAAAGAGAAAGAATCCTAAAAATAGTCATTTATGACATGAAATTGTACATATGTATATATATAAATAATTCAATAAATAGTGTGTGGCAAAAATAGTCAACTGTGACTGATTGCCAAACAAAAACAAATCAAGAAGAAGAAGACTGATAACCAAATCACGCCGACATCCGCGCTCATAGAAGATATTGCATAGTAACTGCATGCGTATAGCCCACGTGTATTTATATTACATGTGCAGTTGATACACCGGCCGTGCATAAACACTGTATACATTGGCGTGTTTTCTTCAATGCTTGTGCGATGACTGCGATCGTGGAAGCTTGTTATTTACCGGACTTCCTCGGATTTATTTTGGATTACTTCTACTATATTCTTCTTCTTCGTTGATTTCTCCATTTTTGAAGGACAAAATGGGTAAGACTCGTGCTGTTCATAATCAGAAGTATAAGAAAGAATACGGGAAACAATTTCCAGTTGCAGAATCAGCACTCGGACTTCAACACGCATTTTGCATTGTGTGTTCGGCCGACTTCAGTATCAACCATGGGGGAATGAATGACATTCAGAAACACATGAACTTGAAGAAACATAAAGCTTTCAGCGAAATTAAGGACAAGGCTCGTCCAATTTCAACCTTGTACATCAGCTGGATTGGTTGGTTCCAGTAGCCAGTAATTCTGAATCTTTCTACCTTTGCAAAATAGGGCTCCTAACTGAGGTGGGTAGTGAAACATGTAGTTTTGTGAGTGTTCACATTTTGATATTTCAAAATTGTTTATGTGTGGGGCGAAAAGGTTGAAGGAAAAGGCCCATTTGCACCATTAAAATGGAGAGAGAAAAAAATAGACCCTAAAGTCCTGTGTACCCCCCCCCCCCCCCCCCCCCCCCCCCAAATCTACGGGCTACTACCCCAATCCTTCGGTGGTTCGCGACCTCGTAGTCCATCCAGAAAAATTTACTCCTAATTTCTCTTGTCTCAGGTTGGCAGGTATGGGTTTACGTTTGCACCATGTGAGAGAGGGGGAGGATTGGGAAGTCCTGTGAAGGACTGTTGGTAATCTTTCTTGAGCTTATAGTTCTAAAGAGAACTATAGCGCCGGTTAGAGAGGATGGGTAGTAGGGGTGGCTCAACGTTTCGAACAGGTTGACTATCCGTCGTATAAATGTAAACTGTCTCATGTGAAACTTCCAGAGGATGAACGCATGGCCATTGACCCGTCTGAGTCGCTCCCTGCAGGATTCGACCTACCATGGATCACATGGCACAGTCTTAAAGATGTTCATGCATGGGTATATAGTCGTTCATGAAGTAGGCAACTTGACAATCACTACATAACACTGTGCATACGTCCGTGTGCTGCCCTCTATATACCCACGCATGAGCAACTTTCATGTGCTACGTACAGGTATGGGGAGACGCAACGCAAATATGCCCAAGTGGGGATGCATTAACACTACTTCAGCAAACTGTGAGTGTGGTCAGGTCTCCCAGGCCATGGACCATCTACTGGGCTATGACATGCTTACTTACACATGCACTGAGAGGGAGGGATCAGGCAGAGGCCAATTGAATGATGTAGCTTTTACTTTTGCAATGTATTGAAAAGTAGTTGTGTGATGATTAAAATGATGGTGATTATACCTTGGAAATATACCTTGGAAGTAGACATTTAAAGTTAAAAACTTATTTGCCTCTCTTTGACATTAGGATAAAGAATCCATATTGGGACACATGTTTAGTGGCGCTGTACAGCAGTTGATGAACATAGACAAACGAAGGACTCTTTTGGGTCAAATTGACCTTTTCTTAACAACCAAAATTTTGACAAATTGGATTTAATGCTAATTAAGTGACGTGCTCTCCACAATTACAGAGGAGAGATTGTTCTATTCATTGATACATCTCTCTGAGAAAAGGAGCCATGTCTTAGCTTTAAGTAGACTTTCTTCTTTGTATCAACACATGATGATGTGAAAGATTACTATTCCAGACAATACTTCTGGATAATAAAAGACAAAAAGTGTTGATGTTTGATAGGATCATAACTCCTCTTTCTCCAGGGACATTAATCCGCACATCCCACAATACATTGCAACGGTACCGTGGTACGTTGGGATTGACAAACCCACCCTCAAGCATCAGAGGCCTCAGAGGGTCGTAAAGGACGTGTCAGCGATCAGCAATTGGTACAAGAAAGGCGTACAAGAGGTAAGTCCAATCAAACAAATTTAATCGATTAATCACTTTCACTGATAAGGCATTTTCAGTTTTCAGCAAATAACTTTTTAACCTTTCTACCTGTCTCCTCATTCTCAGAAATGCTCACTTTTCCCTATATTTTGTCCAGATTACCTTTATGATGTATACTATATTGTATGATTATATTCGTAATGTATGTTATTTTGTCTTTATATGTATGCGATATTGTATGATATTTTATCTAAATGTTTTTTATGATGAATGAAATAAACTCGACTATCTATCTATCTATCTACTTGATATGAAATGTTAAATGAAATGAAAAGAAAGGAGAAAGTGTGTAGACAGTCTAGTCTTTTCAGAATGGTGGTTAACAAAAATGCATTTTTAATTTAACTTTCTTGATGTGCTTAGATTTTTCATGTTTGAATCAATTCTATTTCTATTTATTTTCATTTTGCAATAGGGAACTTTGTCTACGAAGTTTAGAAAAGGTGCATGTGAAAACTGTGGCTCACTGACTCACAAGAAAAAAGATTGCGTTGAGGTAAGATATCATTCAGTCCATCTCTCTCCATCTTTACCCGCGATCAAAAATGTTTTGATTTTTCTAAAAACATTATTAAAGTTGTGTCATTTTTGGTTTAGACAGTGTTCGAAATATGCTGGAATTAAGATTAATAGTGGCAAATGTCTTGGTGTATGCTCTTTAAAAGTTTTTGTTTTCTCGTTGTCTTAGATGAAATGATTGGTATTGGCTTCAGCATTATTCCTTCAGATTTATTTTGTCAATAAAAAGGGTTAGGGTTGTGATATGATTTTTGTTTAGATTTTAGGGATATTATCTGGCTCAGGAATAGCTTTGGTTCTGGTTCTGCTTCTGCAATCAAAGTGATCACAATACGAGCCTCATAAGCTGTGACCTGGTTGACTGTGATAGGATCACGCTTGGCTTCTGCAACGGTTTCAGGCCATCGGAGGCACTTTCGGATGGTGACGTTAAAATAATATCTGATTGATACACTTCTGTAAAAACCCAATTACACACACACACACACACACATAGTATCGTCTTCTGAGATGGGGGTAATAAGGGCAAGTGTCTGTTCCCAACAAAGATAAGTTTCTCTAGTTGTGAGGTCACGATAGTCTGCACAATGATTGATAGCACCTGATAAAGCCCTTTATCCCCATTTTCATATATTTCTTTCTTTGATACATTTCTTTATACATGCAGAGACCTCGCAAAGTCGGAGCCAAATTTTCCGGGGAGGACCTGGCCCCCGATGAACACCTGCAGCCCAACCTTCACTTTGACTACGATGGTAAGAGGGACAGGTGGAATGGATACAACCCAGAAGAACATGAAGCAGTAGTGGAAGAGTATGCCAAGATGGAAGAGGTTGGTCTCATCATAATGATTAAAGTGTACCAATCATTCAAACAATTTTTCGCTTTTGTTGTAATAATAATAATAAAAACAGTGCTTATAAAGCGGTTACCACCAAAGTTTCTAAGCGCTATAACAAACAAAATGCAATGATAAACAATTACATATTAAACAAAAAAAAACAATTACAAATAAACTTACAAATTACAATACATATGAAATATACATCAATGTGAACAGATGAAGTTAATCATCAAAGCAATTTTGAGTAAATGTGTCTTAAGACAAGTTTTGAATTGGTTGACAGTCTGATAGTTTTTTACATGTTAAGGATTTTTTTTCTCAAAAGTTCAGGAGAAGCTTTGCAAAAAGCGATGACCATAAGAAAGAGTTGACATGTTTCATTTTCTTCTCAATGATCTCCCTGGTATTTTGTATCATTCTTTTCCCATTTTAGGCCAAGAAACAGCTGAAAGCAAAGAAACTTCAGAATGAGATGATCTCGGTCGATATGGAGAAAGAAAGGGTATGTGTGAATTATAGTTGTTGTTTTATTTTTAGTTGGACTGACTCTGTAATGGATTTTTTTATAAAATCAGCTATATGGACTAAGTGATTCTTGAGTTGATTGTGAAGAACATTTGTCTAGCAATTATTTTATAAATGAACCTCGGCATTAATAGCATATTTTGTGTCTAAAATCCTCCTGAGGCACGTGTTGTACATGGAATGTGTATGTCTGTAATTCTATTATCCAAATGCTTATTCGTGATATTTAGAAAAAAAAGTTGTTGAAAAGGAATTTTATATCAGATCGCCTTAAAATGTTTAGGAAGTATACTATCAATTCCGGTTGAAAGTTTTAATGCTAAGTTATAATTTTATGAGCAGCTAATAGAAATGCTCATGTAAGTTTTTAAAATATTACTAAACACAGTGATCTATTACACAAAATCATTTTACCTTTGATTAAGGTATATTGGTATAAAACTGATTGAGCTACATGTATGATTCCAATGAAACAAATATATATAAAAATTGACCAATTGCAATGATTGGTTTCTCAAAAGTAATCATCCCTTTTCTATTTGATGTACAGGACAGCGATGAAAGTGATGCAGATGAAGACAAATACGCTGATTCTTTTGACATGCCTGGAACCAATTTTGACAGCAAGAGGTACCATATATACTATAACTTCTAAAAGGGGGTAGCCATGTACTGTATGTACATTTCAAGTGAATTTTACTTGTCTCATTGTATCACAATTCTTCAAAAAATTGGTGATGACTACCTACTACATTGTAGAGGTGACCTAACAGTTGCTGGTTGACATGTGCTTGTACCGGATATGTTGTCATAGAATTTACGTAAAGGGTTAGAGATACAATTAGGATTAAGGTCAGGTCAAGGGTTGACGTTGAATGGCATCCTCCCTAAACTTACATTTCATATCTCAGTCCATCTTTCCCTAAGAAAAGCCATTTTTCAGTTCCCGTATTTAGATGGATGATCGTAAACTGTATTTTCTTCTGCATATCATTATTTTAATAAATTCTTACATTGGTATTGCAAAAGGGGATACAGTACCTTTAAATCTAATATCAAGTTCTGATGAGGAAGCTGCATTAGGACAGAAACTTGTAGTGATTCTTGATCATTTGTCATGTAGTAGATTGAGATTTTGGATCGGCAAATGCAAATAAACTTTAAAAAACGGGAAATACACATTCACTTACACCTTGTTATAGTGCTTGATGAATGTTTTGACAATCAACTTTATGTTCTTCAGCTATCGTACAACTTTAAGTAAGTTTGTTTTATATTTCATTTTAGTATTGAACAGTTATCTCAAGAAAGATTACAGAGACTCCTCAATCCTCCCTATCTCTCACATGGTGCAACCGCAAGCCTACTGTATATCTACATCACCATGCAAGCTGATACTTACAAGCAGCATCTGAACAGTTATTATTAGTTTGGCTCAAATCTGTGAAATTTTAGTGCCTGTCATGACCAATGACCAAAATTGATTACCTGTATAATATTTCTTTTTCTTCTTTTTAAAAAGAATTATTTAAATTTACTTTAATACTTAAACCATCCCCCCTCTTTCATTGTGTTTTCTATTCTTCCTCTTTCTTTAGGCGAATTACAGTGAGAAACCTTCGCATTCGTGAGGACACTGCCAAGGTATGTGTAATTTTTATTTTTTATTCATTCTTTTCTTGCTCTATTTTCGTGTTAATTTGAGATAGAAAGTGTGATAGACTATGAAGTTCAATTTTTTTTTTTTTTTTTTTTTTTTTTTTTTTTTTGGGGGGGGGGGGGGGTTTATTGGAGGTAGATGTATTGTATTGATTTTAGAAAGCAAAACAATGAGAATGTACCAGTAGCTCAAAAAGTAATTTTGACCAGGCGTAGAGTGGTTAGCTCCAACCCAGTCTTTCCTTTTCAGACATCCCCTTTTTTTAATAATTCTGACATTGTTATGTCATGTATTTGCACTCTTTATCCACTTTTTTTCTTTAATCACAGTACTTGTATAACCTGAGACCCAACTCGGCCTACTACGATCCCAAAACAAGATCTATGAGGGACAACCCCTCCAGAGATGTAGGCGCAAACCCAGATGAGTAAGTTATCAATATGTTCCATTTATTTTATTTTTCTCCTTGAATACAAAGGAAAAATTACTGGCAATCAATAGATTGATATCAATTTCTTCTGAAAGATTCACTGTCTTCCCAATATGTGTTCATCATATGCTTCAATTGCCCATGAAAAGAAGCAAAGTTGTAAATATACATTTAATATTTAACTTTGGAAAAGAGAGATATACAACTTCCAAAATTCAAAACTTTCTAATTTTTTATCAGATATTGCTCAAACTTTCACTACTTTGTTCCTCTCATTTTCTGCTTTTATTGAAGCTAAATTAATATCAGGATGAACTTCACTTTTAACAAGAGCGTTTTATTTTCAAATTCTGATTATGATACGCCTCCATTACAAATCTGTTGTATTTGGTCCTTCTACAGTCTGAAGTTTGCTGGTGATAACTTCATACGAGAAGGAGGTGATACGGTTTCCATGGCAAAGGCACAGAGTAAGTAGAATCCTTTGTTATCCTTTTTTTTCCCCTATACAAATCAGTTAGCCACCTCAAGATACTACCGGCTGAAATTGAAATTGCATTTATAAGCGAAGTGCACCTCATATTTCCTGTATCTTATAATACATAAATATGTCATTATGCATAGGGCCCTTTGTTTAGCTTATTTAAAAAGTAGCTTTGCTGTACAACCATGTGAACAGTACTTAAAAGGAATGAGAAGACCTGAAAATGAGTGAAAGTCACTCCTGACGACGGACAGTTAACTTGTCTTAATTGAGTCTTAATTGTTTCACAGTCCTTTTCAGTACTTCTCAGTCAACACAGAAAATACAAATAGTCCTTCCAAAGACTCTCCATGAGGTTATACCGCAAATCTACTCTATAAGTTATCATCTCCCCATGCGAACCTGTAATTTCAATCAATACCTCGTTGTCTTTGACAGTGTTTGCGTGGGACGCATCCAATCGCGGTACCGATGTCCATCTCCAGGCCGAACCCACCAAGCTCGACCTACTCCACAAGGAGTTTGGCAGCAAGAAGGACAACTTCAAGAAGAGCCAGAAAGAGACCATACTGCAGAGGGTAAGTTCTTTGTAGGTAGCTTAGCAAATGTAGGACTGTGTACTGATGAACTTATGTTTTCTGTTATGTTAGTGAAAGGTATATGATTGTCAATACCAAATTAATTTTCCCAGAGTACATGTGAGCACTTATCATTGGTACTTTTAAAAATGTTTCTCTTAACTCTATGCACTTGTATTCAGTTTGTGTAGCCATTAACTGGTGGCATAACATTTAGATTGTTAGGACAATTAACATACTTTCTTGAATATTAAAGATGATATAGTTTTCTGAATACCAACCTTACCACCTTGTCTTACGCATTCATCCTTTCATTTGCATAAAAAATAGACAGGGATTGGAGAAAATGAATTATAATCCCTTATAGGTAGATACATCTCTCCGGTGTGTTTTATACCCCTGCCCTTTCCTCAATCTATTTTCCCGTCTAACATCTATTTTACCATCATATGTTTAACAAAATTGTGTTTTGTTTTTCTTCAGTATGGTGGTGAAGAGCACTTGGAGGCACCCCCTAAGCAGTTGCTGCTGGCACAGACGGTAAGTCAGACTTTATACGATATCGCAGTATGGTGAAGTATGGTTTTTCCCTGAGCTAGTGCCAGTGCCAGTACCAGTGCCAGTGTTAAGATATCTATAGGCATTGTGATAATGTCCACTGTTTTTGTCCAGCTAAAATACTGTTGTAAGCAGTTTGTTATTTAAAAGAAAAGTATAGTAATCCACAGTTTTGTACAATTACAATTATCATAACCAGGTCTACAAACCGATTTGGGTTCAAGGTAAGTTAGTGCAATAATTAGTGAAATACAAAAAAGCAAGCTAGAATACAAAGATGCAATAATGAAATTTAAATAATCATGATCATAGTGGCATTTTGCCATTATTGACAACTCATAACATAAACAAATTTGTGTTTAATTTCACGACATATAGGAGGAATACGTAGAGTACTCTCGACATGGAACCATCATCAAAGGCCAGGAGAAGGCCCCAGTTAAATCCAAATACGAGGAAGATGTCTTGCTTAGCAATCATTTTGTAAGTACCATGCTCTCTTAACTCTTTGACTACTGGAACCATGTGGGCTCCTGTATTAAGCCTATGACAAACAGAGAATTCAATAGTCAACAGGTTAAAAACAACTTAACATTCTGAAAGAGTCATGAAAGGAGATTATTTTATAATTGAAAGGTGTAAAAAAAAAAGCGAGAAAAAGACATCCTGAAAGTTTAAAAGGGTGAAAATCGACTGGATTTATGTATTTTTTGTTTTCAAAACAAACCCCACATAATACTTTTTTCCCTAATCCCGCATTTTCCCTTCTGCAGAAGTGAGCTAGAGGTGAGCTAGTGCAGAGCTAGTGCATACGCCACCAGACTGTGAAACACATGTTTCAAGGTTTAAGTCACACCGCGGCACTAATGCCATTTGGCAAGACATTAATCTATATTCTCCACTCTCCACCCAGGTGTAGTAGGTGGATTCTTGATAGGAATTTTTTTTCCTGGAATGCTTTGTTTGCCTTAGAGCAGATGGGCTAAAGCCAAGGTAGGGTAATAAGAGTACTTTGCAAGTGCCTTGAGCATCCCCAGGGAGGAATATGTGCACAGTAGAAATGTATACAGGCCTGATAATTACCTGATTTAAATCGGTTTCCTGATTTTTTTTTTTCTCCTCGATTTTTCCCTTATTTTCCCAATTTTTCCTGATTTTTCCCTATTTTTTCCCAATTTTCTTACTCAACAGGGGGGAATGGTGTTGGGTGCCTTTTTTTTCAACCGAATTCCCTTTTTTTTTTCATTCAGGGGGCGTAGTTGAGGGGAAACACCCCTGTGTACTTGACATTATTATTATTGTTGTTTGTTTTTGTTGTTGTTGTTATGTATTCTTAAAGTTGTTATTATTTTTATAATTATCATTATTATTGTCATCATCATAATCATTATTACTACCCATCTTTATCTGCAGAGTGTTTGGGGTTCGTTCTGGAGAGACGGGCAGTGGGGCTTCCGCTGCTGCTACTCCCTCGTCCGGGGCTCCTACTGCACGGGGGCAGCAGGCAGGATGGCTGCAACCGAAGACTCTGTCGTCCTACCTACCGAACCCACCGATGCACTCCCTGGAATAGAGGAGGAGGAGGAGGAGGAGGAAGAGGAACCTGTGAAATCAATGGTGGAGGTGAGATTGATGTTGTTTAAAAGATTATAAGTATGCAGGCCTTAAATTTCGTCATTTTTAGGGCAAGGCCAGTTTGGCCTTGAGTACCTCATATTTTTAAGGGCACCAAGGCCAAAATATTTTTACAAAAAGGGCATCGAGGCCAAAATATTTTACAAAAAGGGCATCGAGTATGAGGCCAAAAAAATTGATTCTATTTTTGTTAGATGTCATGTGTATTTTATGAAACTTGTGCGGGATCAATTTCCCATGACTTTTAGCACCAGCTTCTTCACAGAATGTATAGAGGTCTACGGTACATACAAACAAGGCGGCGGCCCGCAAGCCTTAGATTTAGCAGCCAGGAGCAAGGGGCAATTTTTTTTTTAAGTTGCCCTTTGCCACGGGAATTTACCAGAGCAAGGGGCAATTTTCCAAAAAGAGATAGGCCCCCTTATCTAATCATAAGTTCAAAGAGAGTCTACAAATGTTAATTTCATAATGTGAATAGATCGAACGATCAATTTAATAACTTTTTAATCTTAACAATATGAACAGGAAAGATTGATTAAGAACATCAAACTTGCACATTAAACAGTATTTTAAAGTAACTAAAAATATTGATGAGCAAATGAATAAATAAATTGTCAATTTCACAAACACGAAAGTCAGAAGGACTTGGCAAGTTTACCGGGCCGGGTATCCCAAATCAAAATCGCACCTCACACACAAACCTTCCGCCACTCTCTCGGTAGTAGGAGCAAATTTGAAGAAATTATCTTTTTAACTGTTGTAGTCTATAGAAAGGTCTAGATAGGCCTAACTAATGAAATAAGATGTAAAAATGTCCTTATAGACATTCGACAGCTGAAAGTGACACGCTCAGCTCAGTTGCGTAACGTGCATTCACGAAACCAAAATCGTTCCTCGCACACACACTCTCGCCACTTTTGGTGGGAAGCTGTGGGGCTGGAAGTTTGCCAGCGAAACCGATGCACCCTCGGAGATTCGCAGCGCGTAATTTTACCGGGACTCGAAACGTTCGTCTTGGGAAGCTGGCGGGGTAGCTTTTTGAAGCGAGGTCGGCTGGTGGCAAAATGAGAGTAACTACGATCGAGAACATCGTAGGTGTTCTTAACTTATTAATAAGATAATTCTAAATTCTATTTGAGATAAAATAATAAACTAGACCTACAAACAAACCTCGACAGATCTCTAATGACTATTTGAATGCTTGTTTATTTCTCCATTTGACGATTTGTTTTCTTGATCCTGGCCTTCGATTTGTACGTACGTACGTACGTGCGTGCGTCAACAGCATGCACCATATGCATATCATGCGATCGATCGCGTGATTGTACGTGTGCTAGCGCATTGCCTATATAATAACAAAGGGCGCATTTTCACGGCACTTGCGCCTTATTAAAGCACTAAATACGAAGCTAGAAGAGAGCTCGTGGGCGGCAGACTGTTCGTGATTCGTGTATTTTTACTGTTCTAATAATTTATGGGCGCATTTTCACGGAAAACACTTGCGCCTTGCCGTCTAGTTTTAGATGATTATGGGCGCAATTGGTGGTTTTATGTGCGCAAATTTAAAAAAAAAAGGGCACGTCCAGTTGGAAAAAAGGCACGTCGGCCAGTTTGAAAAAAAGGGCACGGCCTTTTTGGCCGTGAATTTATCTTTTTTTGGGAGGGCACCGCGGCCAGTCATAGGGGCATCGACGGCCTGGCCGTCGATGGCCGTCGATTAATTTAAGGCCTGAGTATGGTGGTGTGACAATAGTTCGCTATCTCACAAAATCTGATACATGTACCACCAATGGAAAGAGAAACCTAAATTTATCCAGTTGTCAAAAAAAAATTTGAGTCAGATGTGAAATTATGAATATATTTACAAAAGATCTGCAAATTTTGCAGTATTTTGCGTCTATTCCGAAAAAATATGAACATACCGACAAGGGTCTAGAAGTCTTTATTTTGAGACCAGATATCTTTAGAATTGTGAGTTAAAAGTCACAGGGGTTTAAGTAGAAAAGGAAATGTTTATATTTTATTTAGTCGATGCGCAGATTAAGGTTATACACAACGTCTAATTAAACTGTTACAAAAGCAGGAGGATATTTATAGTTTAAAATATGCAATTTGTAAACAAGAAATCACTCTCAATATATATATAAAAAATTATGTGTAAATAATTTGCTTGAACGAGATTTAGAATTTTGACCGGTGACAGTGCGACATGCATTTGTTTATGAGATTAACTTTTGTTTTTGTTTCACAATTCTAGCAACACAAGGAGAAACTCAACTTGGAGAAGGAGAAGAAGAAAGAGAAGAGGAGGAAGAAGAAGAGGAAACAGAAGGAGTTGAGAAAGCAGAAAGAAAAAGAGGAGAAGAAAAAGAAGAAGAAGAAGAGGAGACATAGCTCTTCAGATTCAGATTCTTCAGATTCCAGCAGTGATGATAGCAGCGAAGAAGAAGAAGAACAGGAGGATGAGGAAGCTATCAGGAAGAGGAAGATTAAGGAGGTGAGAATAATGAAATCAGTTCTTCTCTTCATCTGTTGTGTGATATTTTCCTCATTTTATTTATTTTCTATGAAGGTTTCAGCAATCTTGTGAAATCAACTAATACTCGTTCACCCTCCATAGTGGTTTTTTACTTGTTTTATTTATGGTGACTTCTTTCCGCCTCCCCAGTCAAAGATTTTGTTTCGCAAGATGGCCAAACTTTCACTTGCTTCAGTATTCCAAAATATTCAGAACAAGTTTTTTTTATTTTTTTATTTCTATTTTTTAAATATTTTTTTTGAAACCATGGGCAGGTAGGTATACAAGGAATTACATGATTTGTGCATATTTTTCTACACATTTTTTAAATATTTTGTAAAGCTGATTATAATGTAATAATTTTAAAGATTTTGTTTGTACAAGAAGTCAAGAATATTTACAATCATGGAATTAAGTTTTGAAAAGAACAAATGTAGACTGCTACATAAGTGTCACTCTGAATTTGAAATGCTTCTTTCTTTGCCTACCGTATTTGCCGGCGTAAAGGCCGCACCGCCGTATAGGCCGCACCCCCAACTTTGACATTTCGTAGAGGAAAAAAAGAAAATACAACAAAAAAAACAACAACAAAAAAAAGAGAGAAAAAAAAAAACGGACCAAACAAAATGATCGTAATTTTCTTGTAGAACACTCTTTTTTTTTTACAAACTATACCAAATTCATCAATATTCTTATAAATCAACAAGAAGTTAACCTCAAAAATGATCATAATTTAGCAGATCTTCATCGACTTTTAAGCTAGTACTGTATCGTACGCAGATTTGGTATCCTACAATACCCCTCCCTCGATGTGCGGTGTAATCCGAAATAACATTTTTTGACCTGCGCAGTTGCGTTGCGCGGCAGCTAGCTCCGTAAGTAACGGCCTGTCCCTTTGTTTACTTTTTGGCGATGCAATGGTATGGACTTAGATCTAGATCTATCGGCAGATTTTATTAGAAAAATAAGTTTTTTCGTCTTCATGTCAACTATGCAACATAAACTTGTCGGTAAGTTGTGTGGAGTTATTCTAGAATTGTCCTGTACGAAATGTCAAAGTTGGGGGTGCGGCCTATACGGCGGTGCGGCCTTTACGCCGGCAAATACGGTATGGTAAAACAGGTCACTCAAAGATTTTTTTACTTTTTTGAGGCATTACTTGATCATTTTGAAGCACAATTTTTTTGAGGGCTTCAATGTAACACCATATCACAGACACTGATAACACGTAGGGCCGTGCATCTCAGATTTAACATTGTTAAACGATCCCTTTAATCAAACCAATGACATCTGTTTGTCTATCCTTTATCATCAGGCCATGAAACGCCAAGAGGAGCATGAGAAGGAGGTTGACAAACTGCTTGCCATGGATGAGAGGAAGAGACCTTACAACAGTCTCAACTCGTATGACAGCGTGAGGCAACCAACAGAGGAAGAGATGGAGGCGTACAGACTCAAGAGAGCGAGAATGGAAGACCCAATGGCCGCTTTCCTTAAACCGTATTAAGGAACCAGCCCTGGCAACGTACTGAGAACAATATTAGAAAGGATGGAGGATTTAATGGAAACATACAGACTCAAGAGAGCGAGAATGGAAGACCCAATGGCCGCTTTCCTTAAACGGTATTAAAAAACCAGCCCTGTCGAGTATAATGAACAGTCCTCGCAACGTACTGAGAACAATATAAGAAAGGATGGAGGATTCTATGGAAGCATACAGACCAGAGAGACATTGAATGGAAGACCCAATGGCCGCTTTCCTTACAAAGTATTAAAGAACGGTTCGTACCAAGTACTGATAACAATATTAGAAAGAATGGAGGATTCAATGGAAACATACAGACTCAAGAGAGCGAGAATGGAAGACCCAATGGCCGCTTTCCTTAAACGGTATTAAAAAACCAGCCCTGTCGAGTATAATGAACAGTCCTCGCAACGTACTGAGAACAATATTAGAAAGGATGGAGGATTCTATGGAGGCATACAGACTCAAGAGAGTGAGAATGGAAGGCCTAATGTCCACTTTCCTTACAAAGTATTAAAGAACGGTCCTTACCAAGAAAGATGGCAGATTCAGTGATAGGTTTTGTCATTTAGTGTCATGAGCAATAGCAGCAGAAAATAGATGGATGGAAGTGTCGATGGCCTCAACGAGTATTTAAAGTACAATCTCCGTGAAGTGTAAAGAACAGTCCTTGCCTAACATTGAGAGCAATATCATCAGAAAGTTGGATGGTATAGTGATTGCTTTCCTCTTCTCATCTTGTTTCAGAAGAGTAGCAAAAAATAAGGATTGCTGATTGAAATTTATTTATTTATTTATTTATTCATGTTTTATTTATTACAATTGGTAAAACAGTGGAGGGTAGTCCGATTCAGTTAAAAGAAACTGCTTTCCAACTTGAGTCGGTACGGTCGATCACACCGGGACCCGACCGTTGCCGTCGGGTCCCGGTTTCGTTTTTTGAGAACCGGCGCTCCGAAAAAAATAATGAAATATGTAAGAAATTGCAGTTTTGCACACCACTAAAATCAATCCACCCTAAAACTTAAGTATTTAATTGTTACCAATCGTATTCTAGCTCATCCAGAATCAATCCGAACTGCTGATATAAATATGGGTTGCAAAGCAGTTCGCCCCATGGGGTTGTTGTTGCCAGCTGCTAGCTATAGCTACTGTACTGGCCGGGTCTCTCGGCAGAATTAATAAATCAGGTTGAAAGAAACATTAATGTTTGAATAATAAAACGACTTTCTAAAAAGTACTTCTTTACAACATACCGATCGAATAATTTTTAAAAGACAAAATATATATTTTTTCTTTGATTTTGAACACCGCATGCTTCTTTTAAAAGCTGAAAATGACTTGGTAATCACAAGAAGTTTCGATACGGATAGCTGTTGCAATGCAAGTTGACTAGTCTCGGAAAAATGCGCAGTGCTCCTTGTTAGCTATAATGCGTGCCAGGGCGAACCCAAACAAAGACGTGATCGTAACGAGAGAAAAATCATTAAAAACTACGAGAGCACAATTGGAAAGACAACTACTCAAAATTATCGTAAGCAGATACATAACTTGGAGGAAGAATACAATAGTTGTCCAAGAAAAGCCACATAAATAGTGATATTTAATGAGTTACTATAGGTACAATCATTATCGGAAGGGCCTGCTGCAATATATCTAAACGTGTTTAAATTGAACACGAGGCAAATACCGCCCTCTACGGTAAAAAGCAGTATAACAAAGGATTCGAGTATTTGCAGCAGGCCCCTTGCGATAAAAATGTACCCAGTTACTCCTCGATTATCACAATTTCTGTGGCATTTCTTGGGCGATTATTGAATTCTTTGTCCAAGTTATGTATCTGATTATGGTAATTTTGAGCAGTATATCTTTCCAATTGTGCTCTCGTAGTTTTTAATGATTTTTTTTCTCGTTACGATCACGTCTTTGTTTGGGTTCGTTCTGGCACGCATTACAGATAACGAGGAGCACTGCGCATTTTTCCGAGACTAGTCTGAACTTGCCTTGCAACAGCTATTCGTATCGAAACTTCTTGTGATTACCAAGTAATTTTCAGCTTTTAAAAAAAAGCATGCGATGTTCAAAATCAAAGAAAAAATATATATTTTGTCTTTTAAAAATTATTCGATCGGTATGTTGTAAAGAAGTACTTTTTAGAAAGTCGTTTTATTATTCTAACATTCATATTTTTTGACCAGATTTATTCAACCTGCATTAATCAAAATGGCGGCTCGATTGTAGTCTTTATATTTTTGCTCGAGTTTTTTTTTACTTTTAGAGGCACGATAATGGCACTAAACATCGCCAATCATGGATAAATATAATGTCAAATGGAAGAATATACCAATCTGTGCCGAGGTATGCATGTGTTGATTTATTTGACTGACAAAAATGTCACTTAAGTTTTAAGGGACATACTGATGATATGCGCTTTTTATAGAGGCAAGTGACAAATCCTGCGAGCTGATTTCGGGACACCGGGTCCCGACCGGTGCAAGGCCGTCGGGACCCGGTTTATGAAAATCCCGACATGACTCAGGCCTATAAATTCCAACGGAGCCCTCCACATGATACAAACAATAACATAAAACATAAAAACATAACATAAATTGAAACATCAATATAACTCAATATATAAAAACATTTATACATTTGAATACTACATGAGGCGCACGTGGGATGCACGGCGAGACCCCCCCCCCCCCCCCCCCAGTAGGCCAGATTCTCGTGTGTTTTTTGTTTGTTGTTAAAGCATGTTAGAGAACTGTTTACATTGTTTCTTGAAATTGTTTAGTGACTTGCAATTTTGGACAGATTTTTTAATCACCAAATACAGAACAGTGGTTGTAGAAATATCAATGGACGTTTTAATGATCATTTTATCATTATTTATCAAGAAGTATACCAGTATGACCACTTTTTTCACCAAATATTCCAGGGTTCTGCACCTCTGTCTCCTGCTTACTGTCAACTCTCAAGACATCAACCACAATGATTCTACGGAGGTGCTGTCCTCGTATTGAAGATGAGCTCATGATCAGTCAAAGAAATGTTGCGTAGATTTGATTACAGCCTCCAAATTTACATAACCTAGAGAATCCAACGACTCTCCTTGTCAAGTTCCATGATACTGATAGCAGAACAAACCATTGATCCCCTTCCCTGCCTTGGGAAGAAAATCCTCTCTCCTCAGAAGGAACAACATACAATGAGACTCAAACTAGCTCCATTTTTACTTCCTTGAGCAGATACAGGTGCCTTTATTGTGAAGTGTATTCCCATAGGATGTATTTCATGCCCAGTACTGGATCAAGCATTATAAGTTGAAATTCACCAGTAAATCTCATTTTTAACAAACCTTTAAGAACTTTTTAATGAATTGTTAATGATGATGGAGCGAAGAGAAAAAAAAGGACAAGTTTTTATCTTTGAGGAAATGTATCTCTGTGTCATCAGGGCACTCTCTCACAGCGAGTAAATTGATTTTTCAATCTGCTGTTTCTTGAATATAAGTACAGTTTATTAAACAATTTCAGAATCAAAGCATTGAGATGCTGTGAAGAATGCAGAAATCTCTTGGTCAAGTGAAGTGTAAGATATATTTTTGATAATTTTACAAATTGATTTTTAATAGAGGTTTGAGAGCCTTGGGCATGTTAGACTGTTCCAAAGGTACCTTGTGTGGGTATTATTTGTTGTATATTGTGCCCTATTGGTTGTACCTGCCATCAGTTTTGAAAGAAAATCCAAACTACTGTACTCTAAAAGAAAGAGAAAAAAGCAGAGAAGCGAGCTGGTGAAAGGATCAAAAGATAATGCAAAAACACCACTAAAAGGAGACACTAAACTCCCATTGGGTTAATGAACCGGATAATTCCCTACCAGCATGTATAGACCTGGATCTACATTTTCTTAAAATAACTCAAACTGCAAGTTGTTGCTGTGGAAATTCGGCATTTTGGGCAGTTCTGAGGAACTCCCTAACCTTTCTCTTGTATCAAAATGTTCTGTGAAATCCTAATTTTTCTGATCCTGTGTAATTCCCTTGCATCAAATACACGCATATTTTTTTTTTTAATGAACAATTTTTATGAAGCATAGTGACATGACACATTTTGAATTGATTTGTTTTATGTATTTTATAGAAATCATAATTTCTTATTCAAGACATCAATGGCTTATAAACTATTCATGTGACAAGCATAGTAGAATTCGTCGGGCAAAGCTTAGAGACTCTTTGGAATGCTTTAAACTATATGCTATATGTTTGTTTTATCAGTTCTAATGATGGATTGGTATTTGATGTACATTTGCACACACCCAAGAAAAAACCTTAAAGGAAACCAAAACCTTCATACTAAGTTACTTTTATTGTAAAGTTTAAACGATTTGAATAAAATCAGTGAAAATTTGAACAAAATCGGGCAAGGAATAAGAAAGTTAGAGCATTTTGAAATGAATAGTCACTAGAGGGCAGTATTCAATTTGATGACATCATCTGTAAACAACTCTCCATGCCTTTTGTACATAAAATTTCACAATTTTTTTGTTTTCTTCGTATTTATTTGTGTTCTTGATCCGACTTCATAACATGTGAAGTAGAATATCATTTTGCATTCTATATCTTGCTTTCAGGGGAGTACATTATCTCAATCACAAGAAAGAAGGAAAAACATGAAATTTGATGTACAAAAGGCATGGAGAGTTGTCCACAGATGATGTCATCAAATTGAATACCGCCCTCTAGTGACTAGTCATTTCAAAAAGCTCTTACTTCCTTATTCCTTGCCCGATTTTGTTCAAATTTTCACTGATATTTTTCAAATATCTTAAACTTTACAATAAAAGTAACTTAGTATGAATGTTTTGGTTTCCTTTAATACTGAATACCAGCCATGTTAATAATATGATTGCAGGGCCCTTCGGGAGAAGGGTATTAATACTACCAGGCTTCCCTGGATTGAACGAGTTACATTATTAATAGTATTATTACCTTTTTAGTCTGATCTGCTGTACTCCGCATCTTTTTTCAATTGCATTTGCTATTACATAGCTAGAAACGCTCCTCTTGTACATTTACCTGTAAATAAACCATTTATTATGTACATCTTAAATATTAAAATCTGATATGAAATGTGACATTTTATCCTTGTAATTTGTGTTTCATGTACATGGAGTTACTGTTTGCAATTTTGAAATGAAATTACAGTCAACAACTACATTATTCATACCCTTACCAAGTTTTGTACTTTTATCTATGTGAAAAATGTATTTGTCCGGATCCTGTTTCTTGAGAATGTGGCACATTAAAGCTTACATTTAGAAATGTTTAACAAAGGCCCTTATTCAAACCAGTTCACCATTCATTCTTGAGTTACGAACTAAAACACAAACAAATTTACAAGGAGTATGAATATTTCTGTTGTTAACTGTATGTAAGCTTGTACCAGTGTTCATGGGTAGCAAAATGATGAAGAAAAAGAGTGAACTTTTTCTTCCAACAAGGCATTTGAAAATACATGGCAAATGTCTTAAACAAAGGTCCTGCTTGTATTCACTGCGCTCTGTATTAAAGGTAATACAAAGTTTTGGTATTGGGTCACGAATTTGGTTCAAATGAACATATTGGAAGCATATGTGATCCTACAATATTCAGTCATCGTTGTCTCGGTTGAAATCGAGGCTAAAGTTATGAAATTATAAATAATTAACTCTTCATGCTGTATAGCTCCCTCTCAAGGTCAAGATATTAATTAAGCTATAAAACAATGTTTCTTGACTAAAATCGACTGACTAGATATTCCCGTTTGGAAATTATATATCACAACTACATATTCAGAGATTTTCATGGTCGCAGCTACTATTGTATGGCCGTAGGAGCTATTTGAAATTTGTCAAAATTTACCGGGAGCACCGGTAAATTGTTATATTCCATTTTTCTCGAAAGCAGAAGTGTTTTAGGGGCTAAATTTTCTAGTGCTTTTAATACATGCACAGGGGCATCTGAATGTATCAAAATTGTAAAGAATCACTATCCACCCAATTTTCAAAATTTCCCAAAACTTTTTATTACCTTTAAGATACAGAAATGTGAAGCATATTATACTTTACATCATCAAAAAAAATGCAATGGTTTTGCCGCCTCATAACTGAAAGAGCATTAATTACATCCAGTTTCACATTGTGGTCCCGATACTGTGAAACCAGAATACTTTATCAATTTGAAATTAAAAAATTGTAATGTGCAGCATTTTTTTTACCTGCTGAAAGTATTGTGAATGGCATAAACTTGGGGTTATGGTTTTAACAGGAAGGTGCCTAAAACGATCTGCAAACGAGATCTTGTTATAAAAGAGCGGGTAAAAGAGATATGTGAACATCCTGCAACTACGTTTATTTTGATACTGTGGCATAGGCATTACAAATTTCTGACAAGTGAAAAAAAGTAGATGACAATTTATACAAAAAAGCCTCGGACAAGCAGTAGAAGAAAAGAGAGTTATCAGAATTTCGGTTGGAAATATTGAAGGGGGTGTCACTTTTTCTTTTGTGTACTCACTGTATGTCACATCAAGTTATAAAGGGGCATGTGTCAGGTTGTGTCCCCCCCCCCCTCCCCCTCTCCCCCCCCCCCCCCCCACCCGACATTAATTGCTCACTGATACCAAGGACATATTCAAACTTTCTGCCCCTGGATATTCCAAGCCCACCGCGCACTTTACGAACTGAATATTTTTCAATAGACAGCGAGTTAATTCCACGCCCACACAGTTCTTGCTCTTCATGAAAATAAAATTCATAATCCCAGTGAAGACTCGAAATAGATTTTCCCTTAATTTAAACCATTTCACCTTTTAACAAATTGCACTATTTTATCTTGATTTGTGTTAGTTGACATTTTCGGTCAGTTTTCTGACAAAACCATCAGGATGCTAATTATATAAACATTATAAATATTTATATAATGCATATAATTACTATAATTTGTACGATTTATGTATTTGTAAGGGAAAATGGATGTATGAAGGTATTACTTTAAAAAAATATCTTATTCAGCCTATTTTTTGTTTCAATTTCTTTTTACATACGAGATTTTATATGTTTACTTGTTTTGTTTTGTTGTTAATGACGAAATGTTATTTGCAGGGAAGTGATTGAAAACAAATTGAGAATGTTAAAAAACTTGAAAAGAAGGAGCAGAGGAGATAAAGAAATATAAATGTGACGATGAAAGATAACTAATAATATATGACAATTAACAAAATAAGAGAACTCAGTATTAATAAAATACAATAGACTAGATAGTTTAGAGACTAATTAAGTAAGTGGCCACTATCCACAAATTGCTCTACAACTTGAGATCTTCGGTAAATCGGGATTTTCGATTATCTCCTAATTATAATAATTGCGCTATTCCGATTTTAGATTATCTTCGAATGGATTTTGATCTAGTAAAATGACTTGAGTGATCGATGGAGGGAGAGTTGGTCAATTACGCGATTAACTTTCCAGGGAGTGATGAACAACGGGTCATTTACCTATATGTTGGCAAGTTGCATGTAAGACTCCGACATTATTTGTGACATAGATTAATTTGAACCTCTAGGCAAAGCTTGTCGGCATATTTCAAAAGAACGACTTCCTTTTTTGTTCACCCTCGTAAAAAAATATCATTCAATATGTGATTCCCCTTTCTCTCGTCCCTCTCTCTCTCTCTCTCTCTCTCTCTCTCTCTCTCTATCTCTCCCTCTCTCTCTCTCTCTCTCTCTCTCTTTCTTTGAGTGTTTTTTTTTTATGTGTGTATGTGTGTGGCTGATGTTGCTATGGACGGACTCCATGTGGGTGTAGGGTGGGGGAGGGTGGGAGGGGGAAAGTTAGCTCATGTGTCCCCAAGTCAAAATCGTTTTCTACACTTAATCACCCCCATTCCTCCCTCCTCCACTGGAAAACCTTCTCCGGCACCTCCCTGTTTGTTAATTCATACATTCATACTTATTTATTTTAATCTTCTTTTTTTTTGTGCTGTTGTTGCTAAACCACACAATCAAAATATTGTGCCCTCCCCAATCCCCAAGTGGTGTGAGGATTTGTGATGTATTTTCAGTTTGCATGTTCCCTTTAAAATCAGGCCTAGGTGTGATTGTTCTTTCTCTGTCTCTCTCTCTCTCTCTCTCTCTCTCTCCCTCTCTCTCTCTCTCTCTCTTCCTCTCTCTCCTCCAGATTGTCCGCTATAAAAAGTAGAATAATGTAGACTCTATTTCACGCGTTGATTTCGTAAACCCTCCTCAAAGTTATGACAAGGTCAAAAAGGAATATAAAAATATAGAATACCAGCTTATTCCCTTCCCGTTATATATGTTACGCAATGAGGGGTTAAAACAATAGGTCCCATTAATATCTATCATTAATCGTAGATGAATGGAGGCAGTGAATAAACCTATTAAATCTTACGGAGTCATATGCAATATGAAAGATATATACCACGAAAACAATGTCACCGCCTTCCGAAAAAAAGCTTTTCCTGATAGAATCGAGTAGGTTTCTTATTCATTTTTTGTAATGCTCATAAAACATAACGGCACGTGAAATACACGGAATCATGTGACCCCAATACGACGATCCGTGTCCAACAACAGGCAGATATCTTAATATAGCTAAACCAATTTCATTCATCTAAAACAAGGATTCTTTCCCCATCTCTTCTCGACTGAAAATTAAATATTGATGAGAATTCAATTCCGGCATGCATGATGGCAGAAATTCATGCTTTTGAAAGATCAAAATAGAATTGATTCATCGCAGATCTCCCAATTCGGTGTTTCGTAGGCCATTTTTGACGTAAACTTCTCAAGAAATGCGAATATACTTCCCTCGAGAACCATCTAAAATTTATTTTATTTTTCATCCACGGCACACTAAGGCAGTATTGGGCCATTTTTTGTTTTTCTTTTCTGTTTTGTTTTTACAAATACAGGATATCTTTCTCAAATGTAATCACAACATATTCTGTTATTAGATGAATGTGATCACTTTATTGAAACTTCTGCAATAAAAGAACACGTAAATTATGACAAAGGCCTAAACGAAAAGGAGAGCATACTAAGAACAGCACAGGACTTGATTGATGGTAGAGCAGGTAACATTAAAACAAATACAAATCATGAAAAAATAACTTTTAAACATTAAGTTCAAAAAATGGCAGTTATACTGATTGGGTAACCACGTAATGTGATAAAGGTAATAAAGTCATGAAAAATATAGAAATACGGTAAATACTAAGTTTTTCATAAAATCAGGGGTAATCTAGACAAAATGTAATTCATATCCTGACACTGTCACTGCCCCCCCCCCCCCTCACCACCACATAGGATATTAAAATAAAGGAACATATAGATTTGAAGTAATGAGTATAGTGATGTAGTGATGACGATGGGCATAATAGTGCATCAGACCTACTACAATCATACTAACAACGTGGTACACAGAGAAGGTTTTGGGCTTCCCATTGTCTTTTTTGTATAATAGATAAAAAAAAAAATAAGAGGTCACTGCTAATTGCGAAATTATCTCGAAAAAATTGAACTTTGTTGGTTTACAAAATTCATTTAGGATGGTTTTCAGTCATTTTGTATTTTCCAAAGAGATAAAACCCCGGGAGCCAAAATCGATAGGAAAGTATTGTACAGAGTATCCTTCAGCCTTTTCACACACAGCTAAAATTCTATAATCATGATTAGTTTAAAGGGCTTCAAACTAATCACCTGTACATAATCATTCACACAAAGAAATTTCGGTGCGATCGTTAATCGTTTCGTGATTAACTACTGCTCGTAAAATGCGCAGTAGTGCCATTGCGCATTGAAGGTCATGTCATATCAATCAAAGCGCACGCTCCATCCAGTTTAAACACGTCTGAAACACGTTGAAACACGAATAACCTTTCACACACAAAAAAATTTCAAGCTCTCTAGATACGAACTTCGTATCTGCAGCCTGCTTTTAGGGGCGTATGAATCGCGACTTCGTATCTATCCCATTATCGTATAAACGATGTTCACACTGGGTAAATTTTCTATAAACATGTTTAAAACTGTTGAGTTAAACACGTTTATACTAATCATCTCTGGATACGATGAATTTTAGCTGTGTGTGAAAAGGCTGCTTGTGATTTAATATCAGTCATAACATAATCACATTCCCCTCCATGACCGACCTGTTTTATATGCGTGTTGTACACTGAGGACCAATTACAAATCTATTCTTAATTATCATTGTTTTACCATGTACAATGCAATCACATGTACTTTATTTATTTTGTTGGAAATGGAAATAAACGAAATAAAGCAATTTGCAAAAAAATAAATCGAGCAGCTATTCAAATGAACATTAGTATATGTATAAGACATTATTGTCCAGCAATGAGAGACAAAGAGGATAGTTGAGCTCTGGATGTCGACTGTAGTCTCATGATTACATGGTTTTGACAAGCACGGTCAAGATGCCTCCCCCCCCCCCCCCCCAAGACCGTGGGCTAGCCATAGGACACCTCCGATGATCATCAACATTTGAATGGCCAGATGACCTATTTTTCAAATTTTCTTTTAAAGACTCATTTATTCATAAATGGCTATGCTCACTAGTGCATGAATAGTATGATTCGAAATGCATATCATCTTGAAGGGGATTCATGTAAGTTTGATAAGTTTACATCAAATATTTTTTGCTGATTGCACATATATATATATATATATATATAAAATATCTACTTGGAGTGAAGGGAGTAGGGGGAAGAAAGGGAAAGAGGAGGAAAGAAAAAATTAGATTTGGAAGTATAACCCCCTTCCACACACACACACACTTTTTTTTTTTTAATTTTAAAACAATTTTGTTTTATTTCTCCAGATGTGCAATACAAACCATAACATACAATTGAATAAAATAAACGTGTTCAATATTGATGCTTTTACATAAACATAATTAAACACAAACTTATTTGCAGGATATAACAAAGTAAACGTACCTAAACATAATATGTCAATTGTAAATGTTATTCACTTATATACAAAAAAAAAAAAAACTTAAACAAATCTGGAGGTAATTTCACTGGAACAATCCTGCCCCCTCCCTGCCCCCTCCATCACACAAACATACTCACCCACCCACCCCCCCACGCACACACACCACTCACTCAGTGGATGTCTGTTAACATTCTCAACTCAAGAAAAATATACTAAATAAGTTATCCAGGCCGCAAAATAGAGTTACCCTTTTAGCAGGCTCACGGTGGAGAAGAAAAAAAACAATCTTAATTAATCTTAAGCTGCTCCCACTTTAAGAAATGTGATCCCAGCTTTTCCATTTTAATTGCTATTTTCTTTTCCTCATCCCTATACTTAATTTTTTTTTCATCTTTTCTAAAGTTGGTACTCGCCCCCGATCTTGACATAAATGTAACATACTTCACCATGAAAATGATAGTATTACACATTTTTATTCTATATGAACTACCTACCAACCCAACAAATAATATCTCGCCATTCTAAATCTTTAATTTCATCTAAGTCAAAAAGTTGTATTAAAGCCTGCCATATCCTTTGAACGCTCCCGAAGGATAAAAATAAATGTTTGTATGTTTCTATTTCCTGCTTACAAAACGAACATGAATTATCACCTACAAAACCAAATCTATGAAGATGCTCATTAGTGTATATGGCTCCATGCAATAATTTAAATTTAAATTTTCGTTGTTTTCTAATGAGTATAGTAATTTTTGGTCTAACAAATATTTTTTTTAATTCTTTATCTATAAAATCATAATCATAAAATCATAATCACACACAAACACACACACACACACCTTTCTCTCCCTCTCTCTCTCTTTCTCTCTCTCTCTATTTCTTCCTCACCATCAATTATATGAAATTCTACTTATCCACCCAGAACATGAATTTATTGATAACCTAAATATTCATGGTAATGGCAACATTTTGATAAGGCGGCTCATATAAAATTGCTATAAATACAAAACTGACATTAATCGCCTGGGTTACAATATAAGGCATGTTTCAAGACCAGTTGGATTTCTATCAAATCATTTGAAAAATTCGATTACAGAGTTTGTACAAATTAGGTAGATGGTGGATATCTAGGATGGTGATTTAGCAAATAAATAGCTTAGCTTTGAAAATCATGGATCATTTCGATATAAGACAATTTCCAAGGGAACTATAATATTCATTCGTCTGTCATGTTATCCATCAAATCTACAGTTTCGGGTATTGCACAAAATTTTGATACATTTACATTTAAATTATTTTTTCTGAGTAAACGTGGGGTTAAAGCTGATAATAAAAAAGGGGAAAAACCCTTTGCATAGCTATGATTGCAGTCCAGAAAAATGGTAAAATAACATTAAAGAAAGGGGAACCCCTGGAGCATGGAATAAGAGGAGAGAAACTAGAATATGATGATGTACAAGACGGTTTGAATCCAGGATTTTTACAGAGTGGGGCACAGTATTCCGGTCAAGTTTTGACACAAATCGAATTCAGAATTTTCAACCCTGTTAACCCATACCTAACCTTTACCCTAAACAAAAACCTATACCCAACCTAAAACCAAATCGCAGCCCACACTCTGGCCCTATATCATTCACGAAATGAAGCCCTTGCAGAGCCATTTTTGGCGCAGGAGCAGCAGAATAATGTCGGGTCTCTTGAGCCCGCCCCATTCCCCCCCCCCCCCAGTGTTATTTAGGGTATTCGTATGCATTTTCCCTCCCTTTGAAAGCAACACCTATCTCACGTGTGTAAAGTCACTACAGGCCGGATTTTCGTGTATTACGGGCCGGACTTTGTTGCGTGAAAAGTACCCCTTTAACGGAGATTTTGGGAACACGAATGCGGTTCCCCGGAGTAGAGGGGGGGGGGGGGGGGCTCTAAAGAGTGGCGAATGCCTAATGTTGGCGAAAATCAGGGTTCGCCTCTGCGACATTAAGCGACTTTTAGCGATGTTTAGCGACAATTATTAGCAACCTTATTTTGGGAGAATGTTTGCCAAAGTGTTTGCGAAAGGTAGTTGGCGAATATTTGCGACTGTAAGCAAATGTTAACGACAGTTTTTGCGAAGATTAGCAAATATGTGCAAATCCTATTTGTGAATGTTTGGGACCTTTTGCTAACTCCTGGTACTCAATGGGTCAATTTTATATAGGAGCCATATATGGTAACGTGGTCGCTAGCATTGGCGAATTAAAAAGAAATTCAGCTCACCGTCTTACAACCGTTTGCAAAGGCTAAGAAAAATTGTTTGCTACAATGAAAATTGTTTGCGAACTTTTTTGTAACCGTTAACGAACCTTTGCCAATCTTTTACGTACTCTGGCGAAACCCCAAATTCGCTACATTCGTAAGAATTCGTCGCTATGTGAGATACCGCCTTTACAGATCGAGGTAGAAAAACGACGACAGCTTTAGTGATACCAAATTATTGCATTAATATTCCCCCAAACAAGATGCGAGAGTTCACCATAATCTTTATGGTCCGTAAACAAATTGCTTTATTTTCATCCTTTTAGCGTCGCCCGCACGGTCACTGACATTTATAGCCCTGTCGACACGGAACCATCACAGTTTAAAACATTAAAACAAATTGCGAAATCTCAAAGTTTTAAACGACGACCTTAGCTTACTAGCAAACCCGAGAGTTTAAACGGGACCGAGACAACGAGATGTATAACTGCAGGCCGAGCAAGCAGTCGTTCATGCTGGAATAACCTAGAAGTTCATGATGAACAGATTGGTTAAAGTTTGAAGGGGAAGGATATATCTTGAAAGAATGATTGGACGAGTTCTTGTTGACCTCCTGTAGATTTAAAATGGGTGAAATGGCAATAATTCTCCTGTATGATCAGATAACTCTCATATTAGTCCATTCCGAGGTGGTGTGATCCCTGTCGACCAAATATCAATTTTCCACTGGCTTTTCAAAATGGCATTTTTTGTTTTGTTCGTCATGGTAAATAATGATATTTCGTCACCATAACACCCTAGAAAAAAATTACAGTGGACATTACATATTCGGGTACCTCTCTGCCCGAATATTCTTTTAATTTCAAAAAAATATCCGGGGCTGTTGATGTTGGAAGGAAGAAAAGTTTACCATAATCCCGCCCCCCCCCCCCCACTCCGGGGTCGGAATGACCGCATGCGTGTTACCAAAATGTCCGGTAAAGGGAAACTTTTCGTGCGACAAAGTCCGGCCCGAGAATTGTAAAAAAAATTGGGTTTTTTTTACTTTTCACCCGGAGATGTCTGTAAGAAGGGGGTGATTTTCTTTTTTTTCTTTCTCTCATCTCTTTGGACTCCTGAGAAATTTATTCTGAATTTAGGGGGGTAAATTGAGCATTTTTTCCGTATTTAGGGGGGTCTCCAAGGCAGGAAAAGCCCGCGAAAAGCCCGCGAAAGGGGGGTTCGGAAATGTTGGCAGTCCTCAGAAAGGGGGTGCTTTCAAAAAGAGGGAACGAGCATACGCGTACCCTAAATAACACTGAGTGGGAGGGGGGCCGGGACCATAATGTCAACGTGTTTCATTTTTGCGTGGGAGATGAAATATATCTCGTGTTGTTGTGCGCGTGAGGTATGACTATGAGACGGCAGGCAAACATGTTTGTAAATCATGATGACTGGCTTCTTTCAATATTACACCGTTCTTCCAAATTCATACCAAAAGGTGCCAAGTCCTCATAAAAATGTAACGGATTAAAAGCATCAGTTGTATTTTAACAGATTAGGTATTATGACTTTCGAAAGCTCGACTACAGTTTAAATTTTATATAGAGAGCACTATCGTAAAGCTCTCACGAAATGCCCTCAAGGCATTAAACTAATGTATATTCCATACAAATCATGTTTGGATTACGTTGTAATGTTGGCATATTTCAAAAGATTAATGAAGTTGTCGTTATTTAGTTTCGGGGGGAAGTTTTCACGATCGTTTTATTTTACATTAAAACATAGGATGTAAGTTATGCGTCATTTTGTATTAAGACCAATCTGAATATGGCGCCTTATTGGCAATTGGCGTGAACTGGCAATTAATTTTCCTTTCAAGTTTAACAGAGTGATTACGAAATATGATATTAAAGTAAAGTGCTTCGGAGATTCACAGACATATTAATCACAAAATCATCCCATTCCTCAGAAATGAATTAAGAGCCTTCTAGCTCCCAACAGAAAGAGAGAGGTGGGAGTGACCACACAGAGGGAGATGTGATATCATGCACTGACAGAAGAGGGGAAAGGGCGGCCATCTTGAGGTATGACTCAAGATGCCTCTATTCTTTATGATTATTTGCCCAGCTTGACTATACCTATTACATCAAGAGATAAATTTCTGTTTGCAAATCCTCTAACCCTAAATTGAAAATATGATCGAAGCGACGGCTCAATGCTTGTTCCAGGAATTCTCATTCGTCGCTAAACTACGATAGAAGGATTAAACTACGAGGCTAAACTACGATAGAAGGATTAGTGGTATTTTCACCACGATATAAACCTGTCATGACATGACTACAAGCATGGGACTAAGAGATATATTACGAAAGTGTTGTTTTGACTAAAAAGAAGAGAAAGTGAAAGATCAAAGTAGCTTTGAGAAAAGGAATGCAATCTAAAAGAAAGAGAACAAAATCTTTCTTTCATAATTTTTTTGCCATTCCTTTTAAGGGAAATATGCAATAAAGTAATATCCTCTCTGAAATTGCAGATTTGTATGAATAAAATTATAAAATAATGACATGACTGCTCTGAATGTACTTGGGAAGATGTGTCTATCTTTCATTTTGTAGAGAAAATATCATTAATTTCTCCCCCAAAATCCCCATCCCTGCATGTCTGTCTCTATTCAAGCATGATAAAAGGTTGCATTTTTCAGCATATATTATTCATAGTTTAAATAATTTTGCGTGTAAACAAGCTCCATGACCGAGTTGCCAATTGGTCTCCAAGGAAATAGTAATCTTCATGACCTTAAAATTCATGGCCCTTTTATTTCGATTTATTTCTAATGGGATTCCCCCTCAGCTTCATTTCATGTATCTAACCGTTTGTCTGATATCCTCTACTTCTGCCTAATGGAAGTTTAAGGATGATATTATAATCCTGTAATCTACAATTTCTCTCTCTGAAATAAATATCTTGTTGCCATCAAGAAACATTTTTCCCTGAAAAAAACACAAAAAAGTAATTTATAAATCGCATCTATAGATGAGCGCTCTGGTTTTTGTACTAATTCGTTTAGATTACAATTTCTCCTGCGAAATAGGATCATTAATGGAATAATTTTGACACGCAGTTTTTTTTCCTTTCCATTCCAGAGAAGAACAACTCACATAAACAAATAAACAACAACAAACAAATAAAATACCAAAAACAAGCAAATGTCAATGAAACAATCACAAACATAAATAATGACGATGACAATGACATTAGCTTTAAGGATGACAATAGTGATACTAATACTGATTATGATAATAATAATTAATAATCATTATCATAGTAAAATCAATAATATTATTAATTTTAACAATAATGATAACAAAATAATGATAATAACAATAATAATAATCATCACTATCATCGTCGTCATCATTATTATTAATATAATCATCATCACAAATCATAATGCGCCACATATTGATCACTACAAACTATGAGCGATAAAGAAAAATGAAGCTTTTCCAAATTCAACGAGGAAACAATTCAAGTATAATGACTATATATATCTTATATTTCTATATAACAGACATACCCGCACAATAGATTCATAATTTTATTATCTTCCGTTTCTTTACTAGGGTTCCTAGTCATTAAACATTATTATTCGTATTTTATGTTATACGACCATCAGTCAGAACAGGAACAAGATCAACATATAATATTGGTGTTTCTCAGGTCACTTTGAAGCTGTCTAGCTTTGTTGAAACTTCCAATGTTATGATCATAATGGCCATTTCATTTTAATGATGTAATTCATTTTGTGTATCTTTTCCAGTCAATATTACATTTTTATTAATCTTATAATTCATATCAATATTGTTTTTTGCAATGAATAAATATGAACAAAACAGTCTGTGACTGCTAATCGTGTACTTTAACAAACCTGTATTGTATGAATTCAATGGAGAAACTATATCTTATTATACATTTTATACCTCTAGAGTTTGAATAGGATCCAACTACCTCCCTTTCACGTTTTAAGGAAAGTCACAAATATGAACCTAATAGGATTCAACTCTTGCAGAATTCATAGACACATTCGAACCCCTGAAGTTTAATGTTACATCTCAAGGGTATTGCTTAAGTCTCCATTTCCATTTCCATATTCATGTCAATGTCAATGTCAATGTCAAAATGACACCGCCGCCTTTTCTTGTAGAAATAGCTTCCTTTTTTTGGCTTGAATTTCGACAACATCTAGACTAGAATATAAGAAATAAGATGAGATCAAGCATAAGTGGAATACCATCGCCAATTTTCGTCAATTTGTTAGGGGCTTAGACATAAGGCCCCTCCCCTTCATACTGTTATTATATATGTAAGGGGGGCAATTCGAACAATCATTTCCTATAGCACGCTGTAAACAAAAATCACTTCACCATAGTGTTGAAGCTGTTGTATGATTCTACATTTATTGATAAGCTTTTCTGCATTTGATATTTTTTGGCGCCGTTCACGTAAAATATTCCACAGATGATTTCACTTTTCATTCTGTTGGCAGCCTGACATACAACATTCAAACAAAACGTATACTTAGAACAAATAATTTGTCAGTATCATTTACGTTTCTTTCAAGCAACTTCCTTTTTGAAGGTCAATGAAAACAAGAGAATTTGTTGTATGGCTGATTTGATGGATGCTCAATACGAATAGAATTGTATATTAATCGTTTATTTCATAAACAAGCTATTTTGCCCTCAGAATTCAATATTTAAATCCAGTTAGTACGTTTCTTGTCTAAATGACGTATCGCCTTAATCAATGGGTTTTATTATAGTCATAGTGTTCGGGAATAAGTCACACCACCACATGATTAATATTTATTTAGATATAAGCATCATCATGGAAGCAATTACAAAACAAAAGTAAAAGTAAAAGTAATAATGGAATATTTTGTTCGTGGAAGAAAAGAGCAAGGACGAAGTAGAATACTATAGTTGTTGTTTATTTTCGGGTTTTCCTCTTCTATTGTGAAGTGACGTGTATGCATTACTTAGTGGCGTAAAAAAGGTGTGCGTGAGTGAGCGTGAGTGCGTGTGTGTATGCATTACTTAGTGGAGTAGAAACGATGTGCGTGAGTGTGGGGGAGAAGGTGTAGGCACGTGCGTGTATGTATGTGCGCGTGGGGTGTGCGTGGGTGCGTATGTGTGTGTGTGTGGGGTAATGCGCTCCAATTTGGGGGTATTCTGAGGAGGCTAGGAACAGTGTGTGGTGGAAGTATGTTCGGGTGGTGTGTGTGTCGCATGTCGGGGAGGGGGGGGGGGGGGTAGTAGTGTGTTTGATTCGATGGGGTTATTTATTTTATGTTACAACTGATTTCATTTTTGTTTTCATCAATTGAATTCATGTCAAGGAAAAACAACTGTATTTTATTTCTAAAATTAATTTGTATTGTTTGGAATCAATAAAAACAAAACTATTGAAGAAACAAAAGTGTGTAGGTGTGCGGAGAAAGGTAGGCCTACCCATCAAATGTTAATGAAACAAAATAGGGAGAAAGGGAGTAAAATAACTGAAAAGAGCAAAACTTAAACATCACAATACGATGAAATGAACAAAAACTACCACGTACCCTCGTCTCGACCCTAGCTTGCCCCGTCGAAATGTATGAACATGTGAAGGCTGTGCCCTAATACCCCCTCCCAACCAGTACTGCAACAGCCCCTTGAATTAATATATTTATTACGAAATATCTCAACTATTGGTTAATAATCTGTTTAAAGGTATACAATTCCAGCTATAGATATAGGTCCGTGAATAAAACAATGCCTTGATAAAGCAAACCGTGTTGTTTGTTTGTTTGTTGTTTTGTTTTTTATTTATATATGTTTGTTTTTTTGAGGGGGGAGGAAGTAGTGGTGAAGATATTAGGGACTTTTAGATTTGCGTGGACTGATACGTGTGACGTCCATTCAAGACAGTGCATTAAAAGGACGTCGATCGTAGCAATCCCCATTGTCTTCGTGCGAATCTGAAAGTCCCTAATATCACAAAGGTGACCTAAACGGGGTCATATTTTGGACCCCTGACTACAGAGAGTTGTATATTGGTAGAGTAATATGGACCCCATGGAAGAACAGGACCATTGTGAAAATGGTCCTGGAATGGGCTATCCAACCGTTTGTCTATACTTTACACATTTATTATCATTTGAAATGTGTTTTATATGTATGTTTTATTAAACTTGTATGTTTATATGGATTTCGGAAATAAAAAACAAACAAACAAAACGTAACTGACTTTTTACAGGAGGGTAGGGGAGGCATAGGTGCATGGTACCCAGCTATATGGTGTTACATCGCAATATATATCACACATGACTTTGTGGAAAGGGAAATAGACGAAAAGAAGACTACCGTTGAGTATTTGCAAACGTAACATGGACATCTTCATTCTGTCTAATATAAAAACATAGACGTGAGAGTAAATTTAGCTCTAGAGATTCCCCGCGAAGTATTCCTCTCCGATTTACAAGAAGCGGGGTGGTATGACGCAATGGCACTATGATGTATTTTGTCATAACATACTATATAACGTCCAGTTAGTCCGTCGATGGTTCAAGTTGTTCAAAGAAGACTGGAGATTCTTCTTTATCATAAAATGGCAAAAAAGTATGATAACAAGTTCCCCAATATATTATGTAAAGGAATTTAATCTCTCTGACGATTTTAACCCATTGCCTACTGGAACCTGGTGGTCCCTGTGTTAAGCCTATGGGACCTATACAATTCAGTAATCAACGGGTTAATATGTTCTGTAAGATATAGGTATGTGAATACAATGACAGATATGGTATAACATGACAAAGCAAAATATGATATCTACAAGAGATTCAAAAATACTCCTTTCACAAATAATATACAGTCTGTGGATCCGCTATGTAAGATAGCGTGTGTACTTTAAATGAAATAGATAGTCCGACTGATGGCTAGACATAAAACATATAATTTGGTAATGAAATAGCGAGGAGTGCGACGATGTGAAAGAAATTATTAAAGAGCAAACTACTCGATTTATTCAAGAGTGTAATCCAAAACAAAGGCGGGAAACATTCATGACAAACTCTGAATTATTGATGGTGTATGCATGTCGTTGAGATCGTTTTGGAAATTATGTACATCGGGGAGCAATAACTTTTCTTAATGGAATGTGAACAAAAATCCTTGTCTAAGTTTGCTTTTGTTATAAAAACAGGATGTTTCTTTAAACTAAAAACGTCTACATCAAATTTTACGACTAGGTTCTGCATTCGTATATAGGGAGGTACCTGCAGAAATGTGTAATACATCCGCCCCTATATTATCTTCCATCATCAAACCCTGTCTCTGTCTATCTGTCTGTCTTTTCTCTTTCTCTCTCTCTCTCTCTCTCTCTCTCTCTCTCTCTCTCCATCTCTCTCCCACTCCCTCTTTCTTCCTCCCTCTCCCTCCCTCACCCTCCCTTCCTCCTCTCTCGTCCTCCCTCTTCCTCTCCCCCTGCCTCCCATCTTCTCTCACACTCTCTTCCTCCATCTCACTCTCTCTTCCCCTGCTTCGCTCTCTCTCTCTCTCTCTCTCTCTCTCCCTCCTCTACATACTTCTAAAAGTTTATATAAATAGAATTGTCTTGATATACATGATGGAACAAATGAATTTTCAGGGGATATGAACCTGTGCAACTCAAATATGTAACCCTTAGTTCTTTAAATTTGCTTAGATTTGAATATCTCTATGGAATATGACCACATTTTCCCCATGAACAAAGGTCGATTTCTATAAGAGATCGATTAAATCGAAAAGTTTACACTACCAATAAAAAGGAGAACTTACAATTACCAAATTAATGGATGACAAAATTATGAAATGTTGAGGGAAATATCGTAAAATTTGGCTGTTTTCAGTCGGGGGTTCGTTCCATTTTTTTTTATTAACTTACTTAAAATTAATGTCTGGAGCCACCTTCTAATATGTTCCTTACTGAGGTCCTGAATGATGATAGGAATATAAAATTTGCATGGTATTTTAATCCTTCCCGTCTGGGAAATAGGCGAAATTACACGCATGATGTCACTAAATTTGTATGGAATCGGGCCTTTTTTCGACAGAAAGGCTTACAACGCCCCTTATTTTCATATATGTTTTTCACATTACAGTTCGGGATCTTAATCAGGAAGAATTTACATCTTTGAAGTTCTATTCCAATTAATGTTTCCAATTGATCTTTCAAAGAAATAATTTGATTCAAAATATTTAAATATTTAAAGAGAAATAACCTAATAACTTATAAAACTGTATGCGTTGATATGTGCAAGGTTTACATGTCTTTAAATGCTCAACAGTCGAAGATTGACGTTTGTTCATTTTAATTTATGTTATTAGAAATTAGTTTGGGTAATAACGGAATCTAAATTTACAGGAAGGAATGAAACTTAGAGTGAATGTTCAAAAAAATTATATTCATCAAGCGATATTGGTATTTAACAAAAAGGGAAATGTATTATAAATATGTAGCAAGCAAATTAAGAAAAGAAATCTAAAAACACACATGTGTATAGTATCCTCGATCCACACGCGTATCACTTTGCCTCTGTAGTGCTTTAAAGTAGACGTTATTTAATGCAAACTTCGTAATTTAACAAAAAAATTGTCTTGCTTTAAAAACCCTTCTAGTGAAGATAAACAAATGAGAACTAATTCCCTTACCAAGATCAGTTTTAGATAATGAAATGGCCTACATCGTTCGATAAAACCAGTATGAAGTAGGATAGAGAATGATAGATCCATTTTCCTAGTGACGGAGATAAACGCCTGTAAAGTATTATAATGTTGGAGCAAGCAAATTCAAATCACATGTAGACAAAAAAAGTCATCCATACAATTGTTTTTGTTAAATTTCATTTATTCATATTCGACATTTATTTAAACATATATAATAATGTGATATATAATGATATAATATAATACAAAGTAATATAAATTAATATAGAATAAGAGAATTTCTGTACACTAACAATAATTGAGTATGCTATAAACCATATACATTCATGACAACACACTACATGTAAATTAATAGAGATTTGTATGTTCATATGTTATATATATATATATATATATATATATATATATATATATACTCATCGACACACACATAGACAAGCACATAAACTCTCTCTCTCACTCAACCCCCCCCTCTCTCTCTCTCTCTCTCTCTCTCTCTTTCTCTTTCCCTCTCTCTCTGTCTCTCTCCAAAATGAAAAATACCCTGATAGACTCGACGAGGAACTATTCATTCATCTTGATAATAGCATCGAGGGGGCGCAAAATAATCATGATGTAAAACAAAGGCAAACAGGTTTTAATGACCAAGTTAATATCTTTAAAATACAGTGTGTTCACTAATTTCGTTATATTTCGGGCGATGGGAGCAGACAAGCGCAATATTTTAACATGTAAACGCTCTAGAGAATGCACTCTCTGTTTTAGTCCTCATTATAAAACATTTTACTATTCGTCGAGTGTAACCTCATAGTTTAAGATCATTAGACATGCACAAATATTGATTACTGTCCCAAATGAATTTAATAGATGCTTTATATGTATCTAGATTCTAGAATAATCACATTCTAATTATTTTGCTCTGTAATTTTGATTCTAATGAAATCCTATAATATATTCCAACAAATGAATCTTTTTTGAGAAAGGATATTGCAATTTAACCAATTTAGGACTCTCAAAACTTATCCCTTGATAATTGCACATTTGAATACAACATAATTGATATCTAAAACCGAGTCTTTCGGCCATTCATCATTTATATAAGCTAATAAAGATGATAAGCAATAAAGATGATTAAAAAAAACTTTGTATTAGAACGGAAGATAACCAAAAGCCATGCGAATGCAGCCTGTGGGCACAACACGAATGACGGTATAGTCGTTGTCTGAGATAGTTTATATCTCTAAAACAAAATGTCCCCTATATAATTATTCTACTTATCTCATTTAACCCGATGCAAGGACAAAAGTCACGTTAGACGAAGGGAAATCTTAGAATTGAGAAGTGACTTTTATAACCCAAAATCAGACGTAAGATTTAGTAGAACAGGGACCAGTATAGGTCTGGAGAAGTACTAAGGGTTATGCACGGATGGGTATACCTGCTTAGGGCCGTTCCATTCTCTGATTCCGTAGGTGAATCCCTCTTCACGTTCCCTTTTGTAGCCCAGACAATGTGAAACGTACCGTACTCCATCGATAACACGATCGCGATTACGATGTTGGTGCCCGTAGACGTGGAGAAACGAGCCCAATGTCCTTACCTGCGCGTCCAATCCATGGCAGCCCGCGTACCGGGTGAAGTTGAAACCTTTTATCGAACCCTGTCTCTTGGGAAGCAACAACGGCTTTCCAAGATGGCGTCGTTCGTGGACGATACACCGATCGTCTTCGATGGTTGACTTCACAAGTTCTTTGCGCGGCAGGAAGTGGCTGAATGTGATGACGGGCGCGTCGTAGATCGTCTGCGTGCGCGCGTTATTGAGCTTGCAGAAGAATTTGGCGCGTGGCATACCGAGGTCCTTGGGCCAGGCGCAGTTGTGGTTGTCCATCCAGAGCTGGTTACAGAGCTTGACGTCTTCACGGAGATGACTGGCAGTGATGTGAAGTGAGTCTTGTTTGTCGTCCTCGGGTGTTGCATACCTTGACAAGGATAACAGTTAGAACATCTCAGTACATTGTCAATATCAGTCAACAGTTCCCATTTTATGATATACAGAAATTGCCTTCATTAAATATTTTGATCAGGACTTGATGAACTTGACAGTTGTAATGGGTGTACAACAGTTTGTACTCATAGGTGTTAACTTAGACGTTCAACGAGACAAGTGGTTTGCGGAAGAAAAAAAATTAAGAGATAGCAACCGTAGCTATTCAACAAAAAAAGCATTGATGATTAACACAAAAGATGATGTTGTTTAAGGTTTTGTACCGTACTTCCATGAAATTTCATGAGATTGAAGGTAAACAAACTCTTTTCTTGATTTAAGCTATACAGGTATACAGCCACGCAGCGAAAACTAAAACCTAAAATGCAAGTGAATGCATGTTGTATCTTGATAACTGACCATTGTTTTAATATAATATTTGATAAAATTTCATTAATCATGACTATGATCTAGGAATCAAGAAAAGAGAAAAAGTAAAGTCTAGTTACCATGAAAATAGAGGGACTATCCACACCGCGTCACCATCTGGCAGGACCTCTTTGCCCGGGTCAGTTCGGACTCCTATTGTCTCACAAAGGTCCAGGATCCGCTCAAATTTCTCCACCGAGTTCATGTGATTGTTCATGATGTTTCTATCTTTGACCCACAACTCGTGGTTGCCTGTAAAATGGAAACAGAGAGAGAGAGAGAGGAGAAAAGAGAGACAGATGTCTTCAATATCCACCTTTAATCATAATAGATTCATTCTGCTTTTGTTTACATATTTGTTTAAAAACATTTCTTTAGAAAATCAATCATGTTTTTGGTGGATTATAAGCAAATACAAAGTAAAAGACAGATCAAGAAAATCAACGGCTTAATATCTAGAAGCAGAGTGAGGCGAGGTGATCTAGGAGACAAATATATAAATAAATATTATCACTACCAGCATGAATTATAGGAAAATCAATCATGTTTTTGATGGATTATAAACAAATACAAAGTAAAATACAGATCAAGAAAATCAACAGTTTAATATCTAGAAGCAGAGGGAGGCGAGGTGATCTAGGAGACAAATATATACATAGATCTTATCAATACCAGCATGAATTATAGGAAAATCAATCATGTTTTTGATGGATTATAAACAAATACAAAGTAAAATACAGATCAAGAAAATCAACAGTTTAATATCTAGAAGCAGAGGGAGGCGAGGTGATCTAGGAGACAAATATATGAATAGATCTTATCACTACCAGCATGAATTATAGGTTTATTAATGCTAGCCCAAGCGGAAGGAATAAATGCGGAGTTTTTTTATACAAAAGTTAATAATAACAGAAGAATTCATACTTGGGATAGGAATTATCATATTTTTGTTGCTCTTGTTTTTGTTGGCGTTGATATTATCAATATTATTGTTATTAATATTGACGCCATCTTCATCCTAATAATTATCATTGCTCTTGTTGTTTGAGTATAGTAGTAGTAGGAGTAGTAATGGTAGCAGTGATAGAAGTAGCAGGAATAGTAGTAGAATTAGTCGTAGTAGTAATTGTAGATGTTGTAGTAGTAGTAGTAGTAGTAGTAGTAGTAGTAGTAGTAGTAGTAGTAGTAGTAGTAGTAGTATAAGTATTAGAGGAAGAAGTAGGAAGAGGGGAGTTGGATTGGGAGTAGGAGAAATAATGGTGGTGGTAATTGTATTGGCAGCAGAAATAGATAAAGAATATATAATAGAATAAGCAAGGAAGAACATTTGCAAGAAAAGGGAGCTCCTAAGCTTGACAAGGAAAAAACAAAACAAAACAAAATTCCGTTCTTGTATAACGCATATCACGTTATGATGTAACGTCCCTTTGCGATATAATAAGAATAATTATGATGATGATAATACCAATGATAATGTTCAGGGCAGCTAATCAGCGTCAATGTTGTTCTTCCTGAGGGCCTGCACTTGTTATTACCCAAGCAATTGACAGGTACCCATTATACACCTATATGTGACGTTAGTGCCGGGTTTGGATTCTTATGGTTTGTGACGCTTCCATCTCAAGTCAAGTTACCCACCAAGAACAGTTGACTGCACTGCTTGGTACCGAGTTTATTTATGTGATCTTTCCTAAAAACGTTTTAGTGCCTATGAGAGATATCATCAAAATTATTTAAGTAATTGATGCTTACTGATATCTGCATTAGATTAGCATTTAAAGAGGCAATCAGATCAGCGAGATATGGAAAACGAAATAATAATCGTAGCCAAGGTTAATTTTGTGATTGGTATGCTAACGATCTGTTCCTATCTAAGCAGTTAATCAAAGGACTTAATCGGATGCTGCTACGAGAAGAAAAAAGTGATGGAAATAAGGATGGGACAAATTAAAAAGCAAATAAATCTTTGTAATCCTAACCACGTAGAAATTTTGACCGTATCAAAAAGTATGATCCAGTTTTTCTTCAGTATACAATTTTTCAAGAAATAGATGTGTGGCTTAAAGGTTGTCTATCATCGTTGATTCGAGTTATGATGCAGAATATACTATGAATGATTATAGGGCCGGATTTATAGTAGGCCTACAGGCAAAAGCCTAGTAATTGCCTTACAGGTATCTCCAGCTATTTTGATTAAGGAATTACTAACATGGAGCAACAGTTTGTTTCGTGACAGGAATTGCTACCAGACCTATACTGATCCTTTCAAATAATATCCCAGGATTTCCTGTAATGCTTGCTGTATGATCAAATATTAACCAAAAAGAATTTGCATATAGAAAAAGAGAAGCATACAGAGCAGACACAAAAATACAGAATGGACATTTATTTAATTAGTCAAACTTATTGGAGTCGCTCGCATGGAATTAATCAGCCATTATCTTTTTCTTTTCCAGTATTATATTTACTATATGTTTTTCTTACTATAGTTCGCTGAGACCTCTCTTCGGTTACATAACTTCTAATATGACATTTTTGAAGGTTCAATCAAACCTTTTATAGGTAAAGGTATTGCCAGGGATTTGCTATTTTAGTCAATTTGACACATTTTAACAGGCAGCTCTAGTATATTTCGACTTCACCAAACTCTGTGCTTATTGAGCATGTGCTATTCATTATTGTGTCTCAATGTTAGATATGACATTGCTGAATTTTCCTTTCGCAAATTTGTAAATCTCCGACAAACCCCATTCTCCAATAATATATTAACAATATATAAAGTAAAGAAAAGGATTGTGATATTTACAGATGGCTTTTTCGAAGGTCTAAAATTGTGAAAAAGAGAGGCAAATCTTTGTGTGCTTTCAGGGTATTCCAATTTGTAAACGGGAACGCTCCCATTATCACCCCCCCCCCCCCTCCTTCAACCCCCGCTGAAGCTGAAGATGACGATATTTTTAAAGAAGATGATGTATATCAGGAGATTAGAATCATACACTACCTGGTACGAAGTAAACCGTCTTGAACCTTTTGGTGAGGGTGATGAGACTCGACTTGAGAAGAGGAAGCTTATCAGTGACGTCACCAGCTACTAAGATGACGTCGTTTTCGTACCGATGGAAAGGCAGTCCCTCCAGCCATCGAAGGTTGTCTGGGTGATCGACGTGGAGATCGGATATTGCGAAGATTCGTGCCATGGCGACGTCGATGACGATAACGAAGGTGATACGAAGATGGAAGAGAAGATGACGGCGATTGCAAAATTACTTTTTGGTGGGTTCAGTTGGTTAAAGAAACATCCGGTGTCCAATCTTCATGAAAGAAATAAATGTGTGGTCTGGAAGCAGAGGTTGAAAGAGGAGCTAAAGCAACGCCGGCTCTCTGAAGAGAGAGTCTTGCAATTGCGGAACCTTTCTCATCGGTGGGCAGAATGGAACAAGAGCTGTACAGAAAAGGGCGGTGGTATAAAAATTAATTCCCTTCTATAAAGAAATAGCCGCACACGTTTAGCTGCTCCGTCATAGAATCAGAAAATAAGCATCACTATACTACCTGGCTTGAACAAAATCAGGATCATCGAAAATAAGTCTTAGGTTCAAATACGTTATTGTCGAAGGTGCGTGTTCAGAGCATGTTACAAGAGAAATAATCCAATCAAAATGCAGATATTAAAAGACGATCATAAACTTTTAGTCGGTGTCAAAAGTTAGATAATTTTTATGGAGGAAACGAAATATGGTTGTGCCCGCATCTAACTCGTAAATTAAAAAGTACTGAGCAAGTATAATGTATAATTGGCCGGTAGTAGACAACTGTCAGCTTTCACTGAAAGCTTTAAGCAAAATGACCTTCTTATTGATTAACATCAAGCTCTAGAGATAATTCACAGTTCTTTACGGATAAATTAAATATTTCGCGCATATTTTAATATCTTTACTATCGTTATAATACACATCATGTGATGACTATCATACAACTCGTGAGTTGCATACAAAATTTCCCAACGAATTTCGTCAGACCTGCAAAGATAATGTCATCGTATTCATTTTGACCATAATTGTGACATAAATGGGTAAAACAAGGGGATTTTCCTTTCCCATACTTCATAGCCATGTGATTATCGCAACCGCAACTTCCTGTGGTTTCGTCTTAGGGGATTCCGAGTATGCTAGGCTAAAGTTGCGTGTATGCGGTGGATGTGTGCGTGTGAGTGTGTGGTGTGCGTGTGTGTGTGTGTGTGAGTTCAGTGTATGAGTATTGAGGGTGTGAGTTATTTGTTTGTGCGTGTGGGTGTAATGGTGTTATTGGTACGTGTAACTTGATTTGTGTGCGTGGGTGTGTGGAGGAATTTGTGGGGTTATAACTGACATGAAACTATGATGGTACCCTCTCATCACTGAACTATCATTCCAGTTATAGAGGCGTCACTTTTCCTTAATCCTCTTCCCTTCTGTCTCTCTCTCTCTATTTTTCTCCTCATTTGTCCCTCCATTTCTCCCCCTCCCCCTTCCCTCTCTAATTCCCTTTTCATTTGTCCTTTCTTTCTCTCCCTCTCTTTTTTTTCTTACTCTCTCCCCTATATTTTTCTCTCTTTCTCTCTTGTTCTTAATATTCGCAGATCAACGCTAATTGCTCTCCCTATTCCTCACTGTAATGCCTGACATGTATCATTTTCCATTTGATGATTATCATATAAATTAATAGCTTTAAAAAATTATAACAAGACATGGAAATGAATATTTGAAAATACGCACTATACAGTTTTGTAAAAAAAAAAAAAACTCTCGCTCCTATTTCCTATTTATGGCAAGTTAATTCGTCTTGTCAGTTAGGATTTTTGTTTTGGTATTTGTACTTCAATTGCGTGTGTAAAAGCATATTTTGAAATGTAGGTCGGAGGTTGAAATCGAATATGAAACTGGAAGTCATTCCACACCGGATATCCAGTAATCTACTATAATGACGTCGTAGTCATTTATTCGAGATTTTTCCTGGTTCTTCCTGGAGCTAACAGACATTTCTAGTAAATGATGTCACTTAGTAAATCTAAGGGAATTAAGCTAAAGGATGTCCGAAAGTCACCACTTTTCCTTTTAAATGTTATCATATAGTATATCTTAAAGCTAAAACGCGTGCTGGTGGAAATAAGCATTCTCATTCCTTTTAACGGTTATATTAGAACACCAATATTTGAACCTGAACTTGGAATTAATCTTGATCTATATTTCCCCCTTTAAAACGCTCAACATAAAAAACAAAAACAAAATAGACAATATTGAACAACATGATGAAAGTACAAACAAATATAATGGTTGAAAAGTAGTTTTACTTTTCAACCATTATATTTGTTTGTACTTTCATTCAACACAAAACCGAAATTCTTTTTGAAAAGTGGATATATTATCAAAATTTATGATTGTATGAAACCAATCGTGAGATGGTACATATAACGAGATTGAAAAGAAAAATCTGCACAAAAGTCGAGGAGAAGAAAGTTGTATGGATCTCGACAACGGTATTGGATATTATTTTAATTTCCTCTGTAATTACGATAGTATGAATAATAATTGTATAGGAATGTTTGTTTTATTCTTATGCGGAACCGTAAATTATCCTTCATAAATGCATATAACGTTTGCAAGTTAGAAGATTCTCATTACATTTGGAGCACTGTGGTATATATATGCAAAGGTTCGTGACTCTTATACGACAGGTTGTGGGTTCGATTCGTGCTCGATGTTTACGTCCATAGACAATGCGATTTTCCCACATTTGGTCCTCTCTACCCGGATGTGAATTGATTCTAAGCAATGCTCTGGCTAATATAATTGCAAGGTCGGCAGGTATAGGGCAGTATTAAACCGACGTGGCTATACCCTGGGTAAATAAGATACAATCATTACTTAATTAGTTTTAAGCTAATGCTAATTAGTGCATTTGCCTTTTTCTTATACACCCCCCCCCCCCCTTTCGTCTGAATGGGTTCTGAAATTTGTATCACTCCTGACACATGGGTAAAATTATACTTATCCGTTTCATCCTGAAAACCTGCCTCTCAAAGGAAACGTTATAATATCTTCTTTGGAAATTATTGACATATTAACAGGGCGTTTATTACCCCCACCCCAAGCTACAATCCTGAAACGGAGATGTCCAGGGAAGGGTGCAATTTATCTGGGACAACTCTTTAAATAGATTTGGAAATTTGGATAATAAAGGATTTTTTTATGGCTTAGGGCAGTTATTTAGGATGAAATTGGGAAATCAAAATTTATGACCTATTATCTATTTTTTTTACACAGCTGCGCACATTTTACAAGGCAGTGTCATATACGTGATCTGTTTTCTTCTCATTTGGGATTTGTATGTGTTTGCTCATTAGAAATGAGTTACCAGAAGTAGTTTTAAATATGTTTTGGAAAAATACCGAATTACACAGCTACCCCACCAGGTAAGCGTGCTCCTATCACCCTCCAAAAATGAGAACTCTGCCTGCTAATAAATAAATAATAAATTCTTACTTTTGCAGGACCCGAATTTAAGTTGGTTTCAGGAATGCACTTAAACGTTATTTCCTCCAGCATATATTAAATGGCTATTTGTAATGGTTATCTGGCGCATTTATACTGTCAAATACCTCATTTTGAAAAGTCGCGATGTTTCGCGCACCCGTTTACACTTGTGAGGAAACATCACCGACTGAAAAGCTCAGTGATGTTTTGGCGTGTTTCAGTTGGTAATGCGCATGCGCGGCACTCCGATGCAAACACTTTCCTCTTTCTATCTTTCCTTGTTATTCTTTGTTTCTTCCTTCTATCCCCTTCTCTTATGTTATTCTTTGTTTCTTCCTTCTATCACTTTATCTTTCTGTGTTTCCTTATGTTATTCTTTATTTATTCCTTTTATCACCTTCTCTTATGTTATTCTTTGTTTTTTTAATCATTCTATCACTTTCTCTTTCTGTCTTTCCTTATGTTATTCTTTGTTTCTTCCTTCTATCACTTTCTCTTTCTGTCTTTCCTTATGTTATTCTTTGTTTCTTCCTTCTATCACTTTCTCTTTCTGTCTTTCCTTATGTTATTCTTTGTTTCTTCCTTCTATCACTTTCTCTTTCTTTCTTTCTTTCCTTATGTTATTCTTTGTTTCTTCCTTCTATCACTTTCTCTTTCTGTCTTTCCTTATGTTATTCTTTGTTTCTTCCTTCTATCACTTTATCTTTCTGTGTTTCCTTATGTTATTCTTTATTTATTCCTTTTATCACCTTCTCTTATGTTATTCTTTGTTTTTTTAATCATTCTATCACTTTCTCTTTCTGTCTTTCCTTATGTTATTCTTTGTTTCTTCCTTTTGTATCACCTTCTCTTATGTTATTCTTTGTTTTTTTTTATCATTCTATCACTTCCTCTTTTTGTGTTTCTTTATTTTATTCTTTGTTTCTTCCTTCTATCACCTTCTCTTATGTTATTCTTTGTTTTTTATCATTCTATCACTCCCTCTTTCTTTGTTTCCTTATTATATTCTTTGTTTCTTCCTTCTATCACCTTCTCTTATGTTATTCTTTGTTTTTTATCATTCTACCACTCCCTCTTTCTGTGTTTCCTTATGTTATTCTTTGTTTTTATCATTCTATCACTTTCTCTTTCTGTCTTTCCTTATGGTATTCGTTATGTTAATCTCTGTTTCTTCCTTCTATCACTTTCTCTTTCTGTCTTTCCTTATGTTATTCCTTAAGTTATTATTTGTTTCTTCCTTCTATCACCTTCTCTTATGTTATTCTTTGTATATATCGTTCTATCATTTTCTTTAAGGGCGACATCTAGCTCCGCTCCTAAAGTTACGTCACCTAACATCGCGATGTTACAACTGCGAGCGTTTATACTTGCCAAACACGCCAAAACACGCCGAAAGATCACACTTCGATTTGGAATGTTTTGGAATTGGCATTTCTGCCGGTAATGCGTAGTTGCCCTTGGTAACATCGCGGCCAGGCTCCGGTTTGGCATTTTTTGGCGTGTTTGGATGACAGTGTAAATGCCCCTAGCTGTCAGCTTTTTCATCTCGCACCCATTCCTTGCATGTTTAGGGAATTTGCCAGTCCCATCTACTCTATAGTATTATTCTCCTTCGCTTTCCTTCTCGCTTAACCCCCCCCCCCCCCTCTCTCTCTCTCTCTCTCTTTCTCTCTCTTTCTTTCTCTCTGTCCATTCTACTTCTTTCTCTTCCTCTTTTAGCCGCAACATGTTGTATTTTGTTTCATTTCTCTTTTTGTCTCAGTCATTTGTTTGTTTTATGCTTATATGTTATGCCCTGCTTTGGCAAATTCATTGTACTGGGCCATGTAAGCTATATTGTGATATATCTCTGTATAATTACGCTCTATTTGTACCACTGTCTATTTTTATTATGAAATAAATGTTCATGTTTTTAAAAAAAGTATTATGCTTTGTTAAATTTGCTTGGAACATGAACAAAAGTAACCAGCCAACAAGAATGTTCCGTCAAAAATAGAGTTTGCGTAGAATCATTCGCTGCCGCCGAAATTGCGTCCTTGAATAAATCAACTCCTTGGCAGAAATTAGCTAATTTATTTCCAACGTAGTGGAGTCTCTCGATGTATTTAAAACATGTTTATTCCAACTCCCCCAAGGTGAGGTAAATATCTTGAAATAATTCCTTGAAATGCTAGAGTGCTAGAGTGCCATAATGGCAGCCATGCTTAAGCCGGGGTAATAATCTTGGAGCGCCAGGAGTGTCAAATCTGAGCGCTATTAACAAGAACCACCTATTATTCATAAGTTCGCCTACCATCTTCGAAATTCTTTCATTCAAGTGTTTTCTAAACGAAAAAATCTGACAACAAATTAATTCGTGAGGTTTCAACGGCTTATTGAGAAACTTAACCCTAAAAGGGCTGGGCTATTTGAGGTCTTGATACGGCCCCCCCCCCCTAAGATCTCCTTCACCTTTTTACCCATAAATCATATATTTTTTATATTTAAGCATTCCTTTTCATTACATGTACGTTAGACCATTTGAAACAATAATACAACCAAAAAAGGGAAGAGCTAGATTATTCCTTATCTCTTGTTTTCATAATTTGTTATGTATTTCATTGTTTTTTTTTCTATTTTTTTTTTTTTTTTTTTTTTTTTTTTTTTTTTTTGTATTTCTAACTACAACTCAACTGTTTCGACTCCCAAAACAAAACACCTAAACTTAAACAAGACCCAATAACAAATGTTTTATCTCTTTTTAGGAAAAATGACATTTCTATAATAAGTTTTGTACACAAATCACGAAAATGAGCGATTTTCGGGCTGACATGCAAAGACAAAAGGTCACGTGACTTTGTAACTGTAACCCGATTTTCAAAAGAATTGTTTTAAAAGATGCGCAAGACCCGAAAGAAAAAGGTCAGCGAGCGGCGGGGCGCCATCCGTATGCGTATATACAAGCAATACGTTATTACAAGCAATACAATCACTACCAATAATGCTTATAGCAATAATTTTCTGAAATATTCTCACTTTACATCTTATTTATAACTTGTCGTATCTTACTGGAAAATAAAGTCGTAAAAGCCTTCCAATATTAAATATATGTTATATTGAGATCGACATACCTCTTCCTCAATATCAATTTGATCAACAAACAAAAATCGGAATGATCCTGCTTAGCTGCTAGGTCGTATCAGATACAGGAAAATGACCTAAGCGATTTACTCAAAAACATGAATTTTATCTCAAATGCATTTCTTAAAGTTCATCCTTTCAACGTTCACAACATAGCATAATATCACACAATTGAACCGTAGTAACCGTAATCACAACCTAAATATGTCACTTTAACAAAGTGAAATATAATTTTTTTTTTTATACAAAATTTCAGGATTGGCTTGTCAAGCAACTAGGTCGTATCAAATCTATTCAGTAGCTCAATGAAATAACCCAAGATATTTAGTTTTCTCGAAATGTATATTGATGTTCATCCTTTCAAAGTTCACAACATACACCAACATTACATTAAGAGAAATAGTAGCAATCATAATCCCAAATAAGGTATGTAAATTTGACAAAATACCAAATATACAATATTTTGGGATTAGCCTGTCAAACTATAAGGTATACACAATTACTTTAAAGGTTTTATTCAAGAACATGGTTTCTCTCTAAAATAATGTTTCCTAAAACTCACCCTTTCAGTGTTCACAACATAAAGTAATAATCTACTCATAGCAATCACACTCACACCCAAAATGTGTTACTCTGCCAAAATGGCAAAATAGAGATTAGCCTGCCAAACTATGAGATATACTCAATCACTCAATAGAGTCATCCAAGAACATGACTTCTCTCTCACATATGTTTATTTAATTATCAAATAACTTGCCATTCATCCATTTGAAGAAAAAAATCATTAAAAAATGAAGTTTACAAAATGTCGGCTATTCAACATATTTCTTTGAAAGATTGAAGAAAATCTAATAAAAAACATTTAATTAGGTTCAGTTGCAACAAATATTCACAATATTATGATTTTGTCAATAATTTACCTTGCAGATTTTCTACTTTGAATCTACAGAGATTATCCGAAAGCATTCGACGGTATTAATATTCAAAGTCCTTCAAAATAAGAGCGCAATATCAATATTATATATTTCCTATCATTATAAGATCATCACACTACTTGTAAATCTTTACTTCTTTGTATGACTTGGTTAAGGAGACCCTTTATCACATTTTGTTCTCGATTTAAATAAGAAGCATGAAGATCGCCCCAAGGGCATACATAAATACATAACTATATGTTATTTTGAGAACGTTCGTTTGAAAGTGGGTTGGCACTATCCAGAATACGTGTAGGCAAATAGGCATCCTAATCTCATGAGTAAAACGAGGACAGAGATTCAAGGAAATGAAAGACAAATATCCAAAAATATAAAAACAGTTTTGCGGAAAATTGAGAAAACAAGAACCCATATCAAATAGAAGAGGAACTATAAAAAGGATTTTAAAGCAATTCGTGATCATAATGAAACGAGAGACGAAGAGAAGGAGAATAGAACGGAAAAGGGGAGGCGTCTTTCCTAGTCGTAGGTGGTATAATCAGCCGTATGATGACGCAATACTTCCACCGTGGTTCATTTTAAGATGTCAGTACTACCAGTCATACAGATTGTAAACATCATCGTCATACAGTCTCCTTTCCTCTTTTTTTCCTTCCAGAAGCTCTCTGTCATCCCACCATTCAAAGCGCACACTCCCACTTAACGTCAACACGTCATTTCTGATGGTTTATCCGCCACTGCATATCGTCGAATCCTCCACCCTCGCAAAGAAGCAAATGTGTGAATAATTGCAGTGATGCGGGAGGCGTTGCGTGGCGGCAAACAAGCTTCGCCCGGACCGCGCCTTTAAATAGAGAAGGTTTGATAATGCGCATGACGTCTTCGCACCTTTGGTCCCTCGCCACTTCAGAGTCTCGGAAAACATCGGACATTGAGGGATGACGGGGAGTCCGAACCCCGACGCTAGATCGGTTTAAGGATTGTAATACACTCCTCGCAGAATATTATGCTCGATGAGCGAGAAAAAAAGGACTCCGGAATACCAGGGTCTGTCGCAATGTGAACATATACGAAGGAAAACTTAATGGAGATACTTTATTCTATATTTTTTACAGTTATCAAACAGATTATTCCATAATCATTATTTATAAGACTATTTGCAGTAATTCATTAGGCTTTTATTTGTTTATTATATTCTATTTTATGTTTTTTTAATTTAATGTTACAGTATTCATTATCATCATCGTAAAGAGTTCGTCAATTGTATTTTAATGGTTTAATTATGTATGTTATGATCGTCTAAATGCATGAATGTATTGTCGGAGGTGACTCCAAGTTAGATTGGGACGTGCAACAAATAAGTTGACTTCACACAAATCATGTTCAGTGTATATTGATGTTCAGTAGGTAATTATGATCACCGAACTGTGATCTGAAAGGGTTTCTCAGTTCGAGCTCCAGCAGCGGTATTAATGTCCTTTGGCAAGAAATGTTATTTACTTTTGCCACTCTCGATCCAGTTGATGTAAATGAATAACTGGTAGTTAAACAATTCCGTAGTGCACCTTATACCTAAACCAAGAGAACATTTTAGGCGCTTTCCTTATCCCTTGATAAGGATACATGCCCATTTTAATTGAATGTTTTGTTTTTGTTGTTGTTGCAAACTGCAAAAGGAGTGCTCTCTTGTATCAAGATGAGAATTTTAATTTCTTTGACAAAGGTTGTTAAAAACAATGTTCTTAAATACCCAATTAGATTCATCACGCCTACTTATTACACCGAAATGATTTTTATCACCTCAGTTTTCTTTTCAACTGGAAAGGAAACATAGTTTGAGTGATTTGTTATTGTTGAAAATCGTGAAATCTGTACAGGGGAAGAAAAACTGTTTTACAAGTAGTAATGGTTGTCGGATTGTAGGCGTTTTGGGACCCCAAAGACAAAGCGTGTAATTAGACGCAGGTAGCCAACAACGTTGTAATTCTTAAGTTACACTATAAGAAGATTTAATGATCGCTCGGGGATCATTTCGGTCTGAATGTGATCCGTTTTCCTCTACAGGTCGTCCATTTTACTAACACCTCCCCCGTATTGGATACATATTATCATACACTTTCTCGCTCCTTATCGCATCCGACACCTCCCCACCCTGCCATTAGATACATATTATTATACTCCTCGTTGTTACATTATCGCCGCGTTCGCGATCTTTCTCTTTCTTTACTCTTACCATGTTCGTATTGCTGGGGAGCAAGGAGACAGTGAAGGGGCGTAGGACCCTGGGGATTGGAGCTAGCGGGGAGGAAGATAAATAGTAGGGGATAGAAAGAGGTGGAGAGCGAGAGATGGTAAGGTCGTAAATGGATGAGAGTGAGGGAGGGGAGGGAAAGAGAGGGAGGGGAAGAAGATATTGAGATAGAGAGAAGGGAGCGCAAAACGTATTGTGTTGTTGGTTATTATTTCCATGCTCTTAACTACGGTAATAGTAGTTGTTCTCAAATAGATTTTCTCTTGCGTTATTGTCTTATTACGTCCATTTTATTATTCTCGAAGGTTACAAAAAGACTCTGTAGTATTCACGATGGGAGGCTTCATTCTTCTAAAGGTGCTAAATATCCCATAAGCGGATTCTTTTGATGAAAGTAAACATCAACAGCCTTTTTCATTCTGGCTATAACATTGCGTTAGCGAAAGCCTCCAATCGCGAAGACAGTTATTGTTTACGGAGAGGTTGAAAAAGAACATTACCCGTACATCGAACATGGCAATTGAAAAAAGAAGAACAAAACTATCAAATTACGAGGCAAATTGATATCAAGATAAAGAACAGAGACTCAAAATATACCAGGTAAAAAACGTTTGCCAACATGACGGTAATTATGTGTCCGGCAAACTTTGCGAAAAATGATTCGCTCAAAAAGGTGATCTGATTGGAAAACAGTACCCGAGATGGTCGTTTGATTAATCCAAGTTTGGCGGACACAAGATCCTTATGTTGGCCTAAATTTAGGCTATATTCCTTTTTTTTAGAATCTCACAAAGCTAATACCATTGTTTCAAAATCATAATCCAGAAAGACAAAATTGACAGTAATGGTAGTAAATTAATTGATGCATAGTTGGTTTGCAAATAATTTGTAAGTATAAAGGCATCGAATGAAAATATGATAGAAATTGAGGGTTCGAAATGTTTCCTGAAAGAAGCTTTCATCAAATCCCGACGAGCTAGACCGATTGGAAACAATTTGTTTCTATTCTTCATATATAACACATCCTTTAATGTCTAAATACAATAAGTAATGGTAGAAACGAACGTTTAACGAACATTTAAAACTGTTTTATACCCAATTATTCTTCAGTAAAGTATGTGTAATTGAGGCAAGATAAAAAGCATCGAGGAAAATCGAGAACAACAGTAAACAATACTTTAAGTGAAGAAAACCCGGTATGACAATGCAAAAAACAAATATTGAAGGAAAATGAGGAAAATTCTATTAAGACAACAACTTTTTTTGGGGAAAAAATGTATGTTTCTGTGAAATATAATATTTGGGAAATGCATTTTGACCAGCATGGCCAGGTGTTGAATCAAGAAAGAAATGCATTACGTCGTCATAAAACACAAAGATGATACGAGACACAATGGGTCTAAGCGATTGTGGCTAAATTTAACCGCCGTTTTTCTTCATGAAAATGTTTAATAAACCATAGCGCATTCTGCTTGCATGATTGCGTTTTCCCTGAAATTTCTCTGATACAAACATATCATATTCATATATCCATTATGCATATAGAAAGGAATTCATGTTTAGAATATGGATCTACAAAAAGGAAAGTTTGTAGGAATATATTGGTTGCCCTTTAGATCCAATCAAAAACAAATTTAAGGAACGCCAATATGTTGGTTTTGTATTTCTAACGGAAAACAATGTGAATATCCTAGGTCTATAATCATATGAGCAAGTGCATAGCATGAAATTGGATACACATTATACAAAATATCGTCATATATAGAAATAGCGTTTGGAATTAATCTTTAAAATGATAATATCTGGAACTTTAAGGATCTGGAAACGAGCGAAACGGGCATTACTTTCAGGTTACCCGTTTTCTTAAATATTCGCATATATCACATTCAAGGTGAAGAAGATTCGCTTCTTTTAACGCAAACTGATCAGTAAACTACACAATATCATAAAAACACACGGAAATATAAATTTGGGTACTTAGTATTCTAATAAGATGAAAAAGGTGTAAAGTCTATCATTTAAAACAAGAGGAACTGGTCAAAATTAGACAGATGTTTATTTTGTTTGCAGGATCAAAGTAACATATACACCTAATAAACTCAATTATATTTCTTGATACTTTTTTCTGTTCGTTTTACTTTCTGGTGTTTCAGATCGACATGGCCATAGAGAGGGGAAAGTGATTCATACACATCAAGAAATAAGGGTGCAAGTGGTGTGCAGATTTCCATCCACGCGTATTTCACAAAGGGTGCTGCTATTGTAGCAAAATTGTACCTTTATTTCTTAGTGTGTACTGTATTTCACCCACACGTCTTCCCAATTCACTGTTTGGGTGTAATCAACATTACATGTATGAATATCATATAAAGATGGATATAAAGATAAACAAACACCGTTTATTTCATTTTCAAATTTAAAGATAAGACTTTTTTTTTGGGGGGGGGGGGTAGAAATTGATGGATTGAAACAGGTTCTGCTTATCCAACATTGTGTTTCGAAATGCTCTGGGATATTGTGGAATCATACAGACAAGCATAAACGAGTTTAATCAAACTGAATAAAATCAATAAAAACATAACTGTCTTTGGTATCTCTATCAATTTATATACCATCTTTTCAGTCTGAAAATTTCATCTTTTTTTCAACATCTTCATAATGATGTAACTGCAAATTATGAAACCTCGTCTTAATCTCTGCTATTCTTTATCTTCGAGGGATAGGAAAGTACTAAAATATCGTTTAAACACATTTCTTGTATGATTAAAAAAAGGGAATTCGGAAATAAACTCACTGTCGTGAAGAATATGAAAAGGAATGTTGCATTTGTTCGTTTGGTGAATGCGAGTTTTTTTTGGTGTTTTTTTTTGTTGGGGGGGGGGGGGGAGTTGGTCAACGATTTCATTTTATAAAGGAATGTATATTATTCCTCTCTTGATCTCTACAACCCTTGCTTCTCAGGGTTTTGGTCATAGAAATGCATTTAATATAAAAATCTAAATTGTTTATCATGCAAAAGATTTGGATCAGGGTAATGTACCCCCCAAAATTAAGAAATAATCTCAAAACTTAATTGGAAATCACTGTCATTAGAACCGCTTGGAAATTATTGCTTGAAAGTATGGGTTTTTGTATAGACACGCTTACACCTTCGCCCGCCTAATCTTTCGCCAAAAGGAAAAACAAATTATCAGACATGTCGCAAATTCTCTTGATGGAAAAATGGAAAAGGTAGGTTTGCAAGATGATTTCCATTAACGTTTTCCAAAGCACAAATACAACAAGATTGAACTCGTTTAAGCACAGATGAAAATTAGGGGGAAGTTTAATACCATTAAAGCTCCTCATCGAAAAATATCATCAGGTGAGATAATCAATTTATTTTTTAACGGACTTCGTTGTGATTTGTGCTTCTCAGAATATTCTCCCGTCCACCTCCGCTCCAAGGTACTCAGAAATTCGGAAAGATATGATATACGTAGATCGCGCGGACACGATAATACGCGCTCATCATTTTTATTTTGCATATTATATTACGGCATTTTACCAACGCACAGCGACACACTAGTGCCGTGCGCATAACAGTTAGAGCTCAGCTCGAACAGAAAGCACAGACAGTTTTTTCAGATAGGCTGGATGAGATTGAAATAAGAGTGGAGCGGTTTTGAACTTTCTTTTTTGGACTGTTCGGCGACAGCAACGCTTTATAAGGGACAAGGCTCTGTCCGTTTGCAAGGTTTTTATTTCGGTTTTTATGCACAAGGATAGGTGGCAACGGCTTTTTTTCATTCACCTTCGGCAAAAGCTAGAAGAAGGAACCGCATCCTCGATTTGAGGTAAGTGACTGTATTTACCTTTGCTCTTCTCGTAGACCCCATTGCGTATATTCTGATGAGGAGGGGTTAAAACATAATAGATGAAGGATGTTGAATTTTAAGGCAATAATTGATTAAAATCGAAATATTCACGCAAATTAAACTTCATGTAAGTAAAAAACAAACAAAAAGGGCGGATAGTCGATCACTCCTCGATGTGAAGGAAGTCCATTTACCCCCATCCTCAAATAAAGTTTGCTCCTCTCGAAGTGGCCATGGTTTATACTCTTCATTGGGAAGGATTAAAATATAATTGTTGATGGATGTTGAATTGTAAGAAAATTAATTATTACAAAACAACATTTTGAGGCAACTCAAAACTTCCTTTAACTAAAAACAATGAAAATGCGGATGGCCATTAGCCCCGGGTTTAAAAGCATTTTTCGAAGAGGCTCATTGTGAAGGAAATCCTATTTTTTAAAAAAGGGCTTCCTTACATGGGTTTAGGCTTTATCCCTTAAAAAAAAAAGAATTTCTAGGTGGTTTCATAATGTCTCTTTTTACGAACTATTTAGATTTATTGTTGCCAATCTTGTATCTACAAATCACCCCGAATTTCGGGATATCGTTGATTTTTTTTAAATGCTCCTAAAAAAGTTCTCCTAATATCGCGATCCGCGTCCATAAAGGGTGGCAAATGGTGTGACTAATGTTATATTCTTTCCGTCGTTTTGCAAGTTGACTTCTCTTCGAACTTTACAGTAATAATTAAATAATCCATTTGGGAGCAAGCTAAAGGAAAGAGCACAAGATTTGAGTAGTTTCTGACAACCTTTGGTTGTTTCTCTGATGTTTTACAGCAGCAGCTCAAAAAAAAAAACTTGCAACATGCAGTCAGATAAAGATCCAATATCGTTTGATTTAATGTTGAATTCTTTCAGTAAAAGTAAGCAGTTATATCATCAAAATAATAATCTCCGATTGTAATTACATTTAAAATGTTGGAATTTTCATCAGTTCGTATCAAAATGATATTTAAACAGACTAAAACAATAAACTCGAAATTTCAAATCAGCTCCAACATGGAAAGAATATAATTTTCTTTTGAATTTAAATCGAATTGTGGAATTTTAGTTTTGATATAACTTCAAAATTTCATTTTCAATCATGCGGTAACATGCCTTTGCCTTAAAGGCATAGTGATTGGTACATATCAAATGATTTCTCCCATAAAAATCAGCTCCCATAAATTAAATTTCTTTTACTCTTTAAAACTACCCTCAGACAAAAGAATGTGAGGTTCCGATGCCAAGACCTCGCGAATGGATTAACAGATGATATTAAAAACCTTGGTATCACTCCGAATCTGTAAAAACAAAATGTTAAAAACCCTTAATGTTCAATATGCAATTCTTTCCTCAGCCCAGTAATGGTAATATTCCAATAACCACCGTCCCTCTTTTTGTTTAAAATGTTTACTATGCGATGTTACAATTAGTTGGGAAATTACCCCTGACAAGCAGCGTTTGATTTTGTTTTTCCCCATCCAAATACTAGTTTACCATGTTTGTTCACTATATTATCTCCATTTAGTATATTACCTTTTTGTTTCCTTGTGTAGTCTTTGTATTTGATAATATAGACATTTTATTTGCGTGTTTTTGACTGGAATGTTGAAAATAAATAGATGAAATGATTTATTTTTTTCGTTTGGTCTACTGTCGACATGGTTTCGATCTCTTCGGTGTGACTAGTATGTCTCATCCATAAACTAGTAAACGCCTTTACACATGAAGACAAATCGAGACCTTAACATAAAAAAGACACATCCAGAAAATTAATCCTAATTTTGAAGCTACCATAAACATGTCCAAAAATAACCTAACGCGTTGGGTATATGAAGAGATTGGAGGAAAAAATGAAAATCCTACCACTGGATTATTCCAAGCATCATTCTCGGTGAAAAATCATCTGCGGTGTGTTGTGCATTGTCAGTATGTATGCATATTGCAATATTTATTCATATTTGAGGATGAGTAGTTATTCTAAAGTAAACAATATGAATAGCTTTCAATATTAAGACATACATCATCTTTTTTGGCTTCCTCATTTTATGATAATAACATACGGGAATGAATAAGAAGCACACTCTAGCCAATATAACAAAAATCAAAGGGAAGCAAATTGTGCGAAGAAGATTACATTGGCTTAAAGATGGATTCATCATATATGAAATAGTGAATCTATGCTAAAATAATAGAAAACAAAATATTTGTTTGACGCACATACATGTATAACTATTCAGTCCGTATATGCCCTTGATATATTGAAATGTTTTGAAGTCTATCAGTCTGTTCCGTCGTTGTTAATCCTCCTATTTTCATTATTTAAAAAAAATACATTTTTCTTCACAAATTAAATAACAACTGTTTTGAAAACTAGCAAATAATTACTGAAACGCTACGAATCTAAAAATGATAATACTGCGTCATCGATTTTCTTTTTCTTGCCATCTTGCCATGAAAACTTCAATTTTGATACTTGATTAAAGGTTCTTCTTGCGCTGTGCCGAAATGTCCATCAACATATTTGGTGACATAACAAATAATCAATAAACACAAACACGTTGACACTTTCTCGTCTCAAACGTAACAACTGTGGATGATATTGATTACTCGTCCCTAGTCCTCACCTAAAATGTACGTGTATCGAAGCAGCGCCCACAAGGGGGAAATTGACATTTTGGGGGTTTCAATTCCAACAAATTTTGCCCTAGAAAGATAAAATTCCAACCCTTGTGTTCAATTTTGCAATTGATGGTTAATTGGCATTTATCCGAGGCGCAGAACTCCATCTTAAACAAAATTTTGGTAGAAGAATTTGAGAATTAAATCCTTTACAGTTCAAATTTATCCCGGATCCATCGTCAATGACGTGTCATTAGGATGTATTAACAGTTTGTATGTAATATAGCTAAACGTTGATAAATAATTGAAGATGAGATTTCAGCCATTGTGGGGAAAGGGGTAGGTATAACGGGGTCTGCTCGCTATTCATAAGGACGGCTATTTACAAAAGACTGCTATTCATTAAGTGCCGCATTGTGGATAGCGGTCCTTGTGAATAATGGTCCTTATGAATAGCGAGGTAAATTTTCTATGGTTTGCTCGCTATAAGGACCGCTATTCATAAAAGGGTGCTATTCATTTAGTCTCGCGTTATGGATAGCGGTCCTTGTGAATAATGGTCATTATGAATAGTGGTCTTTATGGATAGCGAGCTTGACCCGATATTACCACTATCTGGCCTTTTGACGTTTGTAAGGATTCTCTGCATTCTCTCCGTCTTTTCTTTCTTTCTCTCTGTCATTTTGTCATATTATTCATATTCCGTCCTTTTGTTATCAACACTTAAATTTTCTCTTCCTGTCTGTTTCTAGCAACACGATTTTGGATTAATGTATATCGAAAAAACAATGGGACCCAAACCAAAAATAATCACATGATTGGAATCAAAATGCAATAAAAAGGAATCAGATCGATATAATGATTTTTGTTCTTTTAATTCTTTTTCAACGTCGGACAGAAATAATAGAAAGAAAGAAATTGTCAATGTCTGTACGTGTGATTTTGCGATCCATTAAACTGCTAGTGTCATTATTCTTAGTGCATGAATGTGTAACAAAGAATGAATCATCTAAATCTATATATTCAAAAATTAAATATACATGAAACGATAACGAATCCCATGCATGATTAAGTGACGTATTATTCTACTTTTGCGCAATGCTTAACTGTTGTTTTGTCTAGACCCCCATGTTTAAGATTGATGTATTCAAACAGTGTGTGTCAAGGCATTTCTGTACATTTGCTGCTCTCCACCCAGCAGTTAAAGGATTCCTGTAGGAAAGGGATTCCTTGAATGCTGTGACCACCGAATTAGGTAGCCTCGCAGAGCCGTTGAAATATTGGAGCGCCTTGAGCACGTTACGTGGTGGATTCGTGCGCTGTAAAAGTATATCCGATACTATTATCTTTATTATCAAATTTCGATCTAAGCTTTGCAGTACAGGCCTAACTGCATAGTAATTGATTACTTCTATAAATTCTCCGTTACAAGCTATACAAATCCAGCAGGCGCCGCCTCTTGTTGAGTAGATCAAGGTTTGAAAAATGAAATGCATTATATTTAGATTCCCATTGTGAGGTGGATAGGACCATCCCATATCAATAATGACACAATGCATAGAGAATTAGCGTCACATTTTCACATTTCTGAAATCAGTGAAAGTAATATCAAGTCAAGTCAAACCAATAAGAAGAGTTCACTGCATCTAAATTGCAGCGGAAACTGACCATTTCAATTAAATTCAATTCATTTTATTCATTTCCATTTGCATTAAATACAATACAAAGGTATATACAATGATAAGCATTTGCAATATATAAGAAAATGAAAATAGGAAACTAAAAAGATGTGCAGCATACACGTGTATATTTTGATGGTATCATATACAATATTAACGAAATGACTTTATTATCCAGAATAGATACATTCCCGAGTTCAGTAAATGCAGAATTATTAATGATGACTTAAACATTATACAAAAATCATATAGAGTATACGAAGAAATATCACAAAGGACGTAATGTTGTAAATTGTATTAGGGAAGCCTCTTTGCTATCTTTCGGTAATTTAATTATTTTGTTTCGAATCGGATGTGCTCTTCTAATTTAATCATAATCATGTGAACATTACTATACTGTCAATTTGTAACACTAATCGATTTTCTAATCCTACAGCTTTTACGACATAAAACCTGGAGAGAATGTCAGAATCCTTTTTAAGATTGTACCACAATTGCTTTTCAGCAATCCATGAGCCCAATTGAGATCAATACAGATCGACAAGATCGTTGTATCATACCACAATTCATTGGATACAATCATTCTCAAAATCTCGAAATGTCAAAAAATTTAGTCCGTTCTATTGGAATATGCATCCATGTACAAATTATTCATGAAAGTTACATTTTGTTTAAATCCCGAATGATTGGAAAGAAAATGTTACATCATTATTGGACATGTGCAGCATATTATTCATGAAAGTTATATTTGTTTAAATCCCGAATCACATTTGATAAAGATCATAACCTCATTAACATTGAATTAGATTTGATTTCGATATTAGGAGCAAATGATTGGAAAGAAAATGTTATAAAATTATTGTAAATTTGTGTTTCCTGTCATTTCTTTTCATCGATCATTAAGAAAAGATTTCATCGTGTCATTTTTTCCTCAAAATGCAACACTGATCGAAAACTGTCATAATGTTTGAACGATATTTTAGATTTTAAATCATACCTGGATGAAAGGGGAGGGGCGAGAGAAAAAAAATCAAAATGTTTTAGTTTCAGTTTATTGTTTCATATTGCACATTTTTACATTTTGTAATGATTTTACAAAAGAAATGTTATAAACAAACAGGAATTTTATTGACAGAGACTAGAACAGAAAGTGAGTACCTCTTCAATTTGTTTGCAATCAGTAAATTTTAAAATACTGCATTTAAAAGAATAGAGAAATATGGCGGAGCCTTGACGGTGAAAGCTACGCTCGTGAGTTACATGAAAGGAAACAAACATATAAAAATGGAAAAGGAAAAAAAAATCGATAATTTTGTTTTCCCTACATCCCCATCCCCCCTCCCTTTTTGACGATCCCGGGTCCGCCCTTGTGATTTCCACTTCTGTTGTCGGGAAAGTGTAATTTCAAGGCAGGATGCGGATGATGTGTCAGAATCAATGTTTAAACACCTTGAGGACCAGGATTCAAGGAGAATCATTCTTTTGCCAGAGGTCAAGAAGGTAAAAATAGATAAGTTTAATTTCCTCCCCTCCCTTCAATTTCACAGATATTATGTTAACGGATTATTGTTTATTGCCATGCTTAGTGCATTGGTATGCGGTTTATTAATATTATTATTCACTCGATAAACACGTATTTGTTTTGATTGATAAGGCTGAAACAATATGAAACAATATATATAAAGAGAATAATAAACATTTCAGTTTATCCTAGCGCTACAGTACCAGCAAAATATACAGCAAATAATTCTATTAGAATTTTAATTATTCCGTAATAAACAAATCAAGCACAGTTTTCTTCTCATATATTGTGTTTAATCTTTGGTCATATTTTTTGATTGAAATTATCAATACCGGCGAAATAAATGAAAAAATGTTGCTTTACTTATTTAAACTCATTACACAAACTATGCCCTCTAGTAGAAAATTATAATACTTTGGAAAATGAACCAAAATAATAAATCACACAATTTTGAGAAGAATATTGCTTATTAAAATACCCAAAGGTCCTGTCTATATTAATAATTAATATGATTGAATATTCTAATCAGTATTAATGTTGCGGTATAATACCGATTAGCTCTATACTAAATTCAAAATATAGAATATAACAAAGATTTCATTTTTATAAAGTAAAGCAGAAAAAGTTAGTAATTTAAGGTGAGGCAATATCATTACTCATCTAATTGTCTAAACCATCTATAGCGATAGCGAAAGATTTAAAAATGACTTGGAGGCATGATTAAGATTTGGTTAAGTTAAGTCCTTTTGATGTATACATTTTAAATCATAGACAAAATTTGTTTAACATCAATTTATCAAAGTTTTTTACGTCAAGATTCAGGCGCCTAGAATTTTGACAAGATCTTCATTTGAGTCCATCTCTATATGTCTCTCTCTCTCTCTTTCCGTCCCTTCCTCCCTTTCCGATGTTTCAAGATTTCTATCATTTATAAAACTAGATTTTTTTTGTATCCACCCAAGATTTATAGGTAAACCTGTAATTGTATTTTTTTGAATGGAATGAATCCGAGTATACTATTGGAATCTGATGAAGCAGAATAAACATGCGGCTGAGTTTTGTTTCCTCCTTGATCTAAAATTAATTAGGTTTAAACTTTAATAAAATTTTCTTCTATACTTAATGCTTTTGATGGATACTCAAACCCACTCGCGTTATCTTTTCATGAACAAGAATTCTATGTTAAGACAAACATATATGTATATGTATCAAAATATTTATAAGGTTCCGCCGAAAATTGAGACATCTATTAAGAAGGTATCTAAAAAAACAAATTTGTCAAAGTCGGGTAATGCATTTAAGAAAGTTAGTTTGGTATTTAATTAGCTTTTGAAATAATTACTCTTCTACTTCATGATATGTTGTAGTTTTACATGAAACTGAAGCCCCAAAGAAATAGAGGTGCTCTTCAATATTATTTTTAATTGTTATTAATTTATTCCAACCGAAATCAAAACTTCGAATAGCTAATTAGTTCAAGCAGATTTACTTTAGTGACTCACGTCATTCATTTAATAAATGGAAGAAAATAAAATGGAGAAATGTCACAACTGCCGTCGAAGATATTTGTAAGAAAATCTTTTAAACCATCCCCGGGATTAGTTTTTTCCAATTAATGCTAAAAAAAATAAATGCAAAGGTTAAATCATATCTCTTATTGGAAAGAGTAATTGCAGATAATTATGCAAATTCTAAAATTCTTGAGCCTTGGATACGACAACAAAGTCACCGCCGTCGTAAACGAAGTGAATTATTAGAAATAAGAGTTGGTGGTTTTTCGATTTTTTTTTTTTTGAATAGTCAAAACTTGTCTTTTACAGTCAGAGAAGTGTTGTTTAGTTGATACTGGGGGAAAACACAAGCTCTTTATCTGAAAACGTACAAAATTGCTTCTAAAAATACATATATTGCACCGAAAAGCTAATAAGATAATCGTCGTATACTATACGAGACTTCAAGTTCCGTTTTTTCGGCACTGCTCGATCTTAGAAAAGAAAGAGAGAGTGGGAGGAAGAGAGGAGAGACGGAGAAAAAAGAGGGAGAAGAGAAATGCGAGAAAAAATAGAATAGAGAGAGAGAGAGAGAGGAAAGAAACAAAGAGAGGGGAGAGGAGATAATTATTGCATGTTTCCCACTTTATACTTCGTAAAAGGAGCAATTTTTCTATAAAAAAATTGGTTAATTTTGTACAAATCAGGGGAGAAACGGGGAGAAACAACGCGAGTGTGCAACTTCTTCTTGAACATGATGACGGGTGCAAGGTTGCACCTCTAATTGTAATTTCTGTCCAACATGGCATCTTCATGGATCACACAATGGACATAAAATAGCTATTTGAGAGGGCGTTACAACCCCTTCCGGAACCCTCTAGCGTGGAGCAGGACAGGTGCCTCCCTTCTGCTGGGGAGGCATTTCACAAAACTTGTCATCAGTGACAAATGACAGTTTTTGTTATACGCTACTGATATCCTTGCTTCTGATTGGTTATCAGCAGATTTGTCACTGATTTTTGTCATTTGTCATTGAAAAAAGGCTTTGTGAAACAGGTCCCTGGTGACCAGGCAAAGGCTACGCCATAGCGTAAACCCTTAACCAGGTAACGGATCGTCTACCTCGGTATTGTCATCAACATAAAGACTTCTGCAGACCTTTATAATAATTATAAACGTTTAGAGACCACAACTATTCCAGTCACACTCGCAAAGTAATCCGTGGAATGAAATTCCATCTTATGGGAAGCTGCAAAATTGACTCAGGATCACGACATCCGGGGCCCTTTTTTCAACCAACCCGTATCAACTGTGTTTGTGGTCTTAGAATAGCGATCGAACGTCTGAAGTTTCTTGAGGGAAAGATGCGTCGTTATTTCGAGGTAATCCTGTTAACTTTGGCGTGGCGTCGGTAAACACCCCCAATTCCTGGAACATGAACGTTTATACATTGTGTATTAAAGGTCTACAGATTTTGGTTGAGCCAGAAGTGCAGTGAAACGGTTCTAGTGGGAGGGGGCCAATATCTTCAATCCCCCATCAAAGAAAATCGCGAGACAAATGTAGAAAATGGATGGAAGAACCCTAAGCCACCCGAAAGCCCTCCCAAGTTCGAACCACTCCTGCAGAAGGCCAATTAACTATTATACTGTCATACAGAGGTAATTACGCCCTTCTGGCTCTAAACAGACGTTATGTTGATGAAATCCTGGGTTAACAATTCGTTATTTTGTTGGATGTTAAACCTTTGGTGTAGTGTAGGCCTATAAAACGTCTAGTCATAAGAACGAAAGATGCGTCGTCATTTCGAGGTAATCCAAATGGCTTGTCCAGAATAGGGTGGAGTCTGTGACCTCCTCCCTCTCCCCAATTTTGGGCTACAAACGGTTATACATGTAGGTCTAATGAAGATTGTCTTAAAGAAAGTTATGATAAACGATTCGATATCAGGTAAAGGTTAAAGGAGCGGTGTAACGAATGTCTAGTTACGAGTGCGGCAAACTTTGACAGTTGGAATAAATGCAAGAATAATAGTTTTTTTTAAATAATATTTATATATATTTTTTAAATTCAGGAAAAATTAACCACTTAATGCACGATGCACAAAATAGAATGAGAAATAAAGCAATAGCAAGAAATAAAGTCTATACTCTCCGTCCCTTACTTCCTCTGTCCGTTCCCCCTCCTTTACCCTCTGTTTCTGCCCTTTCCTTTTCCTCGCTCTCTCTCCTCGCCCTTAAGTATCTCCTTTCCTCTCCCTATCTCTATTTCGGATTGGCGTTTCATCCAGCACATCATGACTCTTCAAATCAAATACTAATGATATTCACACTAGTGAATGACTTCAAATTACAAACCGAAGGCGATCGAGAATTTCTGAAGTTAAGTAATCCCTCTGTACCTAAAAAATTAAGCCATCGGCAAACTGGAGTTGTTTTAAGTGAAGGTTTCATGGAACAGGTCATCTCCCTCATTAAAGGGAAATTCAACCTTTGTAATAAGCTCATTTGTATGAAAGTAGAAAAACAAGGGAAACAGCACGGAGAAATGAATCAGACCAATAATAAGAAAGTTATGAATGTCTGAAATATGAGAAAACTGAATTTATACGCGAATCTCATATTGGCAATTTGGTAAGTGGGGGTTGACGTAGTCATGGACAACTCTCCCAAATTTCGTGTACAAATATATCAATAATGTATGTCTTTCTCCCACGTGCCTTCTTCCTTGAGGCACTACTCAAAATATATTTTGGACAGTATATCATTGTAGGTCCTCTAAAAAGAAAATACACCCCACCGCCGAGTCATACCTTTTGAGAAGACGAATATTAGTGATTTTTGGTGTTTAAACAAATAAGAAAGTTGTCCGGCATTACGTCACAGTGACAAACCAATTCGGCCAATTTAAAGTGCTCATATATACGTTCAGTGATTACAGCGTTAACAAATTCATAACTTTCCTTTTTATATTTATTTTATCTTCTCTGCTGCTCTCGATTCTTTCGTTTTTCTGTTTTCTTTTTTTAGTAGATAGGCCGGATTTTCCTTTAAACATCTCCAGGCAACTGTAAATGGGACGAATCTTCATATTCTTCACATCAACGGGGTGTGGTTTGGGATTTGGTATTACATGTACTTAACACACAATATGACGACATAATCACTTCTAAAGGCCTTGCTCTATGCTCTATGGACTGTGCAACCTACCATAAAATGTATAATTTGACTGATGTTTAATATATTATGAATGACATTAAAGAGTAAAAATTGTGCCAAACAGGATATTTATACATATTGTATATCGCCTCTTTGGGAATATCTTCAATTATTCATTATATATTATTGTAATATTTCCAAGAAGTTATATCTGAATTATGCAAGAGTGGATTATATTATTTGCACTTCTCAATATGCAATTTATCAGTACACGTTTCAACATCAATTATGATGTTATTTCATTTTTTATTGTATATTTTCCAACAAGTTATATCTCAATTATGAAAGAGGGGATCATATTGGCAACTCGAACTTCTCAGTGAGCGATTCTCTGGATTAAAAAAAATAAAGCGTTGGAGAACGTCTTAATATCAACATGAACTCATATATAATCTTGACTACATTTCCACAACACGGACATGGGAGGATAATGTGTCAACAATTTGAAATGTAATATATAAGTTAGGGATTGCTTGAGGTTGTCGAGTAGGTAATTCCGAGTAGTAGTTGCTTTATTATTCGTTGCTTTATTTCTTGCGACAGTTGTCGGGAAATTATAACGAATTTTATGGGTCGTATTTTTATTTTTACAGTCTCCTCTATTATTAGCATGTCTATTAGAGGAAAAAAAAACGGTCTGGTAATGTCACGAATAACGGCGCGAATGAAGAGAGGGGAGGGGCTGTGCCTTGCTTAAATTCAATTTAAATAAATATAATTAATTCAAAAAAAAAGTAAGATGCAAGATTTAGCTCTTACAAATCGTCGCCATATCATACTCTTTTGTTGTTCCCTTATTTATGACGTGATTTGCATTGTTTTCACCTTGTATTTGGATCAAATGTGGATTTATATTCTAGCTCTACATGTGTCTCTTACACTAGGATTGCATATTTATAATTATACCAGTTAAGATGCAGAGACAGAGAAGGAGACCGAGAGAGGTTGAGACACCAGGGCCCCGCGTCTTATAAAGAGTTGATATTCATCGCAACTAATTTGCGATTTATATCAATTGCAACTATGTCCGTAAGAGATAGAGACTGCAAAGCTACGATTGATTGGAGGACTTGCGATTGATTTTTTTGGATCAATCGCAACTCTGTATAAGCCGGGAGCCAGGACATGAAGGGTGAAAGATGAATAGCGAAGCAGATAGAGACAGAAAGACAGAGAGACACGTAGAGAAAGAGAGATGGAGAGACAGTTATATAGAGAACGGAAGATAGAGAAAGAGATAACGAGAGAAACAGTGAGACGGAAAGAGATGAGAGAGACAAAAAAAAAGACAGAGACGTTGAGACAAAAAGACAAAAAGAGACAGAGGGACACGTAAGAGAGAAACAGTGAAACAGGAAGAGAAAGAGAGAGTCATGGACAAGTAAACATTATAAATAATAAGAGAGACAAACAGACAGACACACACACACACGCACGCACACACACACACACACACACACAAACAGACGGCGATAAAGAGAGAGAGAGAGAGAGAGAGAGAAAAAAAAAGAGGCAGATAGAGACAGAGGGATATAGAGACAGATATATAAATAGGGAAACAGGGAGAGAGAGAGAGAGAGAGAGAGAGAGCCGGATAGAGAAAGAGAGAGCGGGGTTGTTGCATTATTACATTTTAAGAACATTTCATGACACTTTATAGGGATAGATCATCCTTCCTGAAATCGAGAAGGATGACGTGGACATTGCCACTGTTGGTATTAGGACAACTAGATCTTGAAAATCGTTTCAACCAGATTCTCCTGATCCCAAAGCAACACCAGAAAGACCAGTATATAACGGAAAGAGGAATAACGATAGAGACAAAGCGTTTACATTATTTGTGCGAGAATCACACTTTCCTGAATGTTCGAATAGACATAAATTGTCGTCTGTTCACTGTTGAGAGTTAAAAACGTTTTAAAAAAACTGTTAAAAACTTGACAGGCGGGACACAATGAGATTGTACACAAAATATTTTTTTTTTTAAAGAAAACAAACTCGCAAGCATTAACTATTTTATGTAACAATGGACCATAATAGGAAGAGGATTCTAATTTTTATCCGTCGGGAAATTTTGATGTTGACATATCTATTTTTGCTGTATAAGGTCAAACATGACAGGCGGGACATCAATTTATCTTTCATAATTATCTTCATAATACCTTAATCTACCAAAAAAGGGAGAAATGGACCCCTTACCAAAGAGTAAGAATCGTACATCCAATTATATCGTAAAGGTAAAAAGTGCCTTTAGAAAACGTAACAGATTGGACCAAAAAAAAAAAATCGCGTGACCTTTGACCTTTTAAAAATCCTAAGCCTTTTCATATTTTAGGCCTTTTATTAACTAGATGTAGAATTCACTTTATTCCTTACCAAATTTGATCAACTTTGTATAATGACAACTTATATTTCTTAAAATTCATCAATATGTCACCAGATTTTACAATGAAAATATAATTTAATTTGCAAATCGCAAAATTGTAATTTTGGGGTCAAAATATTAACAAAATGAAGAAAAAAAATCCAAATATTGTCCCATAGAACTCAAATCATGTATATTCCACTGGCATAAAAAGGAAAAGTTTAAAATCATACTTTGTAATTTCACCTAAAGTTGGCATTTGCATGGAATAACCCATACATAAAAGTGGCGTTTAAATAACTTCATTAGCAAAAAGTGGGGTTCTACTCGAATTAGTGCATATTGGACCCCTTTAAATCCTCAAACGCATTTCAAAAATCTAGGTTTAATGCCCTGTTTTCCCAGCAATTTAATCATCTCTAGAATGATATTGCTAACAAAGACTGAATTCACACATTGACCAAGAACGATGAATCTGTGAATCGAATACCGACGCTCTACAGTTGAAGCCATCATCGTCATCATCTTCATGACCTCATGATCATCTATTTCGATTTCTCTCTCTCTCTCTCTCTTGTCCAGGAAGGCTAACGATGAATACTTCCAGCAATCTCACAGTGATGGTCATTCTGATGGCAGCTGTAATCCTTAGTCACTTTCAACCGTCACTGTGCCAAATCCACCACAGATTCAACTGCTGGAGACCGGGGGGTAAGAAGCGATCCGACCCAGACAGCTCCGCCACATCCAGCTTCCCCCCTAATAGTGGAGATCACCTGGTGAGTACGAGTGCGCTAATAAGAATTATTATTATGATGATGATGATAATAATAAAAATAATGATAACAATAATTATAATATTAGTATTAATTATAATATTATAATTGATAATAATAACAATAATAATAATTGGGTTTTATTTTTCAGCCACATCATGATTAGCTTTGCTTTTCCTTTGGACCTGCAAATATTATTACTCCAGGTACACATTTACACGTGGGTGGAGAGTGGCAAATATGGGATTAATCTCTTGCCAAAGGACGATAGTGCCGCGCTGGGATTCGAACCGTCAACCCTTGGATTAAGAGTCAAGTGAATGAACCACTATACCACGGCAGGCTAAGCCTCAATTCTCGTTGCACTAGAGGCGTCATTTTGATTGAGTTATTACCTGCGTTGATTTCAAACCTGCGAAAGCAATCAAATTTCAACTCTAACCCTAATCCTAACCCTTCCCTTACCCTAACCCTAACCCTACCCTAACCCTGAGTTATTACCTGTGTCAATTTAAAACCTGCTAAGGCAATACAATTCCATATTCCAGTCATTCACCGCAGTTTTTGCCATCTTGCCTTCACGTTTTGGTTGGATATAAATCTTACATTGCCCCTGTCATATCGCTGCACCGGGGGTACTAAGAGACTTCTTTGAGATTAAACATTTTGGAGTAGATCAAAATTTGTATAAACTGTTTGAAAATGGAGGAATATAATTTTAATTGTATTTTGCATAATCATGGCACTATCTTTATCGTGATGAGATGAGGGGTGCTCAAAAAGATGAAGCGTCGAGAAATATTTTTTTTCTTCGAATTTGACTGAATTGTAGGTAGAATACTGCAAAATCGCTTTTATTTATTATCATGAAACGTAAATGTGGATCTAGGCGTTGTTAAAGAAATTTTTATTTCCAGGATTTTTTGTGGTATCATTTGTCCTGAGAGATCATTTTGGTTTCTAAAGGATGATGCCTAAGCTAATGAATTTTTGATGAAAATGGTCGTTGCAAAATAGTTCAAAGATTAGACTTATACGTTACTTTTTTCTCTTTTTTTCTTTCTTTGTTTTCCAGCAACTTAAGTGGTCCTTACAGAGATACATTGATTCCGTTCCAGCTAGTGAACTTATAAATCTTCTGAGTCAACTCTTACAGGTCAGTATAGCCCAATTTAATTCATTCAAAATTGTATTTTCATCCAGTCACTTTTCCCCAATCAGTTTTCCCCTCTATTTATAGGATTCAAACTATCAACCATATATAAGAACACAATCGCAAAAGACTTTTTCAAAACTAAGCAAAGACAATTTCAATAGCCATGCTCGTCATCTATTGAAATGTGCGAACACGACAATGATGTATTTACATAATCCAAAGAAAGGAACTGTCGAAAGTGTGACATCTGCTCTTTACGAGGAGGCGAGATGGCTCAGTGGGAGAGCAATGATTTCGTAACTAGGAGAACCCGAGTTCGAAACTAAGTGGATTCGCTGATGCACTTCGATAAGGCATTAATCCTGCTTACCAAGTCCCTCGGAGAGGACGTATACTGCTGTCTGCCCCCGTGTTGCTCATTAACAAACATACACATGCTTCCTTAGCATCCAGGTGTAATAAACCATCAAAACTAATCAAACCAAACACATTTTTCGTGGGTTATACTGTTCAAGCTGACCTAATTTTGATCTGGTATTCTTTTATATTGTTGTATGTTGGAAGCTTGGCGAATAAAAATCAATTAATGAATTAAAAAGGCGTTGGATTTGTTTTCCTATCTCTCTTTAATCTATAAATTGGCAACACTTGATCCTCGTCTATCCTAAAACATGTCGCGGCAAATCCAAGCTTATATTTTCGCGGGTGTTGGACTAATACTCATCCTCAACGTCTATAAAGCCTCACATTAAACCTGTTATTACAGGGGCGTCTGGTTAATTATGCATATTCGTAAATTAGATTGAAGAAGCCGATGGCGTAAGGACAGGGGGCACACGAGACATATACCACTGAGTCGAAAAGCAAATAAGAAAAGGAAGTTAGAGAGAGAGAAAAAAATACACGTTATAGAGGATATTACGGGTTTTTCGGGCACCTCGGCCCTCACATGCCCCCACTCCCCTAAGAAATCGCTGTTTCTAGTTTCTATAATCAATTAAGCCATTACCTTCATTTCGTGATATAGTAGAATACAATAATCTAGTAGTTTTCGTTTCGTCGTAGGAGAGCCTTAAACTAATGAAATAAAAATGCACTTAAAATGAAATCCAACTACCTGTAGAGATTAAACGTTATCTCCTGTATCCTCTGGATGATAATTACTAATATCTTTATCTGGTTTTGTTGATTACGGCTTGTCCTTGGTTCTATTCCTAATTTAATTTATTCGAGGGAGCCATAATAACAAGGCCTAATAATTATAGACGTGTCTGTTGAGTTTCAGTTTGAAATTGAGGCTTTAGATTTGGTAACAGTTTTATCTTCTTTATCTCTTAGGCTAAAGAGGTTGTCAGCACTCATGTAAATATGACAACATTATCTAAATACATGTCAATAAAGCTTTAAGTAGATCATATGTAGACGTAATTAGTTAAACTGCATTATGTACTGTTGAAATGGTAATATAAAACAACAAAAATAGAGAGACAAATACAAAGTAGATGTGGTTCGTCAAAAAAAATATATAACGTATATAAGCCTGACGTCCGTATATTTCAATTCCTATATAAAGAAAAATGCATGATCTTTTTATCATGATAATACAGACGGTTAGTGGAAGTATGTGTGATTCTTGAAGTGCATCGCAAATGTAAATTTATTCTGTAATTGTGCTCACCCCTCACATAAATAAACGGATGCTGAATAAAAGAAACACTTTCTTAGTTACTTCTGGGATTTATACCGTGACAGCTGAAACACTTTAGTTTGTATACAATGACATGTCGGGACGGGAGTCAATTGATTGATATTTGTAAATCAAACGGCTTTTATTTTATACTTTTATTGCAACAACAAAAATACTTGATATTCTTTTTACCTTTATCGGCAAATAAATAAACTGAGGGCGATTCGTTCGTTGCTTGTCGGCAGATTGTGATATCTAATGATTTCTGAAAGTTTGACGTTGTATTCTATTTTTTTTCTACATTCAATTTCGACAGCGGCATGGGGTTTAGTGGTTATCTCAAGAGTAGAATTTACATAAAGACATATTTGAATTGAGTCACATTACCAAAGGTTGGCCTATTTTTACCATAACCGTACTCTCTATAGAGTACTCTCTATCCATTGCAATGATCGAAATCAAGCGACAAAATGCAGAAGTTAATCGTTTAGTCTCTTAAAAGATAACTTGAGTAATATGACAAAGTTACAAACAACTAACCATCATTTATTCTTGTCTTGATTTCTTCAATGTATCAAGAATATTTTTGTTTTGTTTGTGAAAGAATTTCAAACAAATCAAAACGTAATCGAAATGTATTCAAAGCAAATCCTCTTCCAAATATCAATAGTCATGCTGCGATGCCTCCACAAAAATGTTCTGTACACCGCAACAAATCTATACCATATAGACGGTCCGGGATATCATAACGTACGTTGAGACTACCTGAGAGCCAGTAGGACGTTAGCTTATAAACCTTTACACAGAGTTAATGTCTTTCTTGTTCTCATGAATAAATCCCGAAGTATTAAATAGGATTAGACAAGTAAAGACGGAGATTATTAGATGATATTTCGATAATGAAAGATACCGACAGAACCATATGTGATCGCAGTGATTGTCTGGAAGTTGTATAATATCAAGGCTGTCGGCTTCCTTTGAGATAAACAAATTTAAATTGTCAGTTAAATGACCCAATAATAAGCCAGATTATCTTTAATCACTTTATCTCATTTCCAAGAAGACGATTACAAACGTCCTCACTCGATTTGTTTCATAATTTATATTTATAATAGATAGTCTATCATTATATTTTCTACATGAAAATTCATTGGTTCAACTAATAGGTTCAATGCCAAATTTAGTCATAAAGTGACATTTCAAAAAGGTCTACAAAACGGAGAGTCCATTAAAGGTACTATGTCCCATTTGCAGGCCCAAAATATGAAAAGGTTAAATTTTAACGGCATTTGAAAGTTAATACTAATTTAAAACTTCCCTAAAAAATGGGAGGGGGGGCTTGAAAATGTCTTTAAGTGGGAAAATAACGACTATTAGATGTCAAAGCGACTTAAGTGCTACCAAGTCAGTAAGTAATAGTCTGATTTTCAGACCATTGTACCAAATGTTTTACGTTTTGTGCTGCACAAAGATTCAATCAGTTTGATTAATTTGGCCATTACAAGAAGTTGGTTATTGATGTAGACAAATGCTCATGTACACTTTACAGCTCATTTTATGTACGTTATTAACAAAGAAGAAAAAAAGCCATTCAGTCACTCAATAGTGTCTGACAGTGAAGTCTAGCAAGTAAACGGGTTTTCTTGCATAGTTTGAATATTAGGACACTACTAACGTTTACATTTCACAGATAGGACATACATTACATATTCATAATTCCTGCAAATTTCTACAGATGTCGGCTGCAAAAGGGACATAGTATCTGTAAACTGACGAAACAAAGAAATAAATGAGAACTGTTGGCCGATTGAATTCCCAAGACGGGCATTAGGCAAAAACAAAATCATTTGGTTGTCCTCGATTGAGTAGGGTCGGGCGGGCGGATTTTTTTTAATTTAACTTTTTTTTAACCTCATTTTTGGGGGTCTTTTAAAAAAAAAAAAATCTCCTCCCCCCCCCCCCCCCCATTTTTTTCCCTTAAAAAAAAAAATCATTGGGATGTCCAACATTTAAACAAACAAAGTCTATAAAACACTTTAATACGGTAAAAGACTAGTTAATCTATGCCCCAATCCATACAAAGGCCAAAATTATTATGGTTCTCCTTGTTTATCTTTTCAGTTTGAGAACATGCGGCGGACCAAAGTCGCTGTACCTGAAACGGATGCCGACACCAACAACGATTGGATATCATCGCCCACGGACGAGAAAGATGCCAGTAGGACGTGGTCATAACAAGGTCATAGCTGTCGTCGTCACCGTTGCTGTCGTTAACTTGTAGTATACTAACTTGATAAATAAGAAAAAGAAAAGAAAAAGATGCCTGATATGAAAAGAAAGTTATTTTGTATATTTTGTTTATGTTACACGACACAACAGATGCATCTCTCCTACCACAGTCAAATTCAATTTTCCTTTTTTAATAATTTATCTTTATTTTTTATAATTTTATTTTTCGTGCTTTCAAGAAAAATTTGATTTAAAAAACATTTCTAAAGAAAAAGATGTTAAATGTAAAACAATTTGTTAAAACTTTAGATAGCTTATAAATTAATCGAGTTATGAAACTTAATTTACTTTTCTGGGGTTAAGGTCCATGACGAAATAAGGTTTGCATTTTCAAGTTTCTCTTTCTAAGATATTGAAAATAAAAAGTTGTCTATGATGATTTAGACTTCTTCATACTGTGTACTAAAAGATGATATTCAAGTAGTCTTATTTTCGCTCGTGAATTATCATGCCAATATTCCTTTCAAAAATATAATTTGCCCTATCCATAAAAGCTTCACTATTAATCAATCACTTATTTCAACTTCCGATTCGATGGTTGTCAAAAACACGTCATTAAACACTCCTTCATTGTGCATGTCGCAAATAACATGACAACAAAGATGATACATTTAGTTTTTATTAATTAATTGAATACCAACGATTCGTGTGAATTGTTGGTATTGCTCAGTTTCCCAACACCAAGGTTATATATATATATGAATAACAGAAATAAACCGTTGTACTTCAGTGTTTGTACATACATATAGTTATTAGAGTTAAAGCGATATGGAGAGATATTGGTGCACTTTTCTTCCCATCGATACAATTCATGAAGTTGCATCAAATATGGTGACGGAAAAATAGTCGTAACCAGGTGCCCAGTTTTAATTCCATGACTTAGTCTTACTACGCACAAAAAAATCATTTAAATAACTTAGACAATGGTGGAAGTAGAGAATGGAGAATGATAATTTTGATTAATTAAGGTAAATGGAATTATCTATTATTTTAGAAAAAAATAATTATAATTTTAGTAAATGGAAGAAATGAAGTATTCTCTAATGCTATATTCCAACGACTGGGTTAAATTTATTTTCTTCATGACAACGGCATTTAGTTTTAATAGTCGTAACAGACATGTTTACAGTTTGAGGTATTAAACTAGCACTTACGTTTTGTAATGACATGATTTGTACGACTCGGAAGTTTATCCTTTCCTCAGCCGGTATAGCAACGAGCAAAAATGGATTAACAAGGTGAATCCAAGAATATGGATACTATCAAGTATTGATTTGTAACAGACGAATTCATTAAAATCGCAAATCAGGGTACTCTAACAGATCCTGATTATCCCGAAATAAATATCTTCAAAATTTTGTCCGATTCGGGAATTAATTAAAACGATGAAAGATAATTATTCATGAAAGATAGATTATTGGCTGTAACCATTTTAACCCTTACCCTTTGCCACGTATATTACAATGATTCATCGTTATGTATTGATATATAATTACTTTGTTGTAGTTAAAAAGTTTTAAATAGGTTTAGCCAAATATAGATGCCATTGAATAAATAATTCAATTTAAGTATCTAAGTCAGATCCTGGCCACTTAAAATGAAATTTATGGATCAAGTGATATGTAGAATATTTATGTATATATTTTATGATGGAATATGATATGTGCTTTATTTTATTATCTATCATTCTCGGTTAAGTAATGATGATAATATAAAGGTTACGTAAAGGTTTCTTTATTTTTACTCGTACATGACAATAAAAGCGTATTTAAGTAGGTTTAGATTCGATTTAACAAAAGGTTTATATTGTTCCATACAGTATAAATATAATTGCTTGATTTTCCCATGTTTAATTCACATAACATTCGATCTAATGTCTGTTTCATTTCTAAAATGAATGAGAAATTGTGCATTCATTGAATATTGATTTGTTGTGGCATAAAGTTCATAATAAAAATTACTTTCCAAGAACTGAGGACGCTTAAGTGTTTTGTGTCATCCTCAAATTTATTGTCCCCTATAATACAGTTAGCTTTGCATAAGTCGAATTTGTCGGGACCGCAAAAAAATAGTTCGACTTATGCAAAATTCGACTAAGGAACTGTAAATATTGTGTTGCGAAGCTTGTTCCTATTCGACATTTCGACTTAGGGAAAATTCGACTTAGGTGAATTCGATTTATGGAGAGTTAACTTGTATTATATCCTCCTTTTGTCCCTCTTTTCAATTCTCTCTTCCCCACTGTTAAAGAAGGCCAAGGGCACGTTTCCAATTCCCAAAAGATAGCCAATCATCTATAAGTCTTTTATTATTGGGAACGGTTATCCTGACTCAGATATTAGATAAATAAGTGTACCATTATTTAGAAGTTCATTAAAAGGTTAAGCATTCACCGAAAAGAAAGGAAGAAGAAAAAAGGCGCGTAGTAACAAAAATCGTAATCTTGAATATGTTATTTATCAGCGATCGCGCAAAGTCATTCTCTACAACGCCCGTAAACAATCTGTTTCCCCTGATGTATTCTGAAAGAAATTTATCATGCCATCTATTATTTTATTATAAATGCCTAAATATAATCAATCATGGGACAAAAGAACAGAGAAACTAATGTTGGCTGAAAAGAAAAGAAACGAATAAAAGGTTTTTTAAAAAGAGGTATGACAAATCATAATCTTTAGTAAGGTATTTCAGAATACCTTACTAAAGATTATGATTTGTCACGATTAGAATCTAATCGTGCCTATACCTCTTCTATAACGTCTGTAAACAACATGTCTTTCTTGTATATCCTTAAAATAAGAGCTCATACCATTACAAATCCATGAAAGGAATCTTAAACAAAAATGTAAATTAAGTGACAAACAAAACTTTAAAAGGGCATTCAGTAGGGAAAGATTAATCCTAATTATATTTTTTTATTCTGATCCTACTTCGTCAATTCATATAACGCCTCAAAACAGCGTGTTTTTTTCTTAACGCATTCTCAAAGGATGAGCTTTGTTTATGCCGATCTACAAACGCCCCAAGAAGATTCTTTTCTCAAGTGACGATTGGGAACGAGTATGTAATCGTCTCTTCGTCATTTTACAGTGCTGTCAAGGCTAGAGAATATGAGAGGTGTACTTAAAAGCAATTGATGAAAGTAGGAGGAAAGCAATCAAGAGGGGTCCAAGAGGTTCATAATAACCAATAACCGTACTGCATAAGATAATCCCCACAATACGAATGCGAATGGTTTATGATAAAAACACGCAGTTTAATAATTGTGATTGACTCAATTTTGATGCGGAATTACAATACAGAAGTTCATTACATTATAATAATTATATATGTGCCTTTCTCCGGCCACTCTCAGCCAACAACGTTTTTTCTTCGAATATGGAGTTGAAGTTTGAACTTTAATTTGTCCCGCATTTACATTAAAATATGATTACGATCGGTGAAGAAAAAACACGTGAAATATGTGTTGAAATTTGATATATACTTTTATGGATATAGGAGCTTGGCGTTGGGGGGGGGGGGGGGGAGGAGAGTAGTAAAAGATTGTGTGGGATGGTGTCAAGTTATGTGTTTCTAAGGCAAGATGTGTGTGTATGTGTATGTGTGTGTGCGGTGGTGCATGTGTGTGTGTTTGCGTGTGCGTGTAAGATGAACACTGAGACAGTCATGAAGAAGAGATGAAGAAAGAGAGACAGAAAGAGACATCCATACATAGGAGAGATTTAGATGGACGGAGTGATAATTCTAGTCACATATAGTGCAAGTCTATCCAGTACGTCTTATATCTTTTCTATGTCATATTTTGATCCCTCAATCCATTATCTTCAGTTATCCTCCACAACAAACACATTTAACGTAGACAAGTATAGGAGGCAATAAATAAGAATCAAGCGAAGAACAAAATGGGAAAATAAGAAAGTGAAGGACAAAAAAAAAACAGCAACGATAAAGAAAAAAGTTAAGAAGAAGGAGATGAAGAAAGACACGAAGGAATAGAAATGGTAAGTAATATAACAAGATGGAGAAGAAAAATACGAGGCAAGAAGAAGACAGAAAAAAAAGACACAAAGGCAAAAAAAGAAAAAGAAATTAAGAAGAAGAAAGAGATTATTATCTGTGTCAAGCCATTATGTATGGAAATTATTTCTTTATTAATTTGTATATGATATATGGATATTCTGTATATGATGATTTTTGTTTTAAAAAAAAACCCTGTGGAAGGGGGGAAAACAAATTATTATTTTTTTTTTTAAGAAAGAGAAGAAGATCGAAAAGAAGGAGGGAGAAAAAAAAGAAGGGATGAATAGAATGGCAGGGGATAAGGTTATGATAATGGAAATACAAAGGGTGGAATAAGAGCGAGAATTTGACTACAGAGTCACGAACTAAAATACCAGGGCACAGCGCGGGATTGGGAAATGTACTAATGGCGATCAGCCCCTTTCACATGTGGAGTTGCGTAGTGTAAACGCCGAAATTAGGCTGTGTATTCATGAACAAATGTTGCTTCGGCGTAGTCCCTGCGTAGGTTATGCGTAGGCTGGCGTACGAGGGCGTAAGGTTACGTACCCTGTGCAAAGGCACTGCGTACCTACGCGTACGATTGCATATAACAGGCGTAGGGTTGCGTACGTTTACGTAGGTTTGCTCACGGTTGCGAACGGTTGATTACTGTGTTCGCAAGCGCCGTGCAAGCAGTCATTGTGGCTAGGTTGCGTGTATTGTAATCTTATATTACAATAGTAAAAAGCACAACAACAACAAAAACGACAATGTAATAAATGAAATTAACAGCGGAAAAAATATCAAATCACTTTGATAAAAGGCATTAAAATATCACCCTAAAAAATAGAACAGAGAGAAAATATAAGGAAACTGGTAAAAAGTAAAGGAGGAAAGAGGGAAAGAAAGAAAGAGGGGAGAGGGAATGAAAGAAAGAGGGGAGAGGGAAATGGAGAGAGAGAAAGAGAGAGAGAGAGAGAGAGAGAGATAAGCCATGTCAAAGCAGTAAATGAATCGGCATTGTATTACACAGGTTTAAAAAATTTGTCCTTGTACATACGTTTAAAAACATCGATAGATTTAGCATTTTGAAAAGCAGAAGGTAAACTATTCCAGATTTTACCTCCAGCGTATCTAAAACAATTCTTAAAACATTCAAGATTATGCTTAGGTAAAACAACATTCAGCGTATCGGCAAGTCTAGTGTTAAAACCATGTCTGTCAAAAACCATTTCCACTTCATTGCATAATCGTACTGGGGCTTTTCCATGAATACAGTTGTACATTATACATGATAAAAAATAGTCCCGTCTAGTATCAATGGATTGCCATTTTAATGAATTCATTATACTCAAGCTATTTACATCATAATCAAAATTCCCTACGACAATACGTGCAGCTCTTTTTTGCAGTCTTAAAAGAATATTTCTGTTTTGTAAAGAATAGTTTCCCCATACGGAACAAGAATAATCTAAGATTGGCTGTATGGTACATTTGTATATTTTATTCAAAATGGAAGAACTTAAAAATTTACTGAGCTTTCTCGAAGTAAAAATCTTATAACTTAATGATTTGGTAAGAGATTTAATGTGGATATCCCAAGATAATCTATCATCAATTTCAATCCCTAAATATCTGATACTTCTTACTTGTTCTATTGTTTCAGTATCAATACGTACCTTCAGACTTAATTCATCGTTACCTCGTGTGTTACTACTCAACAGCATAATATTACTCATAATAGTATTAATACGTAATCTATTTTTACAATACCATTCATTTATAGCATACAAATCTGTTTGGAGCTTAGATGTAATGACATTAATATCCATATCAGAAACATATAAGACAACATCATCAGCGTATATATTACATGTACTTAATCGTAAACAATCAGTTAAATCATTTATAAAAACAAGAAAGAGTGAGGGGCCTAAAATACTCCCCTGAGGAATTCCTATAGTAATGTCCTTTGATTCGGACAATTAACCATGACAATAAACTGCTTGTTTCCGACCAGATACAAAACTAGAAAACCATTTAAGTTCAGTATTTAAAATACCATACTTATTCAATTTGGACAGCAAAAGTTCATGGTCAATACAATCAAAACATTTATATTGATCAACACTAATAAGATGATTAGTCTGCAAGTAAGATAAAAATTGAGACTGAACTTCCTTTTCAAGCAGTTTAGCAATATGACATACAACTGAGATGGGTCTATAATTTGAAAAATTATTTTTATCGCCTTTACCTTTATAAACAGGCGTAGTTCTGGCCAATTTCCAATCATTAGGTAAAAATCCACAATTTAAACTTTCATTAAAAAGACAATTAAGAGAAATATTAATATAAGGAGCTGAGATTTGAAGTAATTTTCTATCAAATTCTAAGATATCAAGGCTACTCTCTTTCGACAATAGAGAGATTATGTTTAGTTTTCCCGGGACTAATTGATTTCAAGACGAAGGTATGTATACTTTCAGGGTGGTTCCATGATAAATCGTCATTACTGAAAGTTTCTAAAATCTTTTTACCAATATTTAAAAAATAATCGTTCAATTTATTACTGTCTAAATCAGATGGTAAAACAGAGTCTTTTTTCCCCCTTCCAGTAATTTTGCTTAACTCCTTCCATAACTTCTTACTATCATTACTGTATCTCTCAGATACTGAATCAAAATATTCTCTCTTCTCTTTTCGTATGAGCTTGGTGACTGAATTCCTGAGATTTCGATATTCAGACAATAGATATAGAATTTTTAGTCTATCATATTTTTTCTTTAAGTAGTCTCTATTATAAATGAGTTTAATAATATTAGAATTTATCCATGGGCAGTGCCTAGTTTTAACCCGACATTCTTTTACAGGAGCATGTTTGTTACAACAATTTAAAAAAGCCTGTTTCCATTCAACCCACTTTTCTCGTAGGGGAATACAAGAAGTACAATTATTATTAAGTACGTCAGAATGTTTTAAATCATCAATAAAAGCATTCTCGTTAAAATTCTTATAGTCTCTAAATCGTACTACATTATGAACATTCTTAGAAGTATTGTTGACATTTATACATGTGTATATAAAGTAATGATCACTTAAGGATATCTTAGCTACGTCACTTAGTATATGCTTATCTGGTACAGAAGTAAGAATACGGTCTAAACATTTAGAAGATGTGCCTGTAACCCTGGTGGGTTTATGGATCAATTGTGTTAATGAGAAGAGATTTTCAATCATATTAACAGGATTATCACTAAAACTTGCAGCATCAAACTTATAATCATAATTAAAATCACCCAATATAAGTAGGTCCTTATCTTCAGATGCTACTTTCTCAAAAATATCCAGCATATTGTCAAAATAAGAAGAGTCAGAATTCGGTGGTCTATATAAACACCCAATGATAAGTTTATCAGATTTCAATGATAATTCAATCCAAGTAGCCTCTACGTTAATACTTAACAAGTTATATCTTTCTGAAAAAACAATGGTATAACGAATATATATACAGACACCACCTCCTCTAGTGCTGTTATTCCTGTCTCTTCTTATTAAGTGACCATCAATTTTAACTACGGTATCATCTATCATGTCATGCAACCATGTCTCAGTAAGACATAATATATCAAGATTGATCTTAGAGGTCAGAAAACGAATTTCGTCTATCTTCCCATCATTTATCAAGACTGGGCCAAATTTATTATCATTTTGATGACTCTAGAATCTTGCAGTACACACAAATTCTTATAAGCTAACATGATCAACCTTTTCTGATCGATTCCACACTGTTTCCTTCTCAATGCAATCGCATGACCAGAACTCAACTTTATGTTTAAGCTTTCTAACTTCAATAAAGATTTATAGATTGAGCATTTCAGTAAAGTGCGCGGTAAGGTACACGAACTGTTAGATAAATTATATTGAAGATTTCAAATACATATAGGAACGTAAAGCAGGGCTCCCACTTAGCCGAGTTGGAGCCTCGAGTTGTGGCGAGCTGGCGCGATCTTATGGCAAGCAGTTTTATCTTTAAAACATATTTCTTGATATCAAGAATTCAATTCTTGATATCACGATCGAATTCCTGATATCACGAAATCGAATTCTTGATATCATGAATTACCATTGCTTTACAACGTAAATTTTGTTCTTGATATCAAGAATTGATTTATTGATATAAATTAATAATAAAACGGCTTGCCATAAGATAGCGCCAGCTCGCCACAACTCGAGGTTCCAACTCGGCTAAGTGGGAGCCCTGATTTAAGCTATATAGTTGTGCTATAGACAGAAGGCAGATGAAGTTAACTTAAATAGAAGTAAAAAAATAAATAAAAAAAAAAGGTCTAGATTATCAGAGAACGATGACTCGTAACAGATGTTCCCGAAAGAATTCACTTTTTTGTCCGTTTTACTTTGATACATTTAATTCCCGAATAGAAATTGGCTAAATGGGCCTCAGTGGATCAACTGGGATGTTGGTTACCAAAATGACACGCTTTGGTAAATTCTTTAATCTTCATTATGGTAGGTAGACAAGGGACATGTCAAATGGCGAACAGTTAATGATAACACCTCTACAAACATCATCCATGATTTCCGGACACAAATGACAAGCGCATATAAGCACGAAGGTAACGATCTATAGGGGATGTGGAAGTAGTTTAAAAAGTAGTGGCACCTCTAGATCCGGACAAAGAGGGACGGAAGAATAATGCCACCCATCTATTCCTTCTGTCATTATTTAGTATTTCTAGTTCACGTATTAGGCGTCGTTTTGTTAGTGAACTAATTCTTTTTTAATTTTTTTAAATTGATATTAAATATTTTATGATTCAGAGAGTATTACTTTTAAAAGATACATGTTTAATTTGATATTTCACATGTACGTACAATTGTTAATGATTGCATTATTTCTTTTATGTTTTTACACTGTTATTGTATTAGGCAGAGCTTTCTTGAAAAGCAGGTCCACTGGCTTCCAGTGGAACTGAATCAAACTACCCTGTTGAAATAAATCATGAATAAATGAATAAATAAATAAATCACAAACGTGCTTCAAGACTGAGCACTACATCTACATCATAGTCCTACATCATACCTTAAGGCCCGGTCACATAGGGACGCATGGGGGACGCACGGCCGGCGCATTGAACTTCGGAAAAAAAGTCGTGAGCCAGAATTTTGTCAGGATTTGGGAGAAGCTAGCGAGCTGACAACGAATGCAAAGCGTGTTGCCAGCACGCTGCACGTATACAGGTCGTGTGCTCCGCGTATGTCTAGCGTTGGTCTAGCGCGCTCCGCGCATGTCTGGCGTCCTTCTGGCGTGTAGATTCATACGTCGAGCTCCGCGCACACTTTTGAGCATGATCAAATAATCCCGACGCACACAGCGAATGACGACGAATGCATAGCGTTGGTCCAGCGTTGGTCCAGCGCGCTCGACGAATGAGTAACGAATGATGACGCACACCTAGCGAACGGCAACGCACTGGCCAAAATAGTAAATTTTCAATGCGCTGGCCGTGCGTCGCCCATGCGTCCCCTATGTGTGACCGGGCCTTTAGGTATGAGACGTTTGTTCATTGAATTCATTTCAAATCATATTATTTCTATAACTTAATCAAACCATGGAAGAATGCTTTCATAAAATTAATATTGAATGAAATTTGCAACGTAAAATAGAAAATGAAACTTATTTGTAATTTTACAATATTAAATGTAGGTAAAGTAATCAAAGCATTTCAGGATACAATATATATATATTAGTTTATCATCAATTAAGTCGAATTTTAAAGGAAATTGAGAAATGCGCTCAAAAGCAAAGCTTGTATTTGTGTGGATTTCTCAGAAGAAAAAAAAAAAGGGAAAAAAGAAAGAAAGATAGATCAAACGAACATAATATGCTCCAATATGATCATACCCAAGTCACACTGCCAAGCAGACTCCAAGTCGACTCTAGACCGACATATTTTTTTTACATTGTGGGTAATGTCATTTGTTATTTTTCGTTCTGTATAGGCAGTATGGTGCCGGCCTCGTTGATGTAACCAGGGAATCAGGTAATTTTAAATCACCATCAACAAAGGATGAAAAACAAAAAATTATATGTGCTGTGCTATTGGTGAGCAGATATCACCACTCGTTATTGATATCTCCTCCCAATGCTCTAATCATTGCCTTGCACGAGTAAAACAGTCCTACGAGACCCGCTAACCCTCCAAGCATGATGATAAACCAAAGATATGCCTTCTCCAACATTCTTATACTCCTCTTTCTCAGTTTTAAGTAGAACAGACATGGGAAGATATAGTCCAGCCATGGTGCGGTAAGACTTCCAGTGACACCCATTAGCAAAGAGAAATGAGGAATGGCTACTGCCATCAGGTAGGACAGACCTACTAAAAGAACCCTGAAGATGATGGCCCAAATAGGTGGACAGCGTTCAGCAATATCTGGATAGCAACGGGATAAGAACGACAGCTTCATATAGTCGATGGTACTCACGATGAGGAAAATCATCAGCGGGTAGGTCAGGATGGACTTGATGACGAAGAGACAACTAACTGCAGCTTGGAGCGGTCCTCGAGGCATGTTATAGGTGATGAACTCCTGTGTGTCTTCCTCGAAGGCCAAGAACGCGAAAAGGGCGTAGGCTACGTTAATGAACCCTGTGACGATGTAGGAGTAGTTGAGCATCACGTTAAAGCGCGAAGGTTCTCGCATACTGCCTTCCACTCCTGGCATGAACAAATGTGCTCCAAAATTGAGAGAAAGCATGGCGACGCTGATGGCGACGGGTTCGATGAAAAACGGCGGGATGCTCTCCATCTTCCATCGGATGCTACGACCGAAGCTGTACCACACCACGCTACAGTACATCACGGCAAGTGCGATCAAAGCAACAAGGCTCAGCCACGATATCTTCGTGAGGTTCTTGAAGAGTACAGTTGGAAGGAGCACAACGACTATTAAAGCTGTCCAGGTAAAACGGTTTAAACCAGCTTGCGGGAAGGTATCTACTAGTAGAGCACCTGACAACTGAAGGTACAGCGCCGCCACTGTCATCATATCAATGATCAGTAAGACGTTGATAACATGACCACCATGTTTGAAGCAAGTATCAGCGATGTCGGCGTATGTCTCTCGAACAACCTGTGGACGATCAGATGCAAGTGCAGCTTTTCTATCTGTGTCGATTCTCGTTGACCCGTTGTCATCATCATCCTCGTCGTCGTATTTACAGTAAACTATGATCTGAAAAACAGAAATGCCAAATAATCATTAAAGGCCCTTTTTCAGTTGTAATGCAATAAATGAGAACATAAAGGGGGTAATCTGAACCAATGAATCAATATTTGAGCCAAAGAAAAAGAAACAGCGCCATCTAATCATTATTGATGAATAACTTGGGGGAACAGTATAGCCAGGCGGAAATAATCTTTTCACATTGGACAGCCTTAAAGCCCAACTACAACAACAACATAAACAACAATGGCATTGCTCAGGAGCAGCGGAATGTAGTTCAAACTAGAAGGAAACTGATTGTGAAATTCATGATTTTGTTTTTTCATTTTCATTTTACAGCACAAAAACAGAGCGGGTGAATATATAATGTAACTTGGCAAAGGGACACTTTTTTTTTTATCTCATTCAATCCATATAAATGTTTTACGACGAATCATCTGTAATTCTGTTATTGCATTTATGTATGTAAAACTATATATATTCCTGGTGAATTTCAGTTGGTAACGTGTTATAGATGAAGACAGTATAGCCTTCAAAATGTGTCTATTTAAATAATTCTTTCTTTGAAATTGCGTCATGAAACAAACACTATGTGGTTAGGCCTATGCAATCATTTGGTCCAAGGCATTCCTCAACTTTAGGCGTATATTTCCCGTTAATTTCCCACGCAATACCGATATGACAGCAATCAAGTCTGATTGTTAAACATGACGTCATCAGGTCAAAAAGTCATTCGGGGGGGGGGGGGTATTCCCTTATCTCACCTTGCTGGTATAGTTCAATAGGATGAGTATAACTACAATGGCGACCAGAACTGCCACGCCCCCTTCCTTCACTGTGTATGGCAGGCTGAGGATTCCGATGCCTTGCATACTGTTACTCACATTCCAGCAAGCCTGCAAGACGCTGCTCTTGTCCGTCTCTGCTCAGATACATAAGGAAAAGGTCAGAAAGACAAAATTATTGATAAATTATATTGGTAGGAGGAAATTATTTTACAGACAATTGGGTTTCACTAAAGAAATAAATACGGCATTTTGGTCATCACCACCACTGACTGATCCAGGGGCACCGGGGGTACGTGCCCAGCCCACGCACTAACAAAAAACGAGAGGGAATGAAAAAGGATGAAAGAACGATCATGGGCTGATTAACTTCTTTCCTTCCTCTTTTCATTTTGCATGTCAAATAAATTTCGGATGTGTACCCCCCCCCCCCACTCCTCTTCCAGAGAATAATGGGTAAACAACTGATCACAACTAACAATTACCATTCTCACTACCACATTAGTAATAAAGTTATATTTCATTGGGTCTGAATCGCAACAGGTATTGTATTGGTGTTTTCGATATCAAATGGCACCGAATCCGCCGTAGATGGGGTAGGTGATAAAAGGTAATCAGAATGATTGACATCCACAACAAGATAATCTTTTTTTAAACATTGGATTGCATATATATACTGTTCCTGTTGTATTGTTCCTGTATTGTTCATAGTCTAATCAAACATGACAAAATGAATCGTTCGGTATAATTCTCAGGCGATTATAGGCTGAACGAGGAAGTGAAGAAGCCCCCTCCCCCTCCCTTGATGAAAAGAAAATTATAAACAGACAATACACTACCCTTCCAAGAAACCGCGAATTTTTCGCAGTTGCAGACATTTGCCCCGAGACCCTCCCCATTTAAATTTTTTCAGCATTTTTTAAAAGAATCCCGGATTCGCTTATGTAGCAAATGAGCAAAATCATCGCACAATAAGTTGAGTGACGAAAATACAAAGAGAAGGCTGAATAAATTCACCTGGACGATTACAAACTTGAAAGGCGATTCAAAAGAGGGGTGGGCATCTTCAGTAACGGAAAACAAATTTTGTTTATAAATAAAGGGCGTGAAAATACCCGGGATAAAAAATATTTTACCCGAATCTTCGTCCATTTGACGAAGATCTGATTCCGTGCTCGCTCCGAATACACTTCCATCAAATAGGGTGTGAGAAGCAGAGCCGCTCGGTGTCTCAGCATCCGGGGTATCATCAGGTGACGTCAGATCATTCGTGTATCTAAAGAGATAGAAAAGAAGACAAAATTATTCAACGGCCAAGTGGCAACAATATAAACACAAAAATACAATTTCTCTCACATTCTTTAACATGTTAAAACGAAATTTTGACATTTTCTATCCTTCTTTTCCCCATCTTTTACAGACGAATAGGCCTATACAGAGCGTCCCAGAAAAAACGAAACCGAGAATCATCGATATTTTACCATAACTTAATTACAATTATAATTAATAAATGACACATATTTGGAAAGCTTAGATTCTCTTCTTTTATTTGATGTAAGTCATATGATGCATATTTCACGCATGAGTGATTAAGAGCAATTTGAAGAGAGGAAACCAAAAAGTCATTTGGTGGGCGGCACCTGAATTTTAAAGGGAAAATTACATTTCTAGAAAGTTCAATTTCTCCCCTTTCATATGACACCTCAATTAGGAAATATTAGCGAAGAATAACAAAGTTCTGTTTGTTTTTTGTTTAAAGTAATGCTTGCATTTCCATAATTTGATCAAACGGGTTCGTTTTACTGGCTTCTTGCCGTTGCAACGAAAAGACTTAACTCCGTTTCGTTGACGATCAGCCATGCACAAAGAAGACGAAAGACCTGTTGCATGGCTGATCTTCAACGAAACGGAGTTAAGTCTTTTGTCAACTCTGTTTGATGCTACGGCAGGCAGCCAGTGAAAAAGAACTCGTTTGATCAAATTATGGAAATGCAAGCATTTTTTTAAACAAAGAGAACTTTGTTATTCCTGGCTCATTTTTTCCCGATTGAGGTGTCATATGAAAGGGCAGAAATTGAACGTTCTAGAAATTTGATTTTCTCCTTGAAATTCAGATACCGCCCGCCAAATGACTTTTTGGTTTCCTCTCTTCAAATTGCTCTTAATCACTCATGCATCCTTATGAGTTGCATCAAATGAAAGAGGAGGATCTAAGCTTTCCAAATAATGGGGATTAAGTTATAATAAAACATCGATAGTTCTCGGTTTTGTTTTTTCTGGGACGCACTGTATATAGGTCGTCTCATAATCATGGTTTTCAAACATTATTCATTACAAGGTTTTAAATTATTCTATAATTTATGGACATATTTCAACTATTTTCATGATTATTTAAGTACGTTTTCTGTGTATTTCTGTTTTATGACTTTCGTTTCTTGAATGTATGGCGGGATGAATGAAGATACATACTCGCGAGTAACAACTTGATCCTTTGGACAAAGCTCAATATCCTCTCCATTCCCAGGATGTCGAATTAGACCAGTCGAAGCTAGCCTGGTAAGCAGTTTAGATCTCACAGCTCGCAGGTTATCCATTATCAGAGGAGATGAGATTTGGTCAACATTCGCTTAAAGTCCTGGTCAGATGTTAGGCCCACTCTGTGATGAAAGTCATAATGATTATGAAATTAAATCATTATCATAATGTATAATCGTCTTAAATTTCCTTTGAGATGAAATGTATTTGCACTAAGAGTACTCCATAGTACCTCTCTAGGACACCTGTGCAAAAGTACAGGTGAGATCGTGGTGAGATGGACCGTATGGTGAAACAGGGGTCATTGTCCCCCTCCCTTACAACAAGCAGCCTATGGTAGTTTTCAATTCAATTCAATTCATTTTATTTTCACATTTGAACAAAACGAACAATCACAATCACAATGACAATTAAAAGAGAAATAACAAGTATAAAACACAAACAAATTCAATTATGGTGGGATTGCAAAGGCCACGGGCCTATCAACGGCCAAATCCATTACAAAAATATGAAATGTGTAGATGTATATAAAAAAAACAATGAAAAAACAAAAACACGAACGCAAAAACGACATTAATTTTTTTATTTAAAGGCACAAGAACTAGTAATCTAAGGGTTTCAAACCATAAATGACATTATAAATCAATTGAAATGGGGTATTGATAAGAAAAGTGTAATATTTACTTTTTTTAAATGGCAAGTGAGGGACAAGATTTTATCAAATTGCTTCGGGAATTCCATAGAATGGACCCAGCATATTGAATAAGCGAGTTCGTAATTGCACACTGCGCATGCGCCACTGAATCGGGAACGAACTTTTCCAGAGAGGAACTGTAATTTATTTGTGAGCTGGCCTTTCCTTTGTGAATGATCACAATACATCTGACACATCAGTCACCGAAAAATCAATTCTGAATGTCGGCATTGGTTCTTTAAATTAAAAACTTTACTTGGAATCTGATCATCGGTTAAGTATTATCGGCATTATCGTGATCCAAGTCCCCAGGGACTCGGATCCGCGGACACATTTTACTCCGAAAAAAAAAACATTTCCTAACTTCCAAAATCGTATCCACCAAAGCGCACGTTTAATTGATTATTACTTTATTTAGTCAAGCCAATTTATCTAGTAAATGAGGCCTATTAAAGTCCTTCACTATTTGAAATAAAGCAAACTATAATTTAAATTTATTTAGTCGAGCATTGATTAGGCTGAATGAATGAATATTATATTTATTGATTCACATTGCCTTTAATGATTATTGAAGACGAAATATAACTTTCATTAAATTTTGTTTTAAATGATATTACTGATTTATTTAGTCAAGCCAAGTTATCTAGTAAGCCTATTAAGAAAACACTATAAAACTGCTATATATTCTTCGTGGTGCGAGTGCCCCTTGCGTGTTAAGATCATCAATATTTATACGACCATGCATTATGGCTCAAGGCATGGGCACACAGAAGATCTTTTTCTGTTGGGGACCGGGGGGGGGGATTCAATGAATTATTGAAAAGATATTGCATTTTCTTTTCTTTTTTTATTTATGGGAACTGCCCCCTACCCTAGCCCCCGCTGCGTACAGTCATGGTTCAGTGGCAAAGCATATCCTCGTAACTGTGAGGCCCAAGGATCAAAACCGTGTCGATGTGCTCTATTAGTGCCCTTTTTTGGGGGGGGGGGCATTAATCCTCATTACTGTCAGTTATGACTTAAGGGCGTAGGTCCCCTAGTTGATAAGCATACTCTCTAAAAAAAATCGAGTGATCACGGACGTTACTCCTCTGGACAGTGAAAATGTAGTGAAAAATAAAGTGAACATTCACTCTTTTCTTCTTAGAGAGCACTCTAAAATCAATCGATTTTCACTCCTAAACAAGTGATTACGGACGTCACTCCCAAGAATGTGAAAGTAGAGTGAAAATTCACTCTTTTTTTTAAGAGAGTAGTAGCATACACATGCTTTAGTAGTCACGCAAAATAAACACTGGCAAATTATTATTCAATAAAATCTGAGAATGTATACTTTTATCTAGAATAAATCATAAATCATAAATCATAAATCATTGCCAAAATAATTCCATAAATTGAGGTAAAACAAAAATATTCCAACTATATGAGCGACAGTGTATGTTAATTAATAGCGTAGACATTTTAAGTTTCTCTTTGAATTCTGCGATTTTGTAAGAGCTATGGTACTTTTGTTTTTAGCGCTCCTAAATAAGCGATAACATGACTAGTCGTAATAGTAGCGTTTCAAAGTTTCAAAATTTAATCAAAATTGTCTAGGTTAGTGCAAATATAAAAAATACTTCTATGTTATTCAATGATTATTTGTAATGATTCTTAATGATTAATTTAATGTAATAGATCATTGGGGCCAAACTTGATTAGTTACATAAAAATGTAAGAGAGATAGAGAGGTTATCTCTAAAAATGGAATGAAAGGAGTCTTGAAAGTAAAATAGCCCTTTCATTTCATTTTAGAACTAAAATCTAATCCATCCCTTGATATTTAAATTACACTGCTCCATTGTGTGCTTTTTTTCACTCTCTCCCTCATCTATAAAGGGTGCTTTTTTTTATTTGATCATCACAGAAACGAAATTCTAGGCCACGAACTTTTCGAAGCGTGACCAGATAATTTGGGGGGCATTGATGTATGTAGAAAAGACAGGATTAAGATCCCATGCAATGGTTCGAAATGTACAACAAGAATAAGAAAAATAAAGTTGAGATTCGACCTTTAGGCTAAGTCTAGACGTTGCATAATGCAATTCGTATTGGTATTATCTTCCATCTCAAAGTGATATAATTTTTATAGACGTTATTTTTAAGGATAATACAGTTTAAGCTATCCGGGTTTTTGAAGATAATGCTTCAAAACAAATCGACCAAGCTGTTTATTTCTTTATTCATGGTCTGTTTCTACTGTTTATCTATTTTCATTGCCAACCCTCAAAAAAAAAGAATTTAGTATGCATTTCACAGAGGAACGTTTGCATAGGAGAACTATATATATATATATATATATATATATATATGCCGGGCTCACGATCAATCGGGCAAAAAGAATTTCCATTTTCGGTTTAACTTAATAAAATTTGGAGTGGACTTTAAAAGATTGTTATTATTATATATGTGTGTGTGTTAGTATGGAAGGCTGTTTGGGCCACAGCATAATAATATTAATAATAATGGTGCCTTCTTTTACGGTATAGCGCACATGTCCGTCACATCGTGACGCTCGTGGCGCTGCCCCCGGATTACCCTGGCTTTAGCAAGACGGCCATTACGGCGCTCTAGCATTTCAAGAAAGTAATTCCTGGCCAGGTACCCGTTTACATCACTTGGGATGAGTGTGACCAGGGGCGTAAATCCCGGGGATGGGGGGGGGCTGCATCCACCCTGGCTTGAAGTAGGGGGGATGGCCTGTACAAACATCCCCCCTGATATTACCAAAAAAAAAGAGAGAAAAAAAGGAAGAAGAAGAAGAACAAAAAAAGTGATTGTTTCAATTTCAGCATAATGCATGAGAAATGAGTTATTTGTTTATGTATGTATAACTGTATAGCCTACACGTATACAGTATGTCACGATCATTAAGAGTAGTTGCGCGACTTGCGCGAACAAGCACTTCATAAACTTCAGAATAATTTTTCGTTATTTTGCAAGGTATTATTATAGCCCAGACGTAAAGTGCGCCAGCGCGCGAGCGCTTAAAAAGTGCAATCATGTACAGTAGATGCCCGGCTCCCCCCCCCCCCCCCCACTCAGTGTTATTTAGGGTACGCGTATGCTCGTTCCCTCCCTTTGAAAGCAGCCCCCCCCCCTATCTCAGGGCTGCCAACATTTCTGATTCCCCCTTTCGCCGTTTTTTTAGCTGGCTTTTCCTGCCTTGGAGATCCCCCCCCCCAAAAAAAAAAAAAAAAAAAAAAAAAAAATCCGGAACACTGCTAAATGTACCACCCCCCCCCCCCCATTTCAGATGAGCTCTAGTCGATTGAGGGGGACTGGGGGCCAATGTTTTTAGTTTAAAAGAGTTACTACGTGCAAACATTTAGGAGTGATTGTGGATGAAACTCTATTATGGACAGACCATATTAAATCTGTAAAAAAGAAATGTAGTAGTGGATTGTATATGTTAAAATCAATATGTTATATTGTTGGTAAAGATACATTGAAATTAGTATATAATGCATTGATTTTAACCCACCTCTCCTATTGTGATGTAATATGGGGAAACTGTGGAAAGTGCCTACAAAATGATCTCCAAAAAATTCAAAATCGGGCAGCTCGAATAATAAATGATACCCCTTGGAATTCATCGGGGCGCTTCAACCTTAATAAACTTGGATGGGATACCCTTGAACAGAAAAGGAAAGAAAATATCGTTTTAATGACTTTCAAAATACTTAATAAAAAAGCCCCTTCTTATCTAATTGATAAATTTTCGTTCAGAGAAAGACCATATAATACGAGAAGTGGCAATCTATGTGTTTCAGACAATCCAGCCTAAAACGGATAGTACCAAACGCACATTTGTGTACAGAGGCGCTTGCCTATGGAACTCACTACCACACGAATTGCAAGCTGCACAAACCAAGTACAGTTTCACAACAGGACTAACCAATTTATAATCATATACAGTATACTATGCTCAAATATGTCTATGAACTTTCGAATGTTTCCTTCTTATTTTTGATGTGTCCATTTGTGTGTTGTTTGAATTTAAATTGTTGTGTATATATCTGCTCGGGTATTTTTAAATTTCCATATGATGTAATATAGTTCCATTTCATTTTATCCGAAAATGATTAAATAATAGATTTTTATCTGCTGTGCTTGTTATTTCAATTCACTTTCAAGTGTTCTTTTACTGACTTAAATAAACTAAAATTGTAATCATATCCATAATTGTAATAATGCAGTATCTTGGCCTGCCCCATTTTACTTTTTTATATTTTGTATATATCATTTCTGGCAGTTTATATGCACTAGTAACAATTCGTATTACCTATTTTAATTTGAAGTATATATACAGTACTTTTGTTTGGACACTCATGATTATTGTTATTCATATTAATATACGTTTTCGGCAGTACTATTCTATCGTTATCTTTTTAGATATTTATCTTGATTATTTCTTGTTTGTTTGAAATATGCCATTTGATGTACCATTATCATTTCTATGTTCATTCGATGTATTTACATTGTTTCACACGGCCCCAATGGAAATCAGCCTTGTAACTGTTTGGGCTTTTTTTAACCGTGTATAAATAAAGTTATCAATTCAATTCAATTCAATTCAAAAATGAAATAATCCTGAATGAGCTTTCAAAGCTAGCAGGAATTTCAGGAATTTGATCCCGGGATTTGATCAATTTTTCTATGATATTCAAGATATTTTATAACCCCCTTTTTACATTTCTCAGGAGTCCAAAGAGAGAGAGAAAAAAAACCACCCCCTTTTTAAAGAAATCTCCGGGTGAAAAGTCAAATACCCCCCCCCCCTTTTTTTTTTTTTACAATTCTCGGGCCGGATTTTGTCGCGCGAAAAAGTACCCCTTTCCTGGAGATTTTAGAAACGCGCATGCGGTCCCTCCGACCCCGGAGTGTGTGTGTGGGGGGGGGGGGTAGATGAAGACTGAAGTTCCAGACCTGGCGTGTTCAAGACTTACAGTGGCCGTTTGTCTCTTCAGTTATTTCAAGGTAAGTCTGTACGCATTCTTATTATTTTTATATTTGAGAAAGGATTTGGCTGCGGAACTTAAAGAATTCATTAGATTTAATTAATAAACACAGTACACGTATCACTATATGAATTCCAGAAACATTTGTTAAGAGGTGTGTGAAAACTGTGAACGCATCTGATTGAGAGTGATAAATAATACGGTAACTGTTGCATTGCCCAAGTCCTACTCGGTGGTTGTCATTTGTTCACACCTAAAACTTAAGGGACAAGGGGATGATATTTAAGGGCTGCAATGCTTGTGATGTTTGTGTAGGTCTATGAATGAATTAATTTGTTGGTTATATTGAATGAATTGAGTTCAGATAAATAGGGCTTAATAAGAGTCGAAAACGGTGCAACGAATCGTCTTCTTTCTATAATAATTATATCAAACGTCTAAGCTTTTCGCGCTTCGCGGGGAAGGGGAAACTGAATTCAGACGAGAATTAAGAGTCGAGAACAGTACAACCAATCGTCTGCTTTCTCTAATAATTTAAGGAAACGTCAAGACTTCCGCGCTTCGCGAGAGAGGGGGAAACTGAATTCAGATAAATAGAGCTTATTAAGAGTCGAAAACGGTGCAACGAATCGTCTTCTTTCTATAATAATTAAATCAAACGTCTAAGCTTTTCGCGCTTCGCGGGGAAGGGGAAACTGAATTCAGACAAGAATTAAGAGTCGAGAACAGTACGCCCAATCGTGTGCTTTCTCTAATAATTTAAGGAAACGTCAAGTCTTCCGCGCTTCGCACGAGAGGGGGAAACTGAATTCAGATAAATAGGGCTTATTAAGAGTCGAAAACGGTACAAGAATCGTCTGCTTTCTCTTATAATTTAATGAAACGTCAAAACTTACGCGCTTTGCGCGGGAGGGGTAAACCCAATTCAGACAAAGATTAAGAGTCGAGCACGGTTTAACAAATCGTCTACTTTCTCCAATAATTTAATGAAATGTCAAAGCTTCCGCGCTTCGCGCGGGAGAGACAGGGAGAAACTGAATTCATACAAGGATTAAGAGTCGAGCACGGTTCAACGAATTGTCTACTTTCTCTAATAATTTAATGAAACGCTAAAACTTCCGCGCGGGAGGGGGGCAGGGGGGTAACTGAATTCAGACAAGGATTAACAGTCGAGAACGGTACAGCAAATCGTCTTCTTTTTATAATAATTTAATGAAACGCCAAAGCTTTCGCGCTTCGCGCGGGAGGGGAGGGGGGGAAAAATTCATTCAGACAAGGGTTAACAGTCGAGAACGGTACAATAAATCGTCTTCCTTTCCCAATAATTTAAGGAATCGTCTCAGCTTCGCGCGGTGGCCTATTACCCACATCCCCCTGTTGTTTGTTCGTTTGTGTGTGCGTGTGTGGTGTGTGTGTGTTGTGTGTGTGCGTGCGTGTGTGTGTGTGTGTGTTGTGTGTTTGTTCGTGCGCGATCGAGCGCGCTTGCGTAAATTAGTGTGCCCCCCCCCCCCCCCCCCACTCCTCGGTACGGATTTACGCCCCTGGCTAATATACATGATTGTGTTCACACATTAAGACTTTAAACAAAAAAAATACAAGAACCAAACTACCATCACCAACGACAAAAAGATGTTAGACAACTAAAACAATAAATGAAGTAATAGGGAAGAACTTGAGTGTTGGCTCAGTCAGTAGAGCGTCCGCCTCACAACCGGGAGGTCGTGGGTTCAAAACCCTGGCCGCGTCATACCAAAAGACGTTAAAAGACGGGAGTTGCTGCTACCTTGTTTGGCGTTCAACATTAAAGGGATAGAGCAACGTCGATCTGGCGCTGCTCAGTGGCTGCCGGGCTCACGGTCAATTGGGCAAAAAGAATTTCCATTTTCGGTTTAATCAAATTTGGAGTGGACTTTAAAAGATTATTATTATTACATTCACTAGCTTTTGAATTCTTTCTCTTTGCTCAAGCGAGGTCTTTATATCCATAATTTCAAAAGATATTTACATTCATTACTCAATGATTGATTGAAAAATGATATTGGCTGAATATTTAAGTATATTTAACAATTATTTCAGCTTAGTATTATTTTCTTTGCCAACACATTCATTCCTTTAACAAAATTTTAGCAACGACTTGACAGCAAACAAAGCATGCGGGTATGAAATAACATAACCATTGTTAATCTTTTTAATGTAACATTTCTGAATTGCATATTGCACACAATCTAAAATTATTCAGGAGAGTATATTTCTTGTTTCCTATGTTCTTACCTATACAACTTATATCATTTGGTTTATTTATAGTTCTATTGGAATAGCTGGAATATTAAATTACATATTATTTTCCAAAACATAATCACATCTTTGCAATATGATATGAAGTGAAACGTTGAATCAACGTGTCCACAGGTGTTGCATCAATTCTATTTTCACAATTTGTCATTTATATAATTTTTCTTCTGAGGCAACAATCCTGTGAATCATCTTGAAATAAAACTGTTTAATTTTATTATTTCGAATTTGCTTTAAGTTTTTTTCAATGAAAATACATACTTTCAAACAAAGTCATTATTCTTAAAGGTAAAGACCAGTTGTGGTCATGCGATTGCATTGTGAAAGAAACGTTGTGGAATCGATCAGAAAAGGTTGATCATCTAGCATCTAGCATCTGCAAGGTTCTTGAATCATTAAAATGATAAGAAATTTGGCCCATTCTTCGTAAAGTTACAAGCACTATACACAGAAAGATGTATATGGGACTACCCTATATCTCTCACAGACCATGAGAGAAACAAATTTACCAAATATATGAATTAGTAGGCGGTTTCCCGGCAAATTTTTTATCATCATGTATTAGTCAAAACATATTCTTTCACATGATTGGTAATGAGAGCTTTCATTTCATTTTTTGAAATTGGGGCGTTTCCAATACTGGTCTTTACCTTTAAAGCTAGAAAGGAATTCTAAAAATAAATGACAATTGGCTCTTTCACTTTTTTCCGTTTTAGCAAACGATAGTAATCTTTCACTTTCATAAAAAAAAAACATTTACTTTATGCCCTGTTTCTATTTCTATAAGATTCGAAATATCATATTCATCTTCAAAATCATTGACATCACTTAATCTATCTAACCAACATTGCGGAAATTCTTTTTTTAATTTAGTATATTTAACATCAAATAAATGTTGTGCGTTCACCTTTTTATTTATTAATCTAGAGTCATTTCGAATGCAATATGAAATCAAATTATACATTTTAAATAAACCGACGTCTTGCCATTCTCGATAAAACAATGGATTTTGTTAAAGGTAATGTTACTATTTTTCCAAATAATATCACTTGTAACTTACTTCAAACAGTACAAGTACAAAAAAAATCTACATAAAATCCTGGCAAATAATGATAAAAGCACAATAAATTCATAACTAAACATATTTTTCCAACTAGAGCCATCATTCCTTAGTTACATGTTCATGCAGGAACTCGATTCTAAATATTCATTTTGTTGTTGTTTTACATTTGTAGTGTGAAAAAACGTGTTACACTTATTACATACATTTTGAAAAAATATTTCCCAAATTGTATGCCAGTAAAATAAAAAGAGTTTCAGATTTGTCCAAGTTTTTCGGTTACCACAAAATCATCAAACTGATTATTTCTTGTATCAAATTCTTGTTTGCAGATAAGCTCCGAGAGGATCTATAAATATTTTCAAGCGAAATTTTAAAAGTGAGTGGAATGGGAACAAAATGAGGTGAATAGGAACGAAAAGATCCGGCTTTATTATCCCGATCAACATGATCAGTATACCATGTGTATTCTTCTGAAAATTTCAAAAGTGATAAAATTCCCAGATGGAAACACCGTATTGTATTTTTATATCGCAATGTAATGTATGTAATCGTAGAAAAATAGCTTACCTTATGGTTAAGATGTGCGACTGATATAAGTTCTCGATCGTTGGAAATGAGAGATCCGACTTGGATGCTGATATATTTTTCTTGCTTGGGTGAAGGCTTCGATCTAGCTAGCAGAATGATTTCACAAGATATGAACGCTCAGCTATATTATAGGCATCATACTATGTTTTTTTCTCGGATTTAATTGTATTAATTCCTACCTGCATAATCCATCGAATTAATCACTCGATATTCATGTCAATCAAAATTCTACAGCTCAAATTTTTGTAAAGATACAGACGAAGGGCCATATGTTCTGTTTTGTCAATGCCAACTTTTTCCTAAAGTTATGAATTGTTTATCCACACTAAATTTATTATTTGTTTATCCATACTTGTTACAAGCATTCAGTAATCAAATCAAATCATATGTTTGCTGAGTAAATGGAATTTTAACCAAGTGTGCTCCCCTATCGACTTTAGTGTAGAGCCTCCAAAGCGTTGGGAGCCCCAAAAGTTTGATGGCAAAATTTGACTCTAATTGTATCAAATGTGAAAGAGGATCTAATTTAAGACATATTTCTGCAAGGGTTTTCAAAACAAATGCGTTTAAAATCGAATATTGATGAAAGAATACAAAATTTAGATTTTCTGCGTACAACAGGAAACCCATATTATTGTTCTGCTTCTATTGAAGCTAACTTAATATCATTAGATTTAATTAATAAACACAGTACATGTATCATTCTATGAATTCCAGAAACATTTGTTAAGAGGTGTGAAAACTGTGAACGCATCTGATTGAGAGTGATAAATAATACGGTATCTGTTGCATTGCCCAAGTCCTACTCGGTGGTTGTCATTTGTTCACACTTAAAACTTAAGGGACAAGGGGATGATATTTAAGGGCTGCAATGCTTGAAATGTTTGTGTAGGTCTATGAATGAATGAATTTGTTGGTTATATTGAATGAATTGAGTTCAGATAAATAGGGCTTAATAAGAGTCGAAAAGGGTGCAACGAATCGTCTTCTTTCTATAATAATTATATCAAACGTCTAAGCTTTTCGCGCTTCGCGCGGGAAGGGGAAACTGAATTCAGACGAGAATTAAGAGTCGAGAACAGTACAACCAATCGTCTGCTTTCTCTAATAATTTAAGGAAACGTCAAGACTTCCGCGCTTCGCGAGAGAGGGGAACCTAAATTCAGATAAATAGGGCTTATTAAGAGTCGAAAACGGTGCAACGAATCGTCTTTTTTTCTATAATAATTATATCAAACGTCTCAGCTTTTCGCGCTTCGCGGGGAAGGGGAAATTGAATTCAGACAAGAATTAAGAGTCGAGAACAGTACGCCCAATCGTGTGCTTTCTCTAATAATTTAAGGAAACGTCAAGTCTTCCGCGCTTCGCACGAGAGGGGGAAACTGAATTCAGATAAATAGGGCTTATTAAGAGTCGAAAACGGTACAAATATCGTCTGCTTTCTCTAATAATTTAATGAAACGTCAAAACTTACGCGCTTTGCGCGGAAGGGGTAAACCGAATTCAGACAAAGATATATAAGAGTCGAGCACAGTTAAACAAATCGTCTACTTTCTCTAATAATTTAATGAAATGTCAAAGCTTCCGCGCTTCGCGCGGGAGAGACAGGGAGAAACTGAATTCATACAAGGATTAAGAGTCGAGCACGGTTCAACGAATTGTCTACTTTCTCTAATAATTTAATGAAACGCCAAAACTTCCACGCGGGAGGGGGGGGGGGGGGGGGGGGGGGGGGGAACTGAATTCAGACAAGGATTAACAGTCGAGAATGGTACAGCAAATCGTCTTCTTTTTATAATAATTTCATGAAACGCCAAAGCTTTTGCGCTTCGCGCGGGAAGGGGGGGGGAATTCATTCAGACAAGGGTTAACAGTCGAGAACGGTACAATAAATCGTCTTCCTTTCCTAATAATTTAAAGAGACGTCTAAGCTTCCGCGCTTCGCGCAAGACAAATTATTTAAATGACAAACTCGCGAATTTGGCCGGAAAATCCTATATTACTTTTTAAAGGTATATATGTTTAATTCGATATTTCACATGTATGTACAATTGTTAATGATTGCATTATTTCTGTTATGTTTTTACACTGTTATTGTATAAGGCAGGGCTTTCTTGAAAAGTAGGTCCACTGGCTTCCAGTGGAACTGAATCAAACTACCCTGTTGAAAGAAATCATGAATAAATGAATAAATAAATAAATCACAAACGTGCTTCAAGACTGAGCACTACATCTACATCATAGTCCTATATCATACATTAGGTATGAGACGTTTGTTCATTGAATTCATTTCAAATTATATTATTTCTATAACTTAATCAAACCATGGAAGAATGCTTTCATAACATTAATATTGAATGAAATTTGCAACGTAAAATAGAAAATGAAACTTATTTGTAATTTGACAATATTAAATGTAGGTAAGTAATCAAAGCATTTTAGGATACAATATATATATATATATATATATATATATATCAGTATGTCATCAATTAAGTAGAACTTTAAAGGAAACTGAGAAATGCGCTCAAAAGCAGAGCTTGTATTTGTGTGGATTACTCAGAAGAAAAAAAAGAAAGGGAAAAAGAAAGAAAGATAGATAAAACGAACATATGCTCCAATATGATCATATCCAAGTCACACTGCCAAGCAGACTCCAAGTCGACTCTAGACCGACATATTTTTTTTACATTGTGGGTAATGTCCCCGTAATGTCATTTGTTATTTTTCGTTCTGTATAGGCAGTATGGTGCCGGCCTCGTTGATGTAACCAGGGAATCAGGTAATTTTAAATCACCATCAACAAAGGATGAAAAACAAAAAATTAAATGTGCTGTGCTATTGGTGAGCAGGTATCACCACTCGTTATTGATATCTCCTCCAAATGCTCTAATCATTGCCCTGCACGAGTAAAACAGTCCTACGAGACCCGTTATCTCACTAAGCATGATGATAAACCAAAGATATGCCTTCTCCAACATTCTTATACTCCTCTTTCTTAGTTTTAAGTAGAACAGACATGGGAAGATATAGTCCAGCCATGGTGCGATAAGACTTCCAGTGACACCCATTAGCAAAGAGAAATGAGGAATGGCTACTGCCATCAGGTAGGACAGACCTACTAAGAGAACCCTGAAGATGATGGCCCAAATAGGTGGACAGCGTTCAGCAATATCTGGATAGCAACGGGATAAGAATGACAGCTTCATAGAGTCGATGGTACTCACGACGAGGAAAATCATCAGCGGGTAGGTCAGGATGGACTTGATGACGAAGAGACAACTAACTGCAGCTTGGAGCGGTCCTCGAGGCATGTTGTAGGTGATGAACTCCTGGGTGTCTTCCTCGAAGGTCAAAAACGCGAAGAGGGCGTAGGCGACGCTGATGAACGCTGTGACGATGTAGGAATAGTTGAGCATCACGTTAAAGCGCGAAGGTTCTCGCATACTGCCTTCCACTCCTGGCATAATCTCCTGTGCTCCGAAATTGAGAGAAAGCACGGCGACGCTGATGGCGACGGGTTCGATGGAAAACGGCGGGATGCTCTCCATCTTCCATCGGATGCTACGACCGAAGCTGTACCACACCACGCTACAGTACATCACGGCAAGTGCGATCAAAGCCACAAGGCTCAGCCACGATATCTTCGTGAGGTTCTTGAAGAGTACAGTTGGAAGGAGCACAACGACTATTAAAGCTGTCCAGGTAAACCGGTTTAAACCAGCTTGCGGGAAGGTATCTACTAGTAGAGCACCTGACAACTGAAGGTACAGCGCCGCCATTGTCATTACTTCAATGATCAGTAAGACGTTGATAACATGACCACCATGTTTGAAGCAAGCATCAGCGATGTCGGCGTATGTCTCTCGAACAACCTGTGGACGATCAGATGCAAGTGCAGCTTTTCTATCTGTGTCGATTCTCGTTGACCCGTTGTCATCATCATCCTCGTCGTCATATTTACAGTAAACTATGATCTGAAAAACAGAAATGCCGAACAATCATTAAAGGCGCTTTTTCAGTTGTAATGCAGTAAATGAGAACATAAAGGGGGTAATCTGAACCAATGAATCAATATTTGAGCCAAAGAAAAAGAAACAGCGCCATCTAATCATTATTGATGAATAACTTGGGGGAACAGTATAGCCAGGCGGAAATAATCTTTTCACATTGGACAGCCTTAAAACCCAACTACAACAACAACAACAACAACATAAACAACAATGGCACTGCTCAGGAGCATCAGAATGTAGTTCAAACTAGAAGGGGACTGATTGTGAAGTTTATGATTTTGTTTTTTCATTTTCATTTTACAGCACAAAAACAGAGCGGGTGAACATATAATGTAACTTGGCAAAGGGACACTTTTTATCTCATTCAATCCACATAAATGTTTTACGACGAATCATCAGTAATTCTGTTATTGCATTTATGTATGTAAAACTATATATATATTCCTGGTGAATTTCAGTTTGTAACGTGTTATAGATGAAGACAGTATAGCCTTCAAAATGTGTCTATTTAAATAATTCTTACTTTGAAATTGCGTCATGAAACAAACACTATGTGGTTAGGCCTATGCAATCATTTGGTCCAAGGCATTCCTCAACTTATAGGCGTATATTTCCCGTTAATTTCCCATGCAATACCGATATGACAGCAATCAAGTCTGATTGTTAAACATGACGTCATCAGGTCAAAAAGTCATTCGGGGGGGGGGGGATTCCCTTATCTCACCTTGCTGGTATAGTTCAATAGGATGAGTATAACTACAATGTCGACCAGAACTGCCACGCCCCCTTCCTTCACTGTGTATGGCAGGCTGAGGATGCCGATGCCTTGCATACAGTTACTCACATTCCAGCAAGCCTGCCAGGCGCTGCTCTTGTCCGTCTCTGCTCAGATATAAGGAAAAGGTCAGAAAGACAAAATTATTGATAAATTATATTGGTAGGATGACATTATTTTACAGACAATTGGGTCTCACTAAAGAAAGAAATACGGCATTTTGGTCATCACCACCACTGACTGATCCAGGGGCACAGGGGGTACGTGCCCTGCCCACGCACTAACAAAAAACAAGAGGGAATGAACTAGGATGAAAGAACGATCATGGGCTGATTAACTTCTTTCCTTCCTCTTTTCATTTTGCATGTCAAATAAATTTCGGATGTGTGCCCACCCGGTAACCCGACACATGCTCCGCCGACGATTGCTCCGCCGACATTTACTCCGCAAAACGCGACAATTGCTCCGCGACATTTGCTCCGCCGACAATTGCTCCGCCGACATTTGCTCCGCCGACATTTGCTCCGCCGACAATTGCTCCGCCGACATTTGCTCCGCCGACAATTGCTCCGGTGACAAATGCTCCTCGAACGACAGTTGCTCCGCCGACAGTTGCTCCGCCGACAATTGCTCCTTCGACATTCGCTCCGCCGACAATTGCTCCGCCGACATTTGCTCCGCCTGAAGCGACTCTTGCTCCGGTGACATTTGCTCCGCATGAAGCGACACTTGCTCCGGTGACATTTGCTCCGACGACATTTTGCTCCGCATGAAGCGACACTTGCTCCGGTGACATTTGCTCCGACGACATTTGCTCCGCCCAAAAAGTGTCCCATAAAATACAAATGCGACTAGTACTACGACAAATGCTTCGCCGACAATATTTTTTTTCACGGGTTATTTTTGTTTCTTTTTTTCTTCATTTTCTGAATGCATTTCATGAAATAATGGATGAAATGAAATAAATGAATGTTGATGATGTGGGAGGAAAAAGGAGTTACCTAAAAGTAATTTCGAATATATATACTGAAATAACTTTGTCCCATATAATGTACACTAAACACTCATTACATGTCATGGGAAGTTTTTTGAAAAAAAGTAGAGCAGCAAGCCACATTCCCCAATACGCGCATAGCTCCTAGTTAATTTCAAACAGCTCATCAATAATTATGTAAGACCTGAAATGACCTCAATGCAAGCAAGCGCATGCATCTTACTAGGTAAACCATCTGCAAGTAAAGCATTATACAATGTACTAGGTCATCATGGAAGTTCTAGAAAACAACAGGGGAGGGATCAAAATAAGCTTTGAAGGGCATCTATACGTAAAGAAGAGAACCCTTTCAAACTGGAAAATTAGATGGCAGCCTTTCTGCTTATTCCCATTTATACAAATCATTTTGTTGCAGTTTGATGTTAGTTCTTCAAGATAAGCAAATTGCTCTTCTTCCGGTGGCTCCGTGAGTGAAAACAAAGTACTCGAATGAGACGGGGGTTTTACACACTAATATATATATATATATATATATAGTAATTAAGCTACATACACTTAACTGAAGTAAAGAAACCTATACTATAGAATACGGACTGGATCTTATTGAAAATACTATGCTAAACAAGAATGTACTACATGTACTACATTACGTTACAAATTTAAGAGAGAAATAGAACTCGAGAGGGGGAGAAGAGAAGAAGTGATGAAAATGAAAGAAGACTCATAGCATGAGAGGAAAAAAAAGAGCTGAGAAGACAAGAAAAGGGTGAAAAAGGGGAAAAGGAGGAGCGAGAAAGAGAGAGAGAGAGAGATAGCCTTGAGCTTTGGATCAGCTAATGAGTAATACATGAAACAGATTTTGAGCGGAGTAATTATTTTTCGCCGGAGAACTTGCATAAGGAGCTATAACTTGATTTTTTTTTAATCAAACATTATGGGGAATAGCAAAAAACGGCTGAGCATTTATTGCACTAATTGCCAAAGGAGCATTCATGTCTTCCAAGAGGCCGCACTTTTGGATCAGAGAGCAATTTTATTGTCTTTTATGGGGTACTTTTGGGGAGGAGAAACAATTGTCGTAGTAGCCTTTGTATTTTACGGGGCACTTTTTGAGCGGAGCAAATGTCGGCGGAGCAACTGTCGGCGGAGCAATTGTCGGCGGAGCAAATGTCGCGGAGCAATTGTCGTGTTTTTCGGAGTAAATGTCGGCGGAGCAATCGTCGGCGGAGCATGTGTCGGGTTACCGACGTTCGAGGAGCATTTTTCACCGGAGCAATTGTCACGTTTTGCGGAGCAATTGTCGGCGGAGCAAATGTCGGCGGAGCAATTGTCGGCGGAGCAAATGTCGCGGAGCAATTGTCGCGTTTTGCGGAGTAAATGTCGGCGGAGCAATCGTCGGCGAAGCATGTGTCATGGAACCGCCCACCCCACTCCTCTTCCAGAGAATAATGGGTAAACAACTGATCACAACCAACAATTATCATTCTCACTACCAGGGGCGGATCCACGTAGCGATTATTCCGGCCCGGCCCCCCCAGACCTCCAAAACGATTAAAAACAATAGGATAATAACGTAAAGTTAACCTTTATAAAAAACAAAAAACAAAAGCCCCCCCCCCCCCCCAACCGGTTATTCGCCGGCCGGATCCTCTGCAGGCGCGGATCCACGGGGAGGGGGGGGGGGAGGGGGAGGGGGCTGACGGGTCAATTTTTTTTTTTTTTAAATTCTCACGAATTAGGTGGGGAAAAAATAGTGGTCTCACCCCCCCCCCCCCCCCCCCCGCTTATTCACCGGCTGACTGAGTCGGCGCATAATATTTACTGAAAAATTGGACCAAAAAAAAAGTGCCTCATGCATATTTCACGCATGAGTGATTAAAATTAATTTGAAGAGAGGAAACCAAAAAGTCATTTGGCGGATGGTATCTGAATTTTTTTTAGAACGTTGAGTTTCTGCCCTTCCATATGACACCTTAATCAGGAAAAATGAGCAAGGAATGACAAAGTTCTGTTTGTTTAAAGTAGTGCTTGCATTTCCATAATGTTATCAAACGAATTCGTTTTCACTGGCCTACTGCCGTAGCAACAAACGGAATTAACAAAAGAATGAAGTCTTTCGTCTATGGCTGGTTGTCAACGAAACGGCTTCCTCTCTTCAAATTCATTTTAAACATGCGTGAAATATGCATCATATGAGTTGCATGAAATGAAAGAGGAGGATCTAAGCTTTACATGATCTAACCAGGTTACAAACGGAACCGAGAATTATCGATGTTTCATCATAACTTAATCATAATTATAATTGATAAATGACACGTATTTGTAAAGCTTAGACCCAACTAACAATCGGACGTTTTCTGAACGTTCTAAAAGGTTCCAAATTGGTTTCCTAAACGTTTTGTGAAAACGTTCTAAAGACGTCTATTTGTGGTAGGTTTTGGACGTCTTTTGGAACGTTCCAACTGGACGTTTTTTGAACGTTTTCTAAACGTTCTTAGAACCAATAAAAAACCTTTTATAGATTTGCTTTTAAGTGCAATGACCTGCAGAAAACCTGTCGGACGTTTGGGACGTTTTAAGAACGTTTTAAGAACCTTAAAAACGTCCAGAAAACCTTTAAGGAACGTCTAGAACGTTTCCAGGACGTTTAAAGAACGTCTAGAACGTCCAAGAGAACCTTTTAAGAACGTGTAGAATGTACTGGAAACGTTTTGAAAACGTTCAGAAAACCTTTTACGAACGTCTAGAACGTCCTGGAAACGTTTTGAGAACGTACAGAAAACCTTTTAAGAACGTCTAGAATGTCTTGGAAACGTTTTAAGAACGTTCAGAAAAACTTTTGAGAACGTCCAATATACAGTGAATTTTTAATAAAGGTCACACATGTATTTGATTGATTTTATGAATTTATTATCAAACATATTTACAAAATATGTACAAAGGCTTGGCAATACAGTACATCATGTATATTTGAAAAAGAGTATTGGTATTTCCCGAAGTGCCCCCGAAAGAACATACAAATCTAATATTCAGAATAAATTGATATTTGATCAATATCGATTCACAAACGGCTGAAATATCCATAAATATATTTTTATTCAAAATATTAAAAATGCTTGAAGACTACTTTGAAGAAAACAAATCTGAATAGTTCTTTAAAAAGCAATTGATATAGATATTTATTTAATTATTATTTTAACAAACATTAAATGCAGAAACTGAAAGTAACGGGTCATTTTGAATAATAACAGGGGCTTTACTTGGCCGTTTGTAATTATTACTTTGCACCGTGATGGTGCAGGTTTTGGTTTTAAAGTTAAGTTTGACCAATACTAAACTATCCCTTTAAAACTATAGATACATAACACATGAACAATCTACAAATAAAACATAAGAAAATGATAGATGAGTTGAAGATATGCCTCATTAACTGGCAAATATGAATACTCATATAATTCACGGGTCTATGTCTCTATGAATATACAAGGCAAGATAAAATGAATACTTTGAATAGTGTCAATAATTTGGCAGCACACATATATCAACTTTGGTAACACACTTTATAAAAGCAATTTGAGTTATTTACAGAACCTGGCAATTCATGCCAAAAAGATGCCCCAGCAAATGATTAAGAAATCTTTCTATAATAAGTCTTGATCTTTGGTAAAACCAAATAGTGGATTGAATTTTTTGTGTACTATATCAAATTCAATGTGAATAAATTCACCAGAACCTTTTAACAAAATGTCACTAATTATCATTAAATACATGTGAATAACCGATTTAGCTATGTGCCTCCACCCAGGATTAGCTTCATCATCCGGTGCAAATTATAACTATTCAAAAGAGTACATGTATTTACTTTCTCATCAACTTCTACAAGTGATAAAAATGTGACTATTTTAAGAAGTCACATTTCAAGTGAAAGTACGGCAAAAAAAAACAAGGAAACTACACTCGTTTCAGCTCTACAAATTGGCAACACTGATGACACCAACTGTGAGTAGCGATCCATCAACTTTGTACTCAAAATTTCATATTTTCTAAATTTTCCTTAAAGTTACACATTTCCACAGCTTTTAATCAGAGTATGTTCAGATTACTAATGACGAGTAGCTTTCTACACAACATGCTTTGACTATGGGGGTTAGAAAATGTGAAATTTTGTGTACAAAGTGAATTTAGAGCTACTCAAGATGTCATCAGCATTGTCAATTTGAATAGCCGAGAGTAATTTACTAGAAAATGTAAACAAAAGAGTAGTTTCCTTACCGAGTTTGCCCATTTCTTATTTTTAATTTTGTTCAAATTTGTCTCCTTTGATTGCAGCAGTGAAATTTCTAGGGTAGATTTCCCCTTTAAATCCGAGTAAAAAATTGTCCTTTTGATCGACCAAAGATTTAGTGGGCAGGTCAATATTTCCCAGAAGCCTTGCATTGGACCTTGCATCTTACTTCAAATATAAAATCAACACAAAACACATGAACAATCTACAAAAAGCTATTTACAATAAACTGATAGAAATGAGTTGATATGAATTATTAACAGGCAAATATAAATACTCAAATTTAAGGGTCTATGAATATAGAAGACAAGGTTATAAGAGAGTTTGGCAGCACACACATTGGCCCGAATTCACAAAGCAAGGTTTGAGCTCAGACTATAAAGGTTTGAGCTCAAACCTCCTTTTGTTTCGCCAAACCTACTTTTGTTCTTTACAAACCAGGTTTGTAAAAAACGCGTAAAACGCGTCATATGACGTACAAAAACCAAGGTTTGAGCTCAAACCTCCTTTGTGAATTCGGGCCATCGGTTTCAGCATCCTTACAAAAAGAAGTAAATTTACAGACCTATACAACTTTGTCTTGCATTCTCAACAAGATGATGGCAATTCAATTAAAAAAGATGCACCAACAAAACTGTTATGTCGCTGATAAAGTTTCTCCATTATTAGCTGAAATGGTCAAATTTGGTTTCAATATGAGTTTTAGGATTTTTGCATTGCCCCTGAATGAAGGTATCTTAATCTACCTTGAATGAAAATTTGGTGTTCACTGGTTTGGTAAACGCCTCCCTCAGGTCTTCCACATCAACCGCCGCTCCCGATTTGGACAAAAGCAGTTTTTGTACCAACTGCGTCAGCTGCTGCTGCCCTTCCTCCAGCCTCTGCAGCGTACACAGTACCTGCACTTGAAAATTGCCTGAGAAGAAAAAAACAGACACATAAAATACATTATAATAACAGTTCAAGTCATTAAAAAGTTTGACAGCAAATTAATAGGATATTTTGGGGAGATATGTTTGATAGCTGAAAAATTTAGTCACTTCAGGAATATATCACCCAGCTTCAAAGACGACACCTGTGCAGCGCTTCCAACAAAGTATAAATACTGTAAGGATTTAAAAGCGACTCTTCTGTAAGAAAACTATACCCATGCCTTGTTGATGAAATAAATTACATGTACGCCGAGATAATCTGCCTCTCTTATCCAATCCAACAGTATTTTAGTATAGCAACTTAGTACAGATGGCAAATGTTGTTTTGTTAGTTTATACGCTCTACAGTATATGTTCTGATGATAAAAAACCCCTCAGAAACTTTCGTTTGTGAAATGCTATCTGAAAAAAACTTACTTTCCGAAGCCCGAGCCCTTGCTGGAGTTGTGGGTTGGAACTGAAAAATGTGATGTGGACTTGGACTTCGCATTCAGTTTCGGCATTGGTATCTCTGCTGCCACAGCCTTAGTCGTTCCTCCGCGTACATGTTGTTTTCTTGGGTCCTAACCGATTCAAGATCTGAAAAACAGAGACACATTGCAGATGTTAAAAGGGATATCAAGACATGACAAGAATTCTCATAAACTGAACAAACTTTTGGGTAATGCAAACTTCTTGTCCGAAATTTATGCCTAGATTACAAATTTCCAGTTTTGCCGGAATGGTGCCACATCTATTAATCATCATTTTGCATGGCTGGGACACAAAGCAGGTCTAGCTATCCCAAATAAATTATCTTAGGTTTTCATCTGTTGGATTTTGAAGAAAACAAGAAATAAGATGTAAATTATACGTCTCTGGCCGAACCAAGCACTACTAACCATCAAGAGACAAATACTTACCAGCGTCAATTCCGGAATCACTAGAAGATTTGCTAAATCTCTGGGGAAGACGTCTCTTTCGCTTCTACACAGCATCATTTTCCGATACCAGGTTTGACGTGTCCTCTGCCTTCCTGGCGATGCTTTTGCGCTTTTACATAGTTGCCTGTATGTAAAAATAAAACAAATCAATCCTTAAGTTATTAATCTACGTTATTGGACATCAATTTCTTTAAATAATGTGTCATCTGAGCTAAAAAGATTTTTTTTAAAGAGACGAAATTGATAACAAGATAGGCCTCTAGATCTAGGTCTCGATATTTCTAAAAAAACAATATCCATACAAAAAGGTGGTTTGGGGAGCTATTTCAATTGCCTAAAAACAAACCTGTTGTAATAGGGGGTGGGATAATATAAAGTTGCTAAATGGTGGTGGAGGGAAAAGCATGGAATGTTCCATTCCCGTGGGATTTTAAATGCTATTGAGGGAAGAGTAAATAAGTCGAGAAATGAGCTGGTAGTCGAGGGACTTATTTTCTTCACGAAATAGCATTTTAAATCCTGATGGGAACTTTCCATGATTTTTCCAGACAGCAAAGTTAACAACTCGACTGTTTTAATCATCCGATTACCATGTAATGTAACGAGCCATGCGCACATACCCACTCCAGCAAAGAGTCCATGCTATTATGCGTATTGACCTCTAGCACTGCACTACGTGTTATAATAGGCAGCATTTGCTCAAAAGGAATAGTCAATACACACATAATACACAAATGCACTTATCATGCCGATGCGGCTGTAAGCAAATTTTGACAGTAGATCTAGACAAACAATTTGAATTTCTAAATTGTTCTTTCCAACAAAATAACATCGGTAAGTTGAACAAATTGTATTTTATTAGACTAGATCTACTGCTATTTAGGTGTCATCAATTGTCACTAAAGTACCGATTTTTAGTGAAAGAGTTTTGTACAGTGGTGTTTGAAATGTTGAGTATCAATAGCACAGCTTTTAATACACACAGCCAGGATAGTAATGCAGCTATGTATGCACCAACTCCAAGAAGCTCCGACGCCGTTCGGCATCGGAGCTTCCTGGAGTTATGTGTGCACATACCCTAGCCTACCCAATTACCACACCAGTCAATGCAATGAAAGTTTCAACGGCCTGCACATGCGACATAGAGTCTGCCGTACTTTTAGTTTTAATGCAAATAATCAATATTTTATTTCATTTTACATGCTTCAAAATCAATCAAACAAAGCTTAAATTCCTTACAGATATCAAAATGTTAAAATAACGCTTACCTCGGTGTCGCAGTCTAACAGATTATTTGAAATCTCGAAGTCACGTCATCAAGCAGTCAACTCGTCAGTCAGTTTAAAACACGCGGCAAGCTCTGGAGCGAGCGCGCCGCACCGGCCGCGCCGGATACGATTCACTGACCTATACAGCTAGTGGTACGATTATATACGGTGCGTACGCACTTTGTATACACGTGGTTGAATGGAGCATAATGTAGCGCGGTCGGACTGACTGGGGGGGGGGGGGGGGGAGGGGCACAAACATTATGTGAGGGGGAGGGGTCACTCCTTATGTATTTCTTTTTTCTTCAAAATAATGTCACCTTATGTTTTCTATTTTTTTTCCTCAAAATTATTGGGGGCACGTGCCTCCCTACATCGCTACGCCACTGGAGTGCATCAGTTTGACATACCTCGACCCCCCTATGCGTATGCATGTGGCCTAATTTCGCCAGCTGGTATTTTTTAGGAAATATTTATTTGGACATAAAAAATAAATTCAACAAAATACGTCTGAATAAAACGTTCTGTAAACGTTTTACAGGACCTATCCAAGAACGTTTAATTTGTAACGTCCAAAAAACGTTTTCTGAACGTCTTCAAAAGACCTAGCTCCGCAGCGAATGTAAAGTCCCAACTTAGACGTTATATAAACGTTTTTTAAACGTTTAATATGGACGAAGACGTACGGAACCTGATAAGAACGTTCTGTAAACGTTCTAAAAACGTTTTGTGTTTGCTGGGGATCCTCCTCTTTCATTTGATGCAACTCATATGATGCATATTTCACGCATGTTTAAAATGAATTTAAATTCACCTGAACGATTACAAACTTGAAAGGCAATTCAAAAAGTGGAGGGAGTGGGCATCTTCAGTAGCGTAAAACAAATTTTGTTTATGAATAAAGGGGGTGAAAATACCCGGGATAAAAAATATTTTACCCGAATCTTCGTCCATTTGACGAAGATGATCTGATTCCGTGCTCGCTTCTAACACACTTCCATCAGATAGGGTGTGAGAAGAAGAGCCGCTCGGTGTCTCAGCATCCGGGGTATCATCAGCAGGTGACGTCAGATCATTCGTGTATCTAAAGAGATAGAAAAGAAGACAGAAGGGTTCAACCACCAAGTGGCGACATTATAAACACAAAAATACAATTTCTCTCACATTTTTTTTAACATGTTAAAACGAAATTTTGACATTTTCCATTCTTCTTTTCCTCTTCTTTTACAGACGAATAGGCCTATATAATTTTTAAAATCATTACAAGGTTTTAAGTTATTCTATCATTTATGGACATATTTCAACTTTTTTCATGATTATTTTAGTACGTTTTCTGTGTATTTCTGTTTTCTGACTTTCATTTTCTTGAACGTATGGCGGGATGAATGACGATACATACTCGCGAGTAACAACTTGATCCTTAGGACAAAGCTCAATATCCTCCCCATTCCCAGGATGTCGAATTAAACCAGTCGAAGCTAGCCTGGTGAGCAGTTTAGATCTTACAGCTCGCAGGTTATCCATTATCAGAGGGGATGAGATTTGGTCGCAATTCGATTAGTCCTGGTCAGATGTTAGGCCCACTCTGTGATGAAAGTCATAATAATTATGAAATGAAATCATTATCAAAATGTATAGTCGTCTTAAATTTCCTTTGAAATGAAATGTATATGCACTACGAGTACTTCATAACCTCTCTAGGGGTACGTTTATGCTCAATTTTGAAGGCAGAATGAGCGATTTGAAACGCTCATCGTAATCGCAGTTCCACGGTGTACTGTTTATGCTCACTTTTCTGGCTTCTCTAGGCATGATTCTGGCTCAGAGCCAGAATCATGCCTGGAGGAGCCAGAGAAGTGCAGTGCAGAGTCTAGATTCGCAAACCTGCACTGCGCACACTACGTCAGTGACCCCATTTAAACGCGTTTACAAACGATTGTGCGTTTATGCTTCCCCAGAATCGCCGATCCAAAACACACCTTTTAGTGAGTTTACGATCGGCGATTACAATCGCCGTTTTTCTGTGATTCTACAAAAATGAGAAAGGACGCAACCATGTTTTGAACTAAACGCATAACAAATGCCTCATTCTGGCCGAAAAAAGTTGAGCATAAACGTACCCTAGGACACCTGTGCAAAATTACAGGTGAAATCGTGGTGAGATGGACCGTAGGGTGAAACAGGGGTCATTGTACCCCCCCCCCCCTCCCCCTTACAACAATCAGCCTATGGTAGTTTTCAATTCAATTCAATTCATTTTATTTTCACATTTGAACAAAAAGAACAATCACAATGACAATAACCTACATTAAAAGAGAAATAACAAGTATAAAACACAAACAAATTCAATTATGTTAGGATTGCAAAGGCCTCGGGCCTATCAACGGCAAAATCAATTACAAAAATATGAAATGTGTAGATGTATATAAAAAAAAACAATGAAAAAACAAAAAAACGAACGCAAAAACGACATTAATTTTTTTATTTAAAGGCACAAGAACTAGTAATCTAATGGGTTTCAAACCATATATGACATTATAAATCAATTGAAATGAGGCATTGATAAGAAAAATGTAATATTTACTTTTTTTAAATGGCAAGTGAGGGACAAGACATTATCAAATTGCTTCGGGATTTTCATAGGATGGGCCCAGTGTATTGAATGAGCGAGTTCGTAATTGCACACTGCGCATGCGCCAAAATCGGGAACGAACTTTTCCAAAGGTCACATGAACATAAAGAGAGCTGAGAGAGGAAATGTAATTTATTTGTGAGCTGGCCTTTCCTTTGTGAATGATCACAATATATCTGACACACCAGTGTATGTTAATTAATAACGTAGACAGTTTAGGTTTCTCTTTGAATTCTGCGATTTTGTAAGAGATATGGTACTTTTGTTTTTAGCGCTCCTAAATAAGCGATAACATGACTAGTCGTAATAGTAGCGTTTCAAAGTTTCAAAATTCAATCCAAATTGTCTAGGTTAGTGCAAATATCAAAATACTTCTATGTTATTCAATGATTATTTGTAATGATTCTTACTGATTAATTTAATGTAATAGATCATTGGGGCCAAACTTTTTTTTTTCTTCATATTTTTCCCTCCACAGGGATTTTATTGATTTTCATTTGAAACACATACAAAATATATTTCCAAGGTAATTTACATTTATAACATAAATGAAATTGGCTTTTAAAAATACAAGTATTGTTGAACTGTTGAGAAAACTAACAAATCAATAATTCATTTCTGACACTCATGTAAAGAAAAACAAATACAGAAAAAATATCATTTTAAGTAAACAAATTCCTGAATTGAAACCATTTTCTTGTGAATTTATTATTTCTACAATTCGAATTTGCAATATACTTTTCGTTTTTGAAGTAATTTAAAATCGAAACTCTAATGTTATCAAAGTCGGGCAATTGTTTTTTTATTTTGGAAGTATACACCATCTGTCGCACCACAATCAGTATACAATTCAATGCATAATTATTTGAACCTTTTAAACCAAATAATTTATCTTGTAATGAAAATGTTAATTTATTTCCGGTTCTAGTATTAATCCAGTGTTCTAACCTACCCCAAATATTTTTAACATGCGTACAATCACATAGGAGATGTATAATTGTTTCAATCTGTTCATTACAAAATGTACATTCTTTTCTTGGGACTAAATTCATTTTAAACAGTAGATCGTTCGTATATAATATGCGTTGCATGACTTTAAACTGAAACCATCGTAAGCCCACATCAATGGTACAATTAAATCCAATAGAACAATATGTTTCCCAACTCTTATCATTCAGGTCGAAAATCAATTTCCATTTAAGAAAACTTTTACATAGTCCTTTTCTTCTCTTTAATAAAATTGCATAAATATGTGAACATCCTTTAATACGTTTCATAACAAATGCCATTGTATCTGGGAAAAGAGGTTGTGACACCTTGTTAAAAATAGTACATTGTTAAACCCTTGTCTAATTGCATCGCATAATCCACGATAAAAAAGAAAATTTATTTGAATATTATACTTATCTTGGAAGTGTTCCAGAGAGAAAAAAATCACCATTTTTGTCTAAAATATCATTGACAAAACGAACTCCCTTTTGACACAATTTTTTATTATATATTGAGCTATTGCCTATTTTAATGTAGTCATTATTCCATAAGGGCTGGCAAGAAATGTTATCACAATGCATGGACAAGAGCGTACTATAAGCCATGAACATATCTTTCCAAAAAAGGTTTTTTGTTTTACCTGCCAGTTCCCGAAAATAATTGTTTCCCATATATAATTTTAAATCTTGCACTTCAGGCAAGAAAGATTGCAAAAGACAGAGGATATTGCTATCCATTGAGCCAATTACTAATCTCTTAATCCAGGAAATTTTTAATGATTGGCAATGTGTGTATATATCTATCATTTTAACCCCTCCGTCTGAGTAACTTTGTGACATTTGATTTCTACTTATTTTATCAGGTTTCTCCCCCCCCCCCCCTCATATAAATCTATAAAAGTGAGCATTTATATCTTTCAAAAGATTTTCACCAGGATTAGGGAGGGACAAAAAAAGGTAGTTTAATTTGTATACCAACAATGACTTGACGACAGTGATTCTTCCAAGAACAGTTAAGTATCGCCTTAACCACGATGTCATTTGACTTTTGATTTCTTTAAATTTTTCATTATAATTGTGAATTATCAATTTGGGCAAATCCGTACAAAAGTCTATACCTAAATATCTGAAATAATCATCGAACACCCAATTTAGATTTCTATTCAAAAGAACACCATCTTTCTTGTTTTTAAATCCTCCAATCCAAATCGCATGTGTCTTCTGTATATTAACTTTTAAACCAGACATTGCATTATATTTATCTAAAATGTTTAATGCACTGTTTAATTCCGTTACTGACCCATTCAATGTAAGAAGAGTATCATCTGCATATTGAATTCATTTAAGTTGTCTACCAGGTAAGCTCAAACCAACAATGGAATCGGAATTTCTAAACAAAAGACCTAGTATTTCGGCACATAATAGAAAGATAAGAGCTGACATGGGGTCTCCTTGACGACAACCTCGCTCTATTGAAAATCGTGGAGACAGGTGTCCATTGATTAATACACAGGATTGAGCATTTTCATAGAATACATTAACCCATTTTACCATAGAGGGACCAAACTTAAAAAAGTGCAATACTTTTCTAATAAAATCATGAGAAATAGAATCAAATGCTTTTTCAAAATCTATAAGCAGCAATAAACCAGGAATGTCATTGATATCAGTGTACAGTAATATATCATATAACAAACGGATATTCTCTCCAATGAAGCGCCCTGACATAAAGCCTTTCTGATTTTCATGTATAAGAAAAGGAAGTACGTTCTTTAATCTGTTTGCTATACAAGCGGAACCTAATTTATACACCACGTTCAATAAAGATATGGGTCTCCAATTTTTCAAGTAATGTCTATCTTTTTTTCCTTTGGGAATTAAAGAGATGACTCCTAATTTCTGTGTATAGGACATTCCTGATGAATATGCAGAATTCAAATATCTCACTAAAAATATGTGTAATTCTTTCCAAAAATGTTTAAAAAATTCGACGGTATATCCATCTAAACCAGGTGATTTATTATGTTTCATATTTATACTTGGGCCAAACTTGATTAGTTACATAACAATGTAAGAGAGAAAGAGAGGTTATCTCTAAAAATGGAATGAAAGGGCTCTTGAAAGTAAAATAGCCCTTTCATTTCATTTTAGAAATAAAATCTAATCCATCCCTTGATATTTAAATTACACTGCTCCTATTGTGTGTTTTTTTCACGCTCTCCCTCATCTATAAAGGGTGCTTTCTTTATTTGATCATCACAGAAACGAAATTCTAGGCCACGAACTTTTCGAAGTGTGACCAGATAATTTATAGGGGCATTGATGTATGTAGAAAAGACAGTAATTAAGATCCCATGCGATGCTTCGAAATGTACAACAAGAATAAGAAAAATAAAGTTGCGATTCGACCTTTAGGCTATGTCTAGACGTTGTATAATGCAATTCGTATTGGTAGTATCTTCCATCTCAGAGTGATTTTATGGACGTTATATTTAAAGATAATACAGTTTAAGCTATCCGGGTTTTTGAAGATAATGCTTCAAAACAAATCGACCAAGCTGTTTATTTCTTTATTCATGGTATGTTTCTACTGTTTATCTATTTTCATTGCCAACCCTCCAAAAAGAATTTATTATGCATTTAACAGAGGAAAATTTGCATATGAGAACTATTATATATATCTCTCTCTATATATAAGCTTCAATTAGATGTCAAGAGCGGTTGTCTATGATTGTTTCGAAGCCGATTCGGCTTTTATTCTGACTAGAAGACTATGCACTAAGATTAAGGTTGTTAGATTTCATATTATAATTTAGAACTGAAGAAGATGATGTGTGTCTAGATTTGCCTAGTATAATTGCCATTTGTTCTGAAATTGAGTCGCAGTAAAATCGTAAAGTGTGCGGTGGGCATGAGAGAGGAGGAGGATGAGAAAGGGAGGGTGAAGAGAATGAGAAGAAGGAGAAGAAGCGTGAGGGAGGTGGGTTGAGAGGAGGAGGAGGAAGACTATTCGTAATTATGAAACAACTTCATGGCGCTTATGAATGAAACAAAAGAAAATACAGAATGTCTAAATCTTAAATACTTACAAATCAACTTCTATCAGCCGAAATGGATGAAAATCAGAGTTCAGGCTCGATGAATAATTGCTCCCAGCAAAGATGCTCTATGACGAATTGCCAATAATATTGGTTCACAAAATGGTGGAACCTTCCCCGTCTCTAAAAAACACCCTACTTAATGTTCTCAACAAAACTACAAAAGCCAGAAAAAGAGTATTCATAGACCGCTATACACCCAACTAGTGACGTTGTAAACACACCTATTATCATTTCCCTCAATCACATCAGCAATAATGTTCACTCAAGCCTTGTAGCCATTAAACCATATCGGAAAAATCTCCAGTGGTTCAGGATACCATAGTCTTTTATACCCTATATTATCACCGATCAGCCGGCCGGATTCTCGCAATGATTATGATCTCGGACAAGTTGGGTAGTCATTCGTTCACGGTATTTAAGCCTAATGATTTTCTTTCAATGACATTTATTTCAAGTAAATTTGCACTTGTAATTTTTGTATGAAATCTCATTATTTGATAAAATTATCGGTTCAGATTCTGTGTGCATGCGTATCATGAATATTTATGATTATAAGATGATGACGTGGATCATAATCAAAATGATTGGTTGAAAGCGTACACTCACTGACCAGACTTTTATTTTGCCTATAAACGCGTAATTTGGATAATGACCGGTCATTATCCAATGGTATTGACCGGTCATTATCAAAATCATGTTATAAAACATCATGTTATAAAACATAATCTTATAAAACAATAATACACATCATTTTGTTCCGGTGTGACCGCGTAGAATGTAACCCGCACCGATCGTCCGACTATTGGAGATCGATCGAGAGCGGACGATCGGTGCGGATTTTATCCGCGCAGAATGTCCGTGTCGGACATTCCGTGCGCGCCTCAAATGTCTAACGGACAATCCGTGCGGAAGAGGTCTCGCACCAATAGTCCGCCTGCCGCACCGAATGTCCGTACTCTAGTCCACACATATACATAGTCAATATAGTGGAGGCTGTTAGGGCTAAATATGGGTTGTTTGGTGCAGATTCTTCTAAAAGCACCAAATTTGGCCCAAAGGTAGATTATACCATACTTTTATGATTTCTTCCGGACGCCAAGAAGGGCACCCTCTGGGTATGCCATATTGGGCAAATCCAAAATGGCCGCCATCTGAGTTAAAGGTCAAGCGTAGTTCCAAAAGGAAAAGCGGTTGTATGATAATAGTTTATATATTTATGGGGTTTTGGGGGTCAGAGAATCTGATTATGATATTCTTTCATCAATGTAAGATCTCCTTGGGGCTGCCATACTGGTCATATTGGTCAAATCCAAAATGGCCACCATCTGATAGTTACAGGTCAAGTGTAGTTACGAAAGAAAATGGGCTAGTATGATAAAAGTTTATATATTTATGGGGTTTTCGGGGTCAGAGAATCTGATTATGATATTCTTTCATCGATTTGAGATCTCCTCGGGTCATACTGGTAATATTGGTCAAATCCAAAATGGCCGCCATCTGATAGTTACAGATCAATAGTAGTTCCAAAAGGAAAAGAGCTAAAATGATTTAAAAAAAAAAAAAAAAAAAAAAAATTATATAGTAAGGGGGTTTTCTGGGTCAGAGAATCTGATTATGATGTTGCATGCTTGTATCAATATTGCAGGTCTCCTTGGGGCTGTCATGCTGGCCATATTGGCCAAATAAAAAATGGCCGCCATCCGAGTTAAAGGTCAAGCGTAGTTTCAAAAGGAAAAGGACCAGTATGATAAAAGTTGATGAATTCATGGTGTTTCCGGGGTCGGATAATCTGATTATGATGTTCTTTTATCAATTTCATTTCACCATGTCCTAAGGCTACAATGAAGTCCATTTCCTAGTTGAAGAAGATGAGTGAAGATGCGCCAAATTCACACTTGAGTGGGTTTAAATCTTGGCCTGCGCCCATATGTTTCATCAATATGCAAACTTCCCTCTGTGAAATGCATACTAAATTCGTTTTCGAGGGTTGGCAAGGAAAATAGATTAACAGTAGAAACAGACCATGAATAAAGAAATAAACAGCTTGTTCGATTTGTTTTGACGCATTATCTTTAAAAACCCGGACAGCTTTATCTTTATTATCCTTAAAAAATAACTTCTATAATCACTCTGAGATGGAATAAAATACCAAAACGAATTGCATTATGGAACGTCTAGACATAAAGGTTGAATCTCAACTTTTTTGTTCTTATTCTTCTTTTAAATTTCGAAGTGTTGCATGGGATCTTAATCCTGTTTTTTTCTACATACATTAATGCCCTCATTTAAGAATACTTGGAATCTGGTCACGCTTCGAAAAGTTCGTGGCCTAGCCTTTTGCTTCTGTTGATGATCAAATAAAGAAAGCACCCTTTATAGATCAGGGAGAGTGTGAAAAAAGCACACAGTAGGAGCAGTGCAGTTTAAATATCAAAGGATGGATTATAGTATTAATGACTGCTTTGAGAGAAATAGTTGTTTTATTACGCTCAAGGGAAGGTTAGAATTGTGCTATTCCCCGAGGCTTGCCGAGGGGAATAGCCCAATTGTAACCTTCCCGAGAGCGTATGAAAACAACTATTTCTCGAATATTAAAGCAGTCATTAATACTTTTATATGCCGAAAAAAAATAGACTAAAAAATAAAAAAATAATAATAATTTACATTTTTGTCGAAGACGGGATTCGATCTCTTGCGTACAACAAGAGTTGTATCGAAGACCAACGCTTAGACCACTCGGCTATCGCGCGCCGTTAACATGCTTGGCAGTTTTCTCCAATATATACATTAAAATGGATTGAAAACGGCTCCGCGTGAGGGATGCTTCGCAAAAGCTCCATGAAACGGACCCTTCTTTTACTTTTGCAATGCATATTGGCACGAACTTAGATCAAGATCTATCGGCAGATGTTGTTAGGTGATACGTACGTAGACGTATCACCTTTTGATTTCGTCAAGATTTTTATTATTTATTTATTTATTATTATTCTTCCTCGAATTTGTTCGCAGGATATCTCAAGACTGAACGAAGCCATTGTTATGAATCTTTCAATGATGATAGATCTTAGTCTAACTTAGAACTGCGTGACTTTTCAAAGACTCAAAGTCATCGTGACGTCATCCAGGCGCCATTTTGTGAAAATCAACTAATGATCATATCTTTATAACGAATAATAATTTTTCATTCATATTTATCATGATTAAGATCAATATCCGTCCGGTCAAGTTGAGGTCAATAAACGTGCGTAAATGCGCGCGTGCGCGCTCGTCCGCGCGTTTACGCGCGCGCAAAAATTAAAAATGCTCTAAATCATCCCAAATTTTTTTTGCATACGTTTCAGGCCATATGGAGCATTTGATAAAAAAAATTACGCACACGTGCATGCGCGCGCGTTTTCGCGCGTACTTGCATTTTGCAACATAGAATCGCCGATCTTTTTCTGTCATCATATTCGGTACATTTTTCAAAGCATTTTGATAATTTGTTCACCTTTTATTAACGCAATGAGCGTCCGTCAAAGTTGACAGCACGCGCGGATTTGCGTTATCTTTATCCACAATACATGGGCAAAAACATGCCTATATAAAATTCATTGTAACTCTTTAGAATAGACAGAAACTCCTAATATTTTGTCATATTTGGATAGATTATGAGTCGGAGATATGATTTCATGTCTCATTTGATCCTTAAATAACTCATGACGTCATCATAATAGCCTCCAAACTCAAAATTTTAATTTGCATATTATGACGTCAGCATATTTTTGGAAAATTGATTGTATCTCTGTAAATATTGATCAATTTTCTTTTTTAATTTTAATATGTTCTAGCTGAGACAATTTTCTACAAATGTAATGTTCACAATTTTTATTTTTGACAAAAGTATCATGGTGTATTTTTGCGATTAAAGGAGGCATGTCAATTTTTCGCATTTTGCGTGTATTCTCTATGGGACATGACTTTTTCTCAAAACTGGTTTCTACACTCCTGTCTTTCGCGAGCAAAATCTCCGTTGTTGTAGCTTCGTTTTCGCTGAGCTTCGGATATGTTGTAGCTGAGACAATGAGCTATCACAAGTGTGCCCTTTATTTTTCGATTAGATGCCGGGATCATGCTCATATTTCACTTGCAAAGTAGGACTTCAGAATTCCATTTCCCGTTTACGTGTAATCGCTATGGGAGATGTTTTGGTATATCAGTAACGCACTTGACTTTCAACCTCGAGATCCCTGGTTCGAGTCCGGGTGTCTCCAACAATTTTTTCTCCACTTTTTTTTTTCCTTTTGACCTTTCACTGTACCATCTCCTTTGATTATTTAAACACGTAGATTCACAAATAATGTCATAAATAACCCTTTTTACTTTATTATTACCCTATTTTCACTTAATCCATTACTTTTTGCGTGTAATCCCTATGGGAAATGACTTTTTCTCAAATCTGGAGTCTACATTCCTGTCTTTTGCGAGCAATATCGCCGTTATTTCGGCTTGGATTTTGTTGATTTTTTAGTATGTTGTAGCTGAGATTATATGCTATCTAAATCAACCCTCATTTTTTTCAATAAGATGTCATGATCGCGCTCATGATCATGATCATGATCATCACGATCATCATTATCATAATGATGCTAATCATTTATCAATTACATTTTCATTTCTTTGAATAAGATAAAATCGTCAAAAGGTGTTCTTCATGATGTAAATTAGAGTCAAATGTGTATCTGGTTACTGCACAGGGTCAAAGGTCATATATTGTTTCAATCTATCTTCCCTAGATCCATGATGATCAAGGAGACACAATTTAATCTTGACATATGAATAGATCATAATGGGAGAAGCATATGAATGGGAGAAGCAAAATAATATATCGTGTAATGCATTATTCGTTATGTAAACCATTATCATACGTATCACCTAATTCGTCTAAGTGACGAATTAAAGTCTAGTTTTTTTTGTTTTTGAGAGTTAATTTTCGTCTTCATGTCAACAATGCAAGATAAAATTGTCGGTAAGATCGATCGAGATTCAATTGTATTGAAATTGCCGACCAATTTTTCGCACACGTATGGTATCCTCCATCGCTCAAACCATTTTTTAACATGTAAACCTATGGGGTAACCATGGAGACTGACCTATTTTTTTAATAACCATGGTTATTAAAAATATTGAAATGTTTTAAGCATGGTTACCGGGAATTTTACAGGAACAGTTGAAGTTTATGAATGCAATTCGACCAATCAGATGGCTGGATTTCTTAAGTGAGGTATATAATATGGTATAATCTACCTCTGGGGCAAATTTGGCGCTTTTAGAAGAATCTGCACCAAAATATCCCTAACAGCCCCCACTAATACAAGTATAATTATACTTAATGAATGAAACGACTGGATAACCCATATTCAGCTTTGCCAGCTAGCTAGGGACCACACTACAGGTCTTCCCGGCGCGGGTCCATGGGGGAGGGGGGGGGGGCGGGGCGAGAGGGTCTTGACCCCAAACCGCTAACAAAAAAATGAAGAGAGAGAGAGAGAGAGAGAGAGAGCTAGAGAGAGAGAGTCAGAGAGAGAGAGAAGGTAAAGCGGAGAGTAAGGGAAAGGAAGAAGAGGAAGAAGAAAAGAATAGGGGGAAAAGAAGGAGATCGGGGGCGAAAGGCCTTCGCCACCCCCTCCCCCCTCCCCTCAGCAAAAGAGAGATAGAGAGAGAGAGAGAGAGAGAGAGAGAGAAAGAAGGAAGGAAAAATAAGGGAAAGGGAAAGAAGAGACAAAGGGAAAGGAAGAAGAAAAGAAAAGGGGAAAGAAGGAGATCGGGGAGCCGCCGAAAGGGCTTTGCTTCCCAGGCTGTTGCCCCCCCCCCCCCCCCCGCCAAGCAAAAAGAAAGAGAGATGGAAGAGAAGGGAAAGAAAAAAGGGAAAAGAGGAGATAAAGGGAAAGAAAGAAAAGAAGGGGGATATCAGTTGCAGTTTTCCCGCCAACAAGTTGGGGATCGGGGGGGGGCAAATGGCCCTTGTCCCCCCCCCCCCCTTCTACAGCAAACTTAAAAGAGAGAGAAAGGAAGAGAAGGGAAAGGGAAAGAAAAGAAAGGTACGGGAGATCAATTGTGATTTTTTTTCCCACCACGCGGTGTGGATCGGGAGCGAAAGGCCTTCGCCTGCCCTCCCCTGGCAAACAAAAAGAGAGAGAGAGAAGGAAGGAAAAGAAGGGAAAGGGAAAGAAGAGAGAAGAGGAAAGGAAGAAGAAAAGAAAAAGGGGAAAAGAAGGAGATCGGGGGGCGGAAGGGCCTTGGCGCCCATGCTGTTGCCTCACCCCCCCCCCCCCCCCCCGCAAAACAAGAGAGAAGGAAGGAATGGGTAAGAAACAAAAGAAGAAAAGAAAAGAAGGGATATCAGTTGGGAAAGAGGAGAGCTAAAATGGAACACAAAAGAGGAAGAAGAAAAGAAAAGGGTAAAAAGAAGCAGAGATCAGTTGCGATTAATCCCACCAAAATCGTGTGGATCGGGGGGAGGGGGCGAAAGGCCCCTGCCTCCCTCAGCAAACTTAAATGTGTGAGAGAGAGAGAGAGAAGTAAGGGAAGGGAAAGGGGGGAAAAAGAGGAAGAAGAAAGGTAGGGGAGATCAGTTGCAATTTGTCCCGATTTGTACCCCTCCCCCCCCCCCCCCCTTAGCAAAGAGAGAAAGAGAAGGAAGGAAAAGAAGGGAAAGGGAAATAAGAGAAAAAGAAGAAGAAAAGAAAAAAGCGAAAAGAAGGAGATTGGGGGCCGGAAGGGCCCATGCTTTTGTCCCCCCCCCCCCCGCGCAAAACAAGAGAGAAGGAAGGAAAGGGAAAGAAACAAAAGAGGAAAAGAAAAGAAGGAATATCAGTTGCAATTTTTCTGCAATCAAGATGTGGATCGCGGAGAAAGGCCTTTGCCTCTGCCCCCTCCCCGACTACCCCACCCCCTCCCCGTCAAAAAAAAAAAAAAAAGAGAAAAAAAAGGGAAAGGGAAAGAGGAGAGCTAAAATGAAACACAAAAGAGGAAGAAGAAAAGAAAAGGGTGAAAAGAAGCAGAGATCAGTTGCGATTAATCCCATCAAAATCGCGTGGATCGGGGGGAGGGGGCGAAGGACCCCTGCCACCCTCAGCAAACTTAAATGAGAGAGAGAGAGAGAGAGAGAGAGAGAAGTAAGGGAAGTGAAAGGGAAAGAGGAGAGAAAGGGACAGAAAACAAAGAGGAAGAAAAGAAAAGGAATTAGGGAAGATCAGTTGCAATTTTTATTGGTTCTTCTATCATCATTTTACAATTATCATTGTACAAAGGTATTAATATATTCATTTATTTATTCCTGTTTGATAACAAAAATATGAATATAAACTCATAAACTCATAACAGCAACAAAATTAAATGTAGGAGGAAACTATCTTGCTGGGAGCAAGAAGCGCAAAAATTATCATGCATTTGCATGTACATGTCAGTGTATCATTAATATAATTCATATTGTTTAATTACATCTTGTGAAATAGCATGCATTCAAGCTTTGGGGATTTTTTGTTGGTGTATTTGTATGAAAGAAAGCGTTTGGAGCTTATAATGCACATGTTGCAATTTCAGGTGCAACTTAGTGTTCAAATATGGAACACGCACGGCCAGGCACTAGTGTAGGAAATCTTCAAATGTTAATCAGGTATATGACTAAATTACTTGTCTGTTGCCTTACGAAAAAGTTTATATTTAGTCAGGCCTGAATTGAGTCGCAAAACAATTATTATGTTAAAAGGAAAAAAACATATTTGATGACATTCGAAATTCCCCAATAACCAATACGATTGGAGAGCGAGTACTCGTTTTTGTTTTTCTTCAAAACTTACTCAACTATAAATAGCTGGCCCGGATACTTGAGCCTCTCACAAAACGCAAGTATAGGCCTGATGTGTCGTCAGTGGCGTCGCTAGTCCTTCTTTAGTTGGGGGGGGGGGGGGATAGAGGTCAACGATTCCCGACAAAACAAGCCACCAATTAATTACCGACAAAATTAAATGTTCAAATATCTACAAATTTAACCCTATAAACCCGGGGCCAAAGGCTAAATTATTTCGTCAACTTAGTAAGCATCATAGCTATATATTTTAATGCAGGCGCGTAGCTAGGATCTTATTTCAGGGAGGGGCGGTATTAAGCAAGCGAATCACTTAAAGAGTGCGCAAAGCGCTCCCTAGGTGGGGGAGGGGATGGGTGAAAGGCATCCCGCGCGAAGCGCAGTAGCTTAGACGTTCCATTAAATTATTATGAAAAGAAGACGATTTATTGTACCGTTCTCGACTCTTAATCCTTGTCTGAATTTAGTTTCCCCATCCCACACGAAGCGCGGAGGCTTAGACGTTTTATTAAATTATTATAGAAAGAAGACAATTTGTTGTATACCGTTCTCTATTCTTAATCATAATTGTCCGAATTCAGTTTCTCCCCCTCTCGCGCGAAGCGCGGGAGCTTCGACGTTCCATTAAATTATTAGAAAAAAAAGACGATTCATTGAACCGACTCTAAATCATTGTCTGAATTTTCAAAAATTGTTTCTTTGTCCGATAAAAAGTCACAGTTCTAAGGGGAACAATTTGCTGGCCGACCGACATAAAAAATACCACCGACTTCAACCCCACCCCCCCCCCCCCCCCCTTTAGCGACGCCCCTGAATGTAGAGTGGCCTGAGCGGGTAGGCACAGGGCGTGGTTCTAAACTTACAGAGACACTTCGATGAAGACACCTTTATTTCATGATTGCGTGTGTTGAACTGCCATGGGCTTTACAACTTTAAACCTCCAGGGTTTATTTTGCATATAGTGATTTACATGATCATTTATATAATAAAAGGAAATAATGAATATTCAAATATCATAGGTAGCAAATAAAGGATGACTAACAGAGGAATGAAAACAAACAGATAGGAGAGGATGATCAAGCATAATGATGTGCACCAATCTATAAATGTGAATTACTAAGTAGCCTGTTCACACTACAGCTCTACAATAACAAAGCATTTGTAGCCTTACTTTTAAGCAGTTGAAGAAATTAATAAAAGTAGGCCTACTTGAAGAAATCGTTGAATTATAAGATATTCAGTTTATTTTATTAAGTATGACAAAACACACATTTAACACCTTTGGAAAAAATAATACCCCAGGAACGTGAAAACCAAAACTTTTATTGTCACACATGCCTATAATCGGACACATTTAAAAACGGAAATGTGGCACCACCCAAAAATATAATTCTGAGATCCTTCTTTGTCTTTAATTTGCACCTGAAAATAAATTCTTTGTTCCTCGTCTATGTTATCGCGGCGAAAAAATTCAGACTTTTCTTCTTTTCATGCAGCCTCAGACAAATGTGCCAAAGAAGTTTTGTCTTGTTGTGTTCCTGGAAACAAAGTTTGGGCAATAGTTTTCAAGTTCAGTTTATCTTTACGAGATTTATATATGTGTAATATTAAGTTTTGGTTGAGATTTCTTTAGGTCATTGTACTTATCAGAGAAGTTTTGATCCGTTTCAAGACAGAGAATGTTCTCTCGCAAGTTGCCGTTGTAACCGGGATTGTAAGGTAAATGAGAAGAAGGATGTGCACCTCTGAGAATGATCTCTTATAGATTGGACTGTTGTTGAAAATCTCACAGATTGTTTTAATGTATATTTGATAGGTTTACTCTCATCGTCGCACACGTCTTGGAGGCTTGTTAGCTGCCGAGTTAATGCTACAAAGTCAATATCTCCGGCATACACTTCCCTCAACTCATCAGCACGAACAAAATATTGGGGAGGGGGCTCAATGATATCCGGGCCCCTCAAAAAAATATCGGGGGGCTCCGTGATGTTATCCGAGCCCCACCAAAAACACTTGAGGGGGGGGGGCTTATGATATCTGAGCCCCACCAACATATGGGGGGGGGGACTCAATGATATCAGAGTCCCTCCAAAATATTTGGGGGTTTAAATGATATCCGAGATCTACCAAATATATTTTTTGGGTCAATGATATGCGAGATCCGATGTCTGAGCCCCCTCTCTCCTCCCTAAATAAATATTTATAAAATGTTTATATTTGAATGGTACGTCTGTAGATTATAGGTATACATGAGTTTCATGCCTAGAATATAATCATTGGGGAGGAGGGGGTTCATGATATCCGAGCTCCGCAATAAGTCTCGGGGGCGGCTCAATGATATCTGAGCCCCACTTAAAATATTGGGGGCTCAATGGTATCTTAGCCCCTAAGAACTCAATGATATCTAAGCCCCACCAAAAGATTGGGGGGGGGGGCTCAATTAATGATATCTATAAGCCCCGCCAAAAATATTGGGGGGGGGGGGGGCTCAATGATCTCTGAGCCTCCCCCCCCCCCCCCCAATAATTTTTTTTTTGGGGGGGGGGCTGCGCCCCCCAATCCCCTTCCCCCCGGTTCCTAAGCCTAATTACAGTTCAATGAAGTCTATTTTTTAAACTTAAACGGATTGGGTAACTTTGTTTTAGGTTCTGAAACAAAAAATCCTGGAATGATAGTTATGGCTAGTTCTGATCGGAAAACGACCCAAATATCGGAGTATGGCTAGCTGCCCCAGGGCCTTTTCCTATATACGGATCAGAGAAAAAATACTTTAAACATTTCGGGGGTTACTTTTATGACTTTCGGGGGCTCTTTTTGGCATTTCGGGGGCTAATTCACCCCGAGCCCTCGTGTATTTTTCCTCCTGATACGGATAAGTGAGTGCCCTGATGGGTTTACTTCTAACTCGTGTTTTTAGCCCTTTTTTCTTTACTTTTTCCTTTCCTTTCTTTTTTCCTTCCTTTCCTTTCCGCGCCTGAGTGACACCCACACAACTAACCTTATTTATTACCGAACAAAAAAATGAAGAAAGAGCCCCTCGACACCATAGGTGTAAGTATTCAGCCAGTTCCTACCCCCCCCCCCCCCACCAATATAAACTTTAAAAGTGATTTTTTTTTTTCTAATTTGATACCAGTGATATTCAGAACTGATGTTGCTGAAATAGCAATTTTCCGGGATTTTTCCTCGCTTTTTAGTAAATTATACTTTTTATGCGTTTGTTGGAGAATGACATATATCGCAATTTACAGTCAGGCAAGAAATGTGCTTATTTACTATTTAGAGGCCGACATGTCAGGTCCCGCGGAACGCCGGGCTTGGGGGCTCAAGCCCCCCCCCCCTCCCACCCCCACACTTTTGAAAAAGTATATTAAAGAGAATTAAATAGAAAGAAATAGAAAAGAAAGTATGCTCATGTAACCGTAATTAAATGCCCATACCCCTGAGCTAATTCCGGGGGCTCTGCCCCCCTGGACCCCATCTTGGGCCCTAAGGCTGGCCCCTGGATGTTAATCTGACCTTAATTGTAATGCCTAAAACCCCTGCGCTTCCGGGGGCTCCGCCCCTTGGACCATACGCCAATTAGTGACCTGCCAGTGTCATGAATTATGGCATTAAAATATGCTCATCTGACCGTAAGTACGAAGCCACGTACAATCGATTACAACAGTAATTGTGGGGCCAATATCACGAGTATGCCTTCATAGAATAAATGTTTTAAAGAAAATATTCACTTCTACTTTCAAAAGGACTGGCCCATTTGCTTTAAAATATTGTAGAGAGTTATTATTATGTAATTTCTAGAAAAAATGCCAACCACATGATTTACAATGGGTCTAAATACATTGATTTGCCGAGTTTCTTCCTTTTATCAAATATACACGTAAAACAATGGGGGGACAGACTGCGCGGATAGCAATCCGCACGGATCGTCCCTCGGACGATCCGTGCGAGCAGAAAACCCGCATATTATGTCCGACGGACAAACGAAACTGGTAGGACAAACGGCGCGGACACACGGGCATTAGTGAAATTACCCAAGCGTGGATCCAGGATTTCTTAGGGGGGGGGGGGGCAAATTTGAAATTATGCGAGCCAAATATTGGTACGTAATGGTAACCAGCATTGGCGTAATGGGGGGGGGGGGTGCAGGAAGGGGCGATTCCCCCCTTCCTCCTCCGCAAAGCGCGGAAACTTTGACGTTTAATTAGATTATTAGAGAAAGAAGACGATTCGTTGTACCGTTCTCGACTCTTAATCCTTGTCTGAATTTCAAAAATGTTTTTTGTCTGCTCCTTTTTCTTCCTATTTCTTCTTCCTTTTCTCTCCTTTCTCTTTTTTTGGCCTGCGTTTTTTTTTTTTTTGGGGGGGGTGGGTGCCCCCACCGCCACCCTGGCTACGCGCCTGCGGTCAGATGAACATATTTTGATACCTTGTTCGCCCCGGAATCTCAGGGGTTTTAGGCATTTGACTACGGTCAGATGAACATAATTTTTATACCTTTGTGACACTGGCAGGACACTGATTGGCGTGAGGTCCAGCGGGCGGAGCACCCAGAATCTCAGGGATTTTGACATTCAGTTAACGTCAGATTAGCATCCAGGGGTGCGCCTTGGGGCCCTAAGCGGGGTCCAGGGGGCAGAGCCCCCGAAAGCTCAGGGGTTTTAGGTGTTTAATTACGGTCAGATGAGCATTTTTTGATACCTTATTTTGTTGTGACACTGGTAGTTAACTATTTTTTCTTTCTTGCTCTCTTTCTTTCTATTTCTCTTTAATATACTTTTTCAAAAAAGTGTGGGGGGGGGGGAGCTGGAGGCTTCCGATTCCCGCCGTTTCGCGGGCCCTAACATGTAGGCATCTCAAGAAGCTTCTTGCCTGGCTGTAAATTTAGGAATTTGTCATTTTACAACAAACGCATAAAAAAAGTATAATTTACTCAAAAATGACCAAAATTCTCTGAAAATTATGTCATTTCAACATTATGTGTATAATTATAAACCACCGTTATGGAATTAGAAATAAACCACGTTTAAATGTTATTTCCCCGGAGCCCCCTTCCCGATCAGTACGCCAGTGCCCCCCTCCCCCCCCCCCCGATCTTTCCTTTTCTCTCCTCTTTCCCTTTTCCTCCCTTCCTTCTCTCTCTTTTAGGTTTGCTGGGGGGGGGAGGGAGGCAAGGTCCTTTCGGCCCCCTTCCCTAGCCCCGCTGCGTATACGGTCCGTGGTTCAGTGGCAAAGCAATATGGCCTCGTAAATGTGAGGCTGTGCTAAATTAGTGCCCTTTTGTGGGGCATTAATCCTCATTACTGTCATTTGACTTAAGGGCGTAGGTCCTCTAGTTGATAAGCATAGTAGCATACACATGCTTTAGCAGTCACGCAAAACAAACACTGGCAAATAAAATAAAATCTGAGAATGTATATTATCTAGATCAATTAGGAATAAATCATTGTCAATTTTTTTCCATAAATTGGGGTAAAAAAAAAAATATTCCCACAAATACAAAACAAACAAAGAAAATGCAATAAATTTGCAATATTAAATTCATTGAATTCCCCCCCCCCCCCAGTCCCCAACAGAAAAAAAATCTTCTGTGTGCCGCGCCCATGCATAGCCTTGAGCCACAATGCAGTGGGTCAGTGAGGGTAGCATATATTGGCACGAGCTTTAGTGGAGTCATGAATATTCATTAGTCCCTACGTCACAGACGTGCGGCGTGCGTACTCTATACACATGTACTAGTACACGAGTACGTTCGTAAGCATTAGTACATGTACGTTGCTCCGGAATGAAGAGAATCACTATAAAGGACGAATTACTCCGTGAAGCCAAGTACGAACAGAGAATTGAAAGCAACTACACTCCCTCATCTAGCTAGTTTTGTAATAACATATAGTTAATTTTTTTCATAATAGTTTATTCTTTTGTGGCTTAATACTAAGGAACTTTTAAAAAGATGATTTGTAGAAAAATGAAAAGAAAGAAAACATGTGCACCCAGCAGTTCAATGCAGTTCTTATATTATACCTATAGGCCTATACCCACCTACCAAATATTACTTGCATGTACAGTTCGATAGTTGACAGCCACAATATTTAGTAAAACAAAAGGCGTTTCATGTATTTTTATACTGGTAAATTGCTCGATAACATCACTCAGTATGATTTGATTCGATAATATAGCTCATTAATGAAACTATTTAAAGGCTATATAGTCAAACATACCTACACCATTAAACCGAGTGTCAGCACCATTGAACCATGCCCCCAAATTAAGTGATCTTCTTTTGGGTATCGAAATACCGAGGTTTTTACCGGGTTTATTTAGGAAAATTAAAATTAAGGGTAGGTTGTTTGATAACATCACTCAGTATGATTTGATCCGATATATATCTCATTAATGAAACCATTTTAAGGCTATAAAGTCTCAAACAAACCAACACCATTAAACCGAGTGCCAACACCATTAAACCATGCGCCAAATTTAGTAATCTTCCTTTGTATATCGGAAGACCGAGGTTTCCCGGGTTTATTTAGGAAAATAGAAATTTGATACTATAATGTTCGAGTACATCCAAAGACGTTTTATGATTTGTTCCGAGATATATCTCATTAATAAAACCAGGCAAAGGCATTCTAGTCTCAAACAAACTATCACCATTAAACCGAGTGCCAACACCATTAAACCATGTGCCAAATTTAGTAATCTTCCTTTGTATATCGGAAGACCGAGGTTTCCCGGGTTTATTTACGAAAATAGAAATTTGATACTATAATGTTCGAGTACATCCAAAGACGTTGAATACATCACTTTGTAAATAATTTGAACCGAGATATATCTCATTAATGAAACCAGGCAAAGGCATTCTAGTCTCAAACAAACCATCACCATTAAACCGAGTGCCAACACCATTAAACCATGTGCCAAATTTAGTAATCTTCCTTTGTATATCGGAAGACCGAGGTTTCCCGGGTTTATTTAGGAAAATAGAAATTTAATACTATAATGTTCGAGTACATCACTTTGTAAATGATTTGAACCGAGATATATCTCATTAATGAAACCAGGCAAAGGCATTCTAGTCTCAAACAAACTATCACCATTAAACCGAGTGCCAACACCATTAAACCATGTGCCAAATTTAGTAATCTTCCTTTGTATATCGGAAGACCGAGGTTTCCCGGGTTTATTTAGGAAAATAGAAATTTGATTCTATAATGTTCGAGTACATCACTTTGTAAATGATTTGAACCGAGATATATCTCATTAATGAAACCAGGCAAAGGCATTCTAGTCTCAAACAAACCATCACCATTAAACCGAGGGCCAACACCATTAAACAATGCCCCAAATTTAGTTTTTAAAAATTTGTGTATTGAAAGACCGAGGTTTCCGGGTTTATTTAGGGAAATAGGAATTTAATACTGGTAAATTGTTCGCTAACAACACTCTGTAAATTTTGATCAGGGATATATCTCATTAATGAAACATTGTAATAACTATATAGTCACAAACATACCTTCACCATTAAACCTAGTGCCACACCATTAAACCATGACCCAAATTTTAGTAATCATCTTGTATCAATGAGACCGAGGTTTCCCAGGTTTCCTTCGGAAAATGGAAATTTGATACTGGTAAGTTGTTCCATAACATCACTCAGTTTGATTTGATTCGATATATATCTCATTAATGAAACAATGTAACGGCTATAATATAGTCTCAATGAAACCAACACCATTGAACCAAGTGCCAGCACCATTAAACCATGCCCCAAATTTAGTAATTTTCTTTTGGGTATAGAAAGACTGAGGTTTCCCAGGTTTATTTAGGAAATTCGAAAGTTAATACTGGAAAGGTGTTCGAGTTTTCAAGACTACCAACAGTGCTTTTTAGGACGACACACACTAAAAAAAAAGAGATAACCGACAGTCCTTTTCAGGACTCCTCAATCCTCCCCCCCCCCCTCTCACCTGGTGTTTTATTCAATATCTACAACTGGCTGATTCAATGGCGGCTCTTAAAAGACACTTTTGCATCCATGAAAGTAAGAAATTTCCTCCTAACGGGGCACTTACCGTCACTAAAGAGAATTATTAACTGACTCTAGTTGGGCACTTTGTCCAACTTGAATATGGCACTTTACCCCCAATGACGCACTTCATTATAAGGAGTTTCGGCGCGCTCTCTCTCCATCCATCTCCCACTCTCTCTCTCTCTCTCTCTCTCTCTCTCTTAACATATAGAAAGGGTAATTTTACCTCGGAAGATGTTTATTTTGCCAATCTATAAAATGATATTGAGACTCGATATAGTTTTATAATAGTTTTCCCGTAAACAGAAGAGTAAATCTTCTGCTGTTTATAATTGATTCAAATAGACATCAAAACACTATTTAGAATCGCTGTCTAACCAATGTTCAGATATTCTCGGTACTAAATGACCGGTTACGGTTAGAATCAGAAAATATGTACTTTAAGAAATCATGTAAACAGCTCACCAGGTTTGCCTTATGAGGAATTTGAATTGCTTGAAGACGATTCGTTGTACCGTTATGACTTTTAATCCTCGTCTAAATTCAGTTTCCCCCTCCCGCCAGGGGCGTCGCCAAAGGGGGGGGGGGGGTGGGGGGTGCGACACCCCCTACCTGTCAGGATATTGTCGGTAAAATTGCGCTTCTGTCGGGAAAAAAGAGAAAAGGGGGAGGGGGAAAAAGAGAGGGAAAGGGAAAGAAAAGAAAAAAAGAAAAGGAAAAGAAAAGAAAGAAAGGAAAAGAAAGGAAAGAAAGAAAAAGAAAGGAAAGAAAAGAGAAGAAAGAAAGAGAGAAAAGAAAAAGAGGGAGGAGAGGAAAGAAAGGACAAGAAAGAAAAGAAAGAAAACGAAAAAAAGAAGAAAAAAAAGTAAAAGGGAAACAAAAGAAACGGGGGATGAAAGAGAGGAGAGAGAGGGGAGGTAAGATCCTGAGAGAGGAGGAGTGGGAGTAAAAGAAATGGGGGAGGGGGGGGGTTGTTGGGTGGAGCCGTCTCGTCGATGGAGCAAGAAAGACACGGGTAAATATGTTGCTGTGTCGGTATTCTTGCTCGATCCTCGTGTACTTTTCAACTTTCCGCAAAGATGTTATCATTCATTTTATTTGCAGATGACTCAAGTGTATTTTTCTCTCACAGAAATCCACAAACTCTTTTGCAGACTGTAAACTCCGAGTTGACTAACGCGACTTTGTGGATTCATGCAAATAAGTTGTCTTTAAATCTTAAAAAAACTAATAATATGCTCTTTAGTAATTCCCTGAGTATATTGCCTGGCAATATAATGTTTAATGGTGTTGAGATTGAAAGGATATCTACATTTAAATTTCTTGGCTTGCATATTGATGAACATTTAAATTGGAAGTACCATATTAGTAAGCTTTGTAAATTATTGTCAAGAAATACTGGTGTAATTTATATATTGAAATCTGTGTTCCCACTTAATATTTTACGTATGTTGTACGCAACTTTAATTTTGCCATATTTGCACTATGGTGTGCTAGCTTGGGGCAATTCATTCAAATCTCAAATGGATAAATTACTACTGGTACAGAAAAGAGTAATACGAATTGTTTGTAATACTCACTATCTTGCGCATACAGATGTTCTTTTTTGTAATAGTGGTGTTTTGAAAGTTGAAGATATTTATCATTTACAACTAGGAGCTTTAATGTATGAATTGAATGCAGGTCTACTGCCAGTAGCCTTGGCTGGAATATTCAAGAAAAATAAAATGGTGTTTTGAAAGTTGAAGATATTTATCATTTACAACTAGGAGCTTTAATGTATGAATTGAATGCAGGTCTACTGCCAGTAGCCTTGGCTGGAATATTCAAGAAAAATAACCAAGTTCATAGTTATTCCACACGACAGGCGCAAGCATATCACTTACCTCTTGTTAGTACGCAATTTGCCCTTACTACTTTGGGGTCCACTGGACCTAGGTTTTGGAATTCCCTTGAACCAAGAATAGCGCAATCGGTCAGTATTTATATATTTAAGCGCAAACTGAAGTTACTGTATTTGAGTCGATATCGTCTAGATTTATAGTTGTGATCAATATTGAAGAAAATTATTTGCTATATAGGTCAGCATAATTCTATCTACTCCCGTTTCTCACATCCATTCATCTGTCTGTCTTGTTTAGTTTTTGTCTGTGTTTCAGTCCTGTTGCTCGTAGCATATTCCTGTTCCTGTTGTTTATAGCCATTATTTAGAAGTCAGTAGATTTTATTGTACTTATTTATGTTTAATATTTTATCAGTTTGTTTAGTTAGTTTAGTTTTGTAAGCATTTAAATGTACGCATTATTCTTATCTTACGAGTTTGTTCTTTTAGGACATACTCATGAACTACTCATGAGGGACCTTAAATCCACAAGCCTTGCTTTCAACCAAGGTCACCTCATCTTTCTATTGTAACGCCATATTCTGTTCACTCTTTCATGTTCATGTCATATTTGTAATGTGTGTTATGAAAGAAGGATAAATAAACTTGAAACTTGAAACTTGAAACTTACTATATCAATGCAGAAGTTTGAAGTCGGTGAGATGTATATTGTCGGTCGGCCGACAAGTTTTTTTCCCTACGGACTGTGACTTTTTATCGGCTGTGACGACTTCGAGAGTGACTACAACTACAATACTTGTATTTTCTCGAAGTTTTACTTTCCTATAATATCAGCTAAAGAAATCAGAGGTTTAAAATTTTAGGGGAAACTAAATTCAAATAAGGTTTAAGAGTCAACAACGGTACGTAGAATCGTCTTCCTTTCTCTATATTGTGATGAAACGCCCAAAATTCCGCGCTTCGCGCGGAAGGGGAAGACTTCATTTAGACGAGTCGAGAACGGTACAACGAATCGTCTTCTTTCTCTAATAATTTAATGAAACGTCAAAACTTCCGCGCCTCGCGCGAGAGGGGGAAGCTTCATTCAGATAAGGATTAAGAGTCGAGAACAGTTCACCGAATCGTCTGCTTTGTCTCATAATTTAATGAAACGTCAAAGCTTCCGCGCTTCACGCGGGAGGGGGGGGGAACTTCATTCAGACAAGGATTAACAGTCGAATACGGTACAATAAATCGTCTTCTTTTCCTAATAATTTAAGGAAACGTCTAAGCTTCCGCGCTTCGCGCGGAAGGCCTATCATCCACCCCCTAATGAGCGGGCTTCGCGCGCTTTTTAAGTGATTCGCTTGCTCACTACCGCCCCTCCCTAAAATAAGATCCTAGCTCCGCGCCTGCATTAAAATATATAGCTATGAATGCTGACTAAGTTGACGAAATAATTCGTATATTTGTGTCGTATTTGTGTACGCAAGTACTATTGATAGTCCATAGGAAAAACAATTTAGCCTTCGGCCCGGGTTTATAGGGTTAAATTTGTAGATATTGGACATTTAATTTTGTCGGTAATTGGTGGCTAGTTTTGTCGGTAATCGTTGGCCTCTACACCCCCCCCCCCCCCCCCCCCACTGAAAAAGGTCTAGCGACGCCCCTGCCTCCCGCGCGAAGCTTTTACGTTTCATTAAATCATTAGAGAAAGAAGATGATTCGTTGTACCGCTCTCGAAAATAATCCTCGTCTGAATTTAGTTTCCCCCCCTTCCGCGCGAAGCGCGGGAACTTTCACGTTTCATTACATCATCAGAGAAAGAAGACGATTCGTTGTACCGTTCTCGACTCTTAATCCTTGTCTAAATTCAGTTCCCCCCCTCCCCTCCCACGCGAAGCGCGGAAGCTTTTACGTTTCATTAAATCATTAGAGAAAGAAGACGATTCGTTGTACCGTTCTCGACTCTTAATCCTTGTCTGAATTAAGTTCCACCCCCCCACACCTTCCTGCGCGAAGCGCTGAAGCTTCGACGTTTTATTAAATTATTAGAGAAAGAAGACGATTCGTTGTACCGTTCTCGACTCTTAATTCTGTCTGAATGTTCTTTGTCTACTCCCTTTTCTTCCTACGTCCTCTTCCTTTTCACTCCTCTCTTTTTTGGGGGACCACCTCACCCCCCCCCCCCCCCTGGCTACGCGCCTGCGGTCAGATGAACATAATGTTGATACCTTGTCCGCCCCCGGAAGCTCAGGGGTTTAAGGCAATAATTTACGGTCAGATTAGCATTCAGGGGTCCGCCTTAGGGCCCTAGGTGGGGTCCAGGGGGCAGAGCCCCAGAAGTTCAGGGGTTTAAGGCATTTAATTACGGTCAGATGACCATTATTTTGATACCTAATTGTGACACTGGCAGGTCACTAATTGGCGTGGGGTTCAGGAGGCGGAGCCCCCGGAAGCTCAAAGGTTTTAGCCCGCCCCCCCCCCCCTCACTCCGGGGTCGGAATGACCGCATGCGTGTTACCAAAATGTCCGGTAAAGGGGTACTTTTCGTGCGACAAAGTCCGGCCCGAGAATTGTAAAAAAAAAGGGGTGTATTTGACTTTTCCCCCGGAGATTTCTTTAAAAAGGGGGTGTTTTTTTTTTTTCTCTCTCATCTCTTTGAAATCCTGAGAAATTATTCGGAATTTAGGGGGGGGGGGTACATAGAGCATTTTTACGTATTTAGGGGGGTCTCCAAGGCAGGAAAAGCCCGCGAAAAGCCCGCGAAAGGGGGATTCGGAAATGTTGGCAGTCCTCGGATAGGGGGTGCTTTCAAAAAGAGGGAACGAGCATACGCGTACCCTAAATAACACTGAGTGGGGGGGGGGGCCAGGGGTATTAGGCACTCAATTACGGTCAGATGAGTATCAAGGGGCCCGCCTTAGGGCTCTTGGTTGGGTCCAGGGGGCAGAGCCCCCGGAAGCTCAGGGGTTTTAGGCGTTTAATTACGGTCAGATAAGCATTTTTTGATACCTTATTATTTTGTGACACTGGTAGGACAATATTTGGCGTGGGGTCCAGGGGGCAGAGCCCCCAGAAATCAGGGGTTTTAGGCATTAAATTACCGTCAGATGAGCATCTAAGGGCCCGCCTTACGGCCCTAGGTGTAATCCAGGGGGCAGAGCCCTCGGGGTTTTAGGCATTTAATCATGGTCAGATGAGCATATTTTGATACCTCATTATAACTGTGACACTGGCAGTTAACTATTTTTTCTTTCTTGCTCTCTTTCTTTCTATTTCTCTTTAATATATTTTTCAAAAAAAGTGAGGGGGGGGGGGGGGGGGCTCGAGGATCCCGATCCCCGCCGTTCCGCGGGCCCTGACATGTAGGCATCTCAAGAAGCATTTTCTTGCCTGGCTGTAAATTTAGGAATTTGTCATTTTCCAACAAACGCATAAAAAAGTATAATTTACTTAAAAGTGAGGAAAAATCTCGGAAAATTATGTCATTTCAGCATTATTTGTAAACCACCGTTATGGAATTAAAAAAAAACCACGTTTGAATTTCATTTCCACAAAACCCCCCCCCCCCCCCCCCCCCCCCCCCCCCGATCTACACCTTGTTGGCGGGAAAATTGCAACTGATATCCCTTACCTTTCTTCATTCTCTTTTTTTCTTCTTTCCCTTTCTCTCCTCTTTCCCTTTCCCTTCCCTTCCTTTTCTCTCTCTCTTTTAGGTTTGCTGGGGGGGGGGGGAAGGTCATTTTGACCCCCACCCCGCTCCACACATTGTTGGCGGGATTAACCACAACTGATCTCCCCTTCTTTTCTCCCTTTTCTTTTCTCCTTCCTCTTTTTTGTTCCCTTTTAGCTCTCCTCTTTTCTTTTTCATTCCTTCTCTCTTTTTTTTTTAGCGGGGACGGGGGGGGGGGGGGGGGGGGGGAGGAGCAAGGGCCTTTTCCCCCCCCCCCCTTTTCTTTTCTTCTTCCTCTTTTTTCCTTTCCTTTATCTCCTCTTTTCCTTTTTTCTTTCCCTTTCCTTCCTTCTCTTTTATGTTTTGATTGGGGGGGGGGGGGAGGCAACAGCCTGGGGGGCAAGTCCTCCACCCCCCGATCTCCTTCTTCCCTCTTTTCTTTTCTTCTTCCTCTTCTTTTTTTCCTTTCTCTCCTCTTTCCCTTTCCCTTCTTTTCCTTCTCTCTCTCTCCTTTTTTTTTTTTTTTTTTTGCCGGGGGGGGGGGGGGGGGGGGGCCAAGGCCCGCTCGGCCCCCCCCCCCTGGATCCGCGCCTGGTGTTGGCACTCGGTTTAATGGTGTATGTTTGTTTGAGACTAGAATGCCTTTGCCTGGTTTCATTAATGAGATATATCTCGGATCAAATCATAATAAAAGTGATGTACTCAAACATTATAGTATCAAATTTCCATTTTCCTAAATAATCCCGGGAAACCTCGGTCTTCCGATACACAAAAGAAGATTACTAAATTTGGCACATGGTTTAATGGTGTTGGCACTCGGTTTAATGGTGATGGTTTGTTTGAGACTAGAATGCCTTTGCCTGGTTTCATTAATGAGATATATCTCGGTTCAAATCATTTACAAAGTGATGTACTCGAACATTATAGTATCAAACTAGCTGTTTGCGCCCGTTAAACGGGCGCTCTTTGCTGTGGCAGCCATTTTGCGTTCGTCCGCGGCATCAAACTTTTCAGCCTTTAGCTTCCGTAAAGATTGACATATATAACAATTCTATTTACAATTGTATTTATAATTGATTTCATCATGAAATAAGCTAATAAATATCAAATTAAGACTTGATTGATTTAAATTTGAAATATTATATTTTAATTAAAAATAAGCTAATAAATATCAAATAAAAACTTGACTGATTTAAATTTAAAATAGACCTATTATATTTTAATTAAAAATATTGATTGATATTCATAAATTTCTGTGTTTGCGTGGCGAGCTTCTTTTCGGTCATTTTCTCCGCGTACGCAAGAAATACAGCTCCGTTATTCATGAATGAGGTATCAAGTTGACCGGGATCATTGTCCGAATACCTGTAAGAAACGTCAATGAAATATATCAACCGGTTCAATTTAAAAAAATAAAAATTCACTTCAGCTCAGAAAATACAGCATCTGCTGCAATTACGGCCGGTTTTAAGCCCAAGAGTTCTGGGGAAGAAAAGGGCTAGAGATAGCTATGATTACTGATTAATTTTTTCCATTAAACATCACATCCTATTTCTACTACATCACATATATATATAAGGTCTAGGCCTAGAATCTAGACGATTTTTATAACGCTGTTTGACCATGAATGACGCACCGTAATACCCGTTTTAATGCATTGATTTGATGAAGGAACTGTATCATAGTAAAAGTATTCTATCCAGCTATAGACAATGCCAATGGCTATGTTTTTAAACGACCGTCTGATTTTCTTGTGAAAACTTTACTTTGAAAAATGATTATCGAAATTTAGCATACAACTATACATGGACAGAATAATCGCAATCTAAGCTCAGGTTTCATACCTCTATAGTCACGAAACTATATTGAAATATAGGGGCAATAAGAGCAATTTCAAAATGTTGTCGAGTCTACTCTATAATAGCTCAGCTCAGCTCACCTCACCTCACACACAGTCAAAGTTCCGACAGTGCTCGGCAGGAGTGGCGCACTGCACTGCCCGTGCCTCACGGCAGCTAGCTCGCAATTGAACTGTCAGTTACGATGAATTTCTTGTGAAAACTTTACTTTGAAGAATGATTTTCAAAATTCAGTAAACATGAACAGGATAATACCAAAGTAACCCTGCTTGCATACCTCTATTCACGTAAACTATATACAAATCACGGCAATCATCATAGAATCAAAGACGAAGCGACTGAGCTGTGCGTGAGACGGTGAGCGTAGAATAATCGCATACATTATACACGTACGTTCGTACACACAGCAGGTCCGGCTGGCCTACAAAGCATATCCTATAAAAAGACGCATAACACGGGTAAGCCCAACCCGTGAGAGCGTGCATTTTTTTACATCCCCTCACCCGTGTGAGTCATCTGTTAATGTGTATTTCTCTTACATGCTACAAAGCGTATCCTATAGCAAGAGGCCTAAACTCGGGGTAAGCCACAACCGTTACTACGTGATGTGCTACACCCATTGACAGAAGTGGATTCTCGTCCGCTGTGAGTCTCTTTGTTGATTGCACAGAGGGCGGATGCACGCCTTCCCGACTCGCTCTCACAGGTTCGTCGCCTCCTTGCAATCCACCACGCCCGCCGTGCTCTCGTCCGCCCGTCCTCCCCGGGACCCCGAAACCGCCTTTATCGACGTCGACGGCGACCACGACCGAAGTTCGAACGGGGACGTGGCCAAATGGGTAGATTAAAACGTCGTCCGTCCGCGGGACCGCCCGGCGGCGACCGGGGGCGGGCGGGAGGGGAGATTTGGGCGCTGTAAAATGGACCCCAGATACCCCCCTCGACGCCTTAGAGTATTATTATATAGACTAGCTGTTTGCGCCCGTTAAACGGGCGCTCTTTGCTGTGGCAGCCATTTTGCGTTCGTCCGCGGCATCAAACTTTTCAGCCTTTAGCTTCCGTAAAGATTGACATAGGTCTATATAACAATTCTATTTACAATTGTATTTATAATTGATTTCATCATGAAATAAGCTAATAAATATCAAATTAAGACTTGACTGATTTAAATTTAAAATATTATATTTTAATTAAAAATAAGCTAATAAATATCAAATAAATAGACCTATTATATCTTAATTAAAAATATTGATTGATATTCATAAATTTCTGTGTTTGCGTGGCGAGCTTCTTTTCGGTCATTTTCTTCGCGTACGCAAGAAATACAGCTCCGTTATTCATGAATGAGGTATCAAGTTGACCGGGATCATTGTCCGAATACCTGTAAGAAACGTCAATGAAATATATCAACCGGTTAAATTTAAAAAAAATAAAAATTCACTTCAGCTCAGAAAATACAGCATCTGCTGCAATTACGGCCGGTTTTAAGCCCCAGAGTTCTGGGGAAGAAAAGGGCTAGAGATAGCTATGATTACTGATTAATTTTTTCCATTAAACATCACATCCTATTTCTACTACATCACATCCTATTTCTACTAATATTCTAAAGCCTTCAAACTTCATGCATAGACTCTACCTTAAATTTCTGTGACCGCGCAGCGCAGACTCTAGTAATAAATAAAAATGATTATCGAAATTTAGCATACAACTATACATGGACAGAATAATCACAATCTAAGCTCAGGTTTCATACCTCTATAGTCACGAAACTATATTGAAATATAGGGGCAATAAGAGCAATTTCAAAATGTTGTCGAGTCTACTCTATAATAGCTCAGCTCAGCTCACCTCACCTCACACACAGTCACAGTTCCGACAGTGCTCGGCAGGCTGCAGTGGCGCACTGCACTGTCCGTGCCTCATGGCAGCTAGCTTGCAACTGAACTGTCAGTTACGATGAATTTCTTGTGAAAACTTTACTTTGAAGAATGATTTTCAATATTCAGTATGATTTTCAATATTCAGTAAAAATGAACAGGATAATACCAAAGTAACCCTGCTTGCATACCTCTATTCACGTAAACTATATATAAATCACGGCAATCATCATAGAATCAAAGACGAAGCGACTGAGCTGTGCGTGTGACGGTGAGCGTAGAATCATCGCATACATTATACACGTACGTTCGTACACGCAGCAGGTCCGGCTGGCCTACAAAGCATATCATATAAAAAGACGCATAACACGGGTAAGCCCAACCCGTGAGAGCGTGCATTTCTTACATCCCCTCACCCGGGTGAGTCATCTGTTAATGTGTATTTCTCTTACATGCTACAAAGCGTATCCTATAGCAAGAGGCTTAAACTCGGGGTAAGCCACAACCGTTACTACGTGATGTGCTACATCCATCGACAGAGTAGATTCTCGTCCGCTGTGTGTCTCTTTGTTGATTGCACAGAGGGCGGATGCACGCCTTGCCGACTCGCTCTCGCGGGTTCGTCGCCTCCTTGCAATCCGCGACGCCCGCCGTGCCCTCGTCCGCCCGTCCTCCTCGGGACCCCGAAACCGCCTTTATCGACGTCGACGGCGACCGCGACCGAAGATCGAACGGGGACGTGGCCAAATGGGTAGATTAAAACGTCCTCCGTCCGCGGGACCGCCCGGCGGCGACCGGGGGCGGGCGGGAGGGGAGATTTGGGCGCTGTAAAATGGACCCCAGATACCCCCTCGACGCCTTACAGTATTATTATATAGATTTCTATTTTCCTAAATAAACCCGGGAAACCTCGGTATTTCGATACCCAAAAGAAGATTACTAAATTTGGGGGCATGGTTTAATGGTGCAGGCACTCGGTTTAATGGTGTTCGTTTGTTTGAGACTTTATAGCCTTGAAATGGTTTCATTAATGAAATATATATCAAATCAAATGAGACTAAGTGATATTATCGAGCATCTTACCAGTATTAAATTTTCATTTTCCTAAATAAACTCTGGAAACCTCTGTCTTTTGATACACAAAAGAAGATTACTAAATTTGGGGCATGGTTTAATGGTGTTGGCACTCGGTTTAATGGTGATGGTTTGTTTGAGACTAGAATGCCTTTGCCTGGTTTCATTAATGAGATATATCTCGGAACAAATCATAAACTGAGTGATGTACTCGAACATTATAGTATCACATTTCTATTTCCCTAAATAAACTCGGGAAACCTCGGTCTTTTGATACACAAAAGAAGATTACTAATTTTGGCACATGGTTTAATGGTGTTGGCACTCGGTTTAATGGTGATGGTTTGTTTGAGACTAGAATGCCTTTGCCTGGTTTCATTAATGAGATATATCTCGGTTCAAATCATTTACAAAGTGATGTACTCGAACATTCAAAGTATCAAATTTCTATTTCCCTAAATAAACCCGGGAAACCTCAGTCTTTTGATACACAAAAGAAGATTACTAAATTTGGCACATGGTTTAATGGTGTTGGCACTCGGTTTAATGGTGATGGTTTGTTTGAGACTAGAATGCCTTTGCCTGGTTTCATTAATGAGATATATCTCGGTTCAAATCATTTACAAAGTGATGTACTCGAACATTATAGTATCAAATTTCTATTTTCCTAAATAAACCCGGGAAACCTCGGTCTTCCGATATACAAAGGAAGATTACTAAATTTGGCGCATGGTTTAATAATGTTGGCACTCGATTTAATGGTGTTGGTTTGTTTGAGACTTTATAGCCTTAAAATGGTTTCATTAATGAAATATACATCGAATCAAATGAGACTAAGTGATATTATCGAGCATCTTACCAGTATTAAAGTTCAATTTTCCTAAATAAACCCTGGAAACCTCGGTCTTTTGATACACAAAAGAAGATTACTAAATTTGGGGCATGGTTTAATGGTGTTAGCCCTTGGTTTAATGGTGATGGTTTGTTTGAGACTAGAATGCCTTTGCCTGGTTTCATTAATGAGATATATCTCGGTTCAAATCATTTACAAAGTGATGTACTCGAACATTATAGTATCAAATTTCTATTTTCCTAAATAAACCTGGGAAACCTCGGTCTTCCGATATACAAAGGAAGATTACTAAATTTGGCGCATGGTTTAATGGTGTTGGCACTCGGTTTAATGGTGTTCGTTTGTTTGAGACTTTATAGCCTTAAAATGGTTTCATTAATGAAATATACATCGAATCAAATGAGACTAAGTGATATTATCGAGCATCTTACCAGTATTAAATTTTCATTTTCCTATATAAACCCTGGAAACCTCGGTCTTTTGATACACAAAAGAAGATTACTAAATTTGGGGCATGGTTTAATGGTGTTGGCCCTTGGTTTAATGGTGATGGTTTGTTTGATACTAGAATGCCTTCGCATGGTTTCATTAATGAGATATATCTCGGAACAAATCATAAACTGAGTGATGTACTCGAACATTATAGTATCACATTTCTATTTCCCTAAATAAACTCGGGAAACCTCGGTCTTTTGATACACAAAAGAAGATTACTAAATTTGGCACATGGTTTAATGGTGTTGGCACTCGGTTTAATGGTGATGGTTTGTTTGAGACTAGAATGCCTTTGCCTGGTTTCATTAATGAGATATATCTCGGTTCAAATCATTTACAAAGTGATGTACTCGAACATTATAGTATCAAATTTCTATTTCCCTAAATAAACCCGGGAAACCTCAGTCTTTTGATACACAAAAGAAGATTACTAAATTTGGCACATGGTTTAATGGTGTTGGCACTCGGTTTAATAGTGATGGTTTGTTTGAGACTAGAATGCCTTTGTCTGGTTTCATTAATGAGATATATCTCGGTTCAAATCATTTACAAAGTGATGTACTCGAACATTATAGTATTACATTTCTATTTCCCTAAATAAACCCGGGAAACCTCGGTCTTTTGATACACAAAAGAAGATTACTAAATTTGGCACATGGTTTAATGGTGTTGGCACTCGGTTTAATGGTGATGGTTTGTTTGAGACTAGAATGCCTTTGCCTGGTTTCATTAATGAGATATATCTCGGTTCAAATCATTTACAAAGTGATGTACTCGAACATTATAGTATCAAATTTCTATTTCCCTAAATATACCCGGGAAACCTCGGTCTTCCGATATACAAAGGAAGATTACTAAATTTGGCGCATGGTTTAATGGTGTTGGCACTCGGTTTAATGGTGTTGGTTTGTTTGAGACTTTATAGCCTTGAAATGGTTTCATTAATGAAATATATATCGAATCAAATGATACTAAGTGATATTATCGAGCATCTTACCAGTATTAAATTTTCATTTTCCTATATAAACCCTGGAAACCTCGGTATTTCGATACCCAAAAGAAGATTACTAAATTTGGCGCATGGTTTAATGGTGTTGGCACTCGGTTTGTTTAATGGTGTTGGTTTGTTTGAGACTTTATAGCCTTAAAATGGTTTCATTAATGAGATATATATATATATATATCGGATCAAATCATACTGAGTGATGTTATCAAACAACCTACCCTTAATTTTAATTTTCCTAAATAAACCCGGGAAACCTCGGTATCTCGATACCCAAAAGAAGATCACTAAATTTGGGGGCATGGTTTAATGGTGAAGGTATGTTTGAGACTAAATAGCCTTTACTGTTAGTTTCATTAATGAGATATAGGCCTATATCGAATCAAATCATACTGAGTGATGTTATCGAGCAATTTACTAGTATTAGAATACATGAAACGCCTATTATTTTACTAAATATTGTGGCTGTCAACTATCGAACTGTACATGCAAGTAATATTTGGTAGGTGAGTATAGGCCTAGGTATAATATAAGAACTGCATTGAACTGCTGGGCACGTGCACATGTTTTAATTTCTTTTTTTTTCATTTTTCTAAAAAATCATCTTTTTAAAAGTTCCTTAGTATTAAGCCACAAAAGAATAAACTATTATGAAAAAAATTAACTATATGTTATTACAAAACTAGCTAGATGAGGGAGTGTAGTTGCTTTCAATTCTCTGTTCGTACTTGGCTTCACGGAGTAATTCGTCCTTTATAGTGATTCTCTTCATTCCGGAGCAACGTACATGTACTAATGCTTACGAACGTACTCGTGTACTAGTACCTGAGTATATGACTATGGAAGGCCAACCCCGCCATAAACTTAACTAGTAACGTAACCAATAAGGAAACACTAACGTACACTTAGTATCCAATGATTGTACAGAGTAGTGCTTGCGTTACTAAACAGTTACGTTAGTCAAATGATGAAAAGCTTACGTATACTCATTCTAGGGATTATTTTACCTACGTAAGCTCTTTAGTTTTCATTAACGCAACTGTCTAAGTAATTCAGTAACGTAAGTAAAACACACTACCGTTAGTTTAATGTTGACCAATCATACCCATCGTTGCATGCCATAGAAACACACACCGATCTTTTTTTCTATAGCTAGAGCTAGAGCTAGCTAGAGATCGGTGATACCATGGTGATTCAGTCGTGATCGTAGACATAGGCTTAAGAACCGGGGAGGGGGGCTTGCGGGGGCACAGCCCCCCAATGAAAAATCTTGGGGGGGGGGCTCAGATATCATTGAACCCCGCCCAATATTTTTGGCGGGGCTTATAGATATCATTGAGCCCCCAATTTTGTGGTGGGCTTAGATATCATTGAGTCCTTAGGGGCGCAGATACCATTGAGCCCCACTATTTTAAGTGGGGCTCACATATCATTGAGCCGCACCCAATACTTATTGCGGGGCTCGGATATCATTAACCCCCACCTCCCCTATGATTATATTCTAGGCATGAAACTCATGTATACCTATAATCTACAGACTTACCATTCAAATATAAACATTTTATAAATATTTATTTGGGGAGGGGGGGGGGGGGCTCAGACATCGGATCTCGCATAACATTGACCCCCCCAAAATATATGTATCTCGGATATAATTGAGACCCCCAAATATTTTCTTGGCGGGACTCTGATATCATTGAGCACCCCCTCCCCTTATTTTGGTAGGGCTAAGATATCTTTGAGCCCCCCCCCCCCCCATATTTTGGAGGGACTCAGATATCATCAGCCCCCCCCCCCCCCAATTATTGTTGGTGGGGCTCGGATAATATCACGGAGCCCCCGATATTTTTGTGGGGCTCGGATAACATCACGGAGCCCCCTGATATTTTTGAGGGGCTCGGATATCATCGAGCCCCCCCCCCCCCACCCCCCTCCCAATATTTTGTTCGGGCTCGGATAGGCTATCATTGATCCCGCCCTCCCCAAATATATTTGCACACTTATGTTCTGGGCTAGAAGCTTTATGCGTTTCTATAATCTACAGATCGACTTGGTATTCAAATTATTATTTAAACTGACAGTTTATAAATATTGGGAGATTGATTGAGGGGGGCTTATAGCCTTGCATTGCATTGGAGTAAGATCATCACAGGCACATCTTCATCTCCCCGGACTTCATCAAGTAATTTTTGTTTTAAAATAATTCATTGCCCTTTTTTAATCAGATCTGATGTAGGCGGAATGATATCGTATGATTTGTTCTTTATAGTGGTCAGAAAAAAATATCATTCCATTAACCGCGATTCATTCATAGGATGTGAGTTATGACTGTCTAACGTTACTATTGCCAACAAAACTTTGTTTCCAGGAACACAAGAAGAGAAAACTTCTTTGGCACATTTGTCAGAGGCTGCATGTGAAAGCTCCTCAAAAGAAGAAAAGTCTGAATTTTTTTCGCTGCGATGACATAGACGAGGAACAAACAATTTATTTCCAGGTGCAAATTAAAGACGAAGGAGGATCTCAGAATTTTAATTTTTGGGCGGTGCCACATTTCAGTTTTTTAAATGTCCGATTATAGGCATGTGTGATAATAAAAGTTTTGTTTTTCACGTTCCTAGCGTATTATTTTTTCCAAAGGTGTTAAATGTGTGTTATTTTAACACCTATTACTTTGTTTAACTTAATATAAAAAATCTGAATGTCTTACAATTCAACGATTTCTTCAAGTAGGCCTACTTTTATTAATTTCTTCAACTGAAAAGGAGTCGAGAAAGGTACAACGAATCGTCTTCTTTCGCTAGTAATACGTCAAAGCTTCCGCGCTTCGCGCAGGAGGAGAGGAATGAATTCAGACAAGGATTAAGAGTCGAGAAAGGTACAACGAATCGTCTTCTTTCGCTAATAATTTAATGAAACTTCAAAGTTTTCGCGCTTCGTGCTGGAGGTGGAGGAAACTGACATCAGATAAGGATTAAGATTCGAGAACGGTACATCGAATCGTCTTCTTTCTCTAATAAATTAACGAAACGTCAAAGCTTCCGCGATTCGCGCGGCGGGGGGGGGGGGGGGAACTGATTACAGATAAGGATCAAGAGTCGAGAAAGGTCCAACGAATCGTCTTCTTTGTCTAATAATACGTCAAAGTTTCCGCGCTTCGCGCAGGAGGGGGGGGGGGAAGAGAGAGACTGAATTCAGACAAGGATTAAGAGTCGAGAAAAGTACAAAGAATCGTCTTCTTTCAGAGCTTCGGCGCTTCGCGCGGGGAAACTACCCCCCTCCCTGCTTTGCGCGCTCTTTAAATGATTCGCACTCAAAGGGTGCTCATTATCGCCCCCCTAAAATAAAATCCTAGCTACGCGCATGGAACCACGCCCTTTGCCTACCCACTCTACATTATCAAGTCATTATATCGAAACATTTCGGCTCGCGCTTTGTGCTCGCATGGTTTAACTGCATATGGAATTCCGAACGTGATTTAAACCTCCGACGCCATATTTCTTTAATATATTTAACCCATGTTAAAAACAATTATTTCAGGGGATTTATTTTAAATATCAAGGGTTTAGAATGCAGTGATTTCAGGTCATAGAGAGAGAGAAGAAAAATATCCTATATCCCACCGTACCCCCCCCCCCCCCCCCCCTCCCTAGTGGGTCTAAAAATGGGGATAGAGCAAAGAGAGAAGAAAAAGGAAGACTGTCTAAAATGGTGACAACGGGGGGGGGGGGGGCAGTCGGGGGGGGGATCTTCAAACAGCGGGTCAAAAACAAATGATGGAGCCCCCCCCCCCCGCATCCTGAAAATCTTCCTAAGCCTATGGCAGATATGCATAATATTTATTGATATCCACCACGTGTTCGTCTACAATATTTGGTTTTTAACTTACTAGTCTCGAGTATGTTCCAGGCATACTCGTGATACAGGCCCCGCAGTTGGGGGGCGTGTATGACCAGTATACTATAAGAGTCTCCTACAGGCCGCGCAACGGCGTTGCGTGTTCCACAACACGGACATGGGGGCCTGTATCACGACTATACTGTATACTCGTGAACAAGGCCCCATCTTATGCATTTTCATGACGGACAGCACGGTAGTATGGCAAGCCGTTTTATCATTTAAACATATTTCTTGATATCAAGAATTACCATTGCTTTACAACGGAAAATTATTTCTTGATATCAAGAATTCAATTCTTGATATCACGAATTCGATTTCTTGATATCATGAATTCGTTTCTTGATATCAAAAATTCATTTCTTGATATCATGAATTCATTTCTTGATATCAAAAATTCATTTCTTGATATCAAGAATTCATTCCTCCCTCCGATGGTAGGGAAAATTCTAGCATTTTACTCTCTGAAAATCAATTTTTTAGGTACAATTTTGAATACCAATATACATGTAGCAAAACAGCGGCGCGGGACGGAGCTATGTATTGGGGTGTTTCTTAGATAGCCTGACTTCGTTTAGTACGTCTTGTCCCTAGCGGGGGGCCTCTCCCTCCCCGTTAACAAGAGAGAGAGAGAGAGAGAAGGAAAAGAAGGGAAAGGGAAAGAGGAGAGAAAGGGAAAGAAAGAAGAGGAAGAAGAAAAGAAGGAGATCGGGGGAGGGCCTCCCAGGCTGTTGCCCCCCCCCCCACAACAAAAAAGAGAGAGAAGGGGGTAAGGGAAAAAGAAGAGCTAAAGGGAACAAAACAGAGGAAGAAAAGAAAAAGGTGAAACGTAGGGGAGATCAGTTGCGATTAATCCCGCCAAAAAATGTAGATCGGGGGGAGGGCCGAAACGCCCTTGCCCACCTCCCAGGAAACTTAACAGAGACAGAGAAAAGGAAGGAAAGGGAAATTGAAATGGAAAGAGAAGAGAAGAGAAAGGGAAACAAGGACAAAAAGAGGAAGAAGAAAGGTAGGGGAGATTAGTTGCGATTTTTCCAGCCAACATGGTGTGGATCGGGGGACGAAATGCCCTTCCTCCCCCACCCTCACTCAGCAAAGAGCGAGAGAGAGAGAGAGAGAGAAGGAAGGGAAGGGAGAGGGAAAGGGAAAGAGGAGAGAAAGGTCGGGAAAGAAAATATAGAGGAAGAAAATGGAAAAGAGGGAAAAGAAGACATTTTAATTGAATAAAATACGTATATACATATTCTTTTGTTTAAACTTAAAGCTGTCCTCCAAATTTCCTGTGCCCCTACCCTTGTGCCCTTGTACCCTGATTCCCCCCTCCCTCCAAGTTGACAACCCTTTGTAAATTTCAGGAAATAGAGTGGATGTATTTAGGGGCGTTTCAATGTTTAATATAGGAGTAGGGGGAGGAGTTCAAAAAGAGTTAAAAGGGGCTTGAAAGGGGTGTTAATTGAAAATTAGGGGAAGGGGGGGGGGCAACTTGAGGTTTAAACAAATTTAAGGGGGCAACTCAAATTGAGTTTAATTTAAAAATTATGATATTAATAAAAATTATTAAAAGGGAGGGCACAACTGAAAATAGACACTGAACAAATTTTAAAAATAAAAATAATAATAGAATGGAACGCAAAGAGAGGGCACCAAGTTAAAGATATAGACGGGTAGAAGTAAAAATGCCGTTTAAGGGTTTTGGGTACAAAATATCCATTCAATATTGTTTAAATTTTGCCTTCAGAGGTTTATATGGCAATACTTTAAACTAAATTTGCAAAAAAGCAGAAATATCTGCCCAAATGTTCAATGTTGAAGTACATTCACGATATTTTTCCAGACCGGATCGGTGTGATAATTTTCCAAATATATATATCAATTAGTAGGCGGTTTCCCCGCAAAATTTGTATCGTCACGTATTTAGTCAAAAACATATTCTTTCACAGTCATGATTGGTAAAGAGCTTCAATTTCATTATTTGAGAGGGGTGTTTCTCAAACTGGTCTATACATTTTAATTGGAAAAAAAATATTTATATACATGTTCATATTCTATTTTAATAATTTTAAGCTGTCCTCAAAATTGATGCATTTACCCCTTCCCATTACATTATTTAGTGCGCCGTTGCTAGGAAATATATTTCACCCCCTCCTCTCCCACTTGTTATTTATTTTTAATTTCGACATCATCGCTTAGCATGCAAAGGGGTGTGCCCCCAACCTTATTCCCTGATAATCCCCACCCCCTCCCCCTTCAAGTTGACACCCGTATGTAAATTTCGTAAAAAAGAAAGGAATGTTAATATTATAAATTGTACAGAGAGAGAGAGAGAGGGAGAGAGAGAGAGAGAGAAGGACGGGAGCTAATTTCTCCGTGTCTTTATCCGTGTCCTTGCGCTTGTCTCTGACCTCGTCTTGAGTCTTGACTATCGTCATCGTGTTCAATGTTCTACTTAACAGCCTATGAAAATATGCAACTACTAAATGTATTAATTTATGGAATCTTCGACCGCTCTTGAGTGTTGGAGCATTAACACACGTGACATGTACACAGTCACAGAGGCGGCGGAGCGACTTCCAAAGTGGGGGGGGGGGGGCACCAACAAAAAAGGTCACTTTCGGGAGAAAAAAAGGCACTTTCAAAAAGAATTTTAAAGCAAAAATAGACAAGTTTTTAGATATTGGTATATACCCATATATGATTACATTATCAGGGATGATTTCAATATTTGTTTCTCATTATACATCATATAAGATGTAGCTTAAGCATCATACTTTGCAGTTGGGTGTGATGGTCTGAAAATTCATTTGCGAGCGAGGAAAAATTTTAAGATTTGTGAGGTCGCAGTGCGAAAAATTACATCTTATAAAGAGGAAAAACCCAAAATATCCTGATGGGGTTATAAGCACATTCTCATAACGGAAGACTGAAAAGACCTTTGATTAGTAACACTACATGCGAGCGAGCGTAGCGAGCGTGCTTTGGGTGAAATTTTTCTTAGTCACTTATGAGAGGAAAAGGGAACACTTATCGAAAGGGATAAGACACTTATTAGAAAAGAAAAGGAGCACGTGTCAAAGTGCAAAGGCTAATTAACAGAGGTGAACATGGGGCACTTCTTACACCTAAAAAAAGAGGCACTAACCAGGCATGAAAAGGGCACTTATGACAATGGGAAAGGGGCATTTGTCGACGGAAAAAAGGCACTCATCAGATTTTAAAGGAGCATTTATAACAAGTGAGAAGGGGGAAGTGGCTCCCATTAAAAAGAAAAAGAGGCACATCTTAAAATAAACGGGGCACTTGTCAGAGATGAAAAGGGGGTAATTATGAGAAGAGGAAGGGGCACTTATAAGAAGGAAAATGAGCATTTATTGGGGAGGAAAGGGGGACGTGTCAAATAAAAGGGGAATTTATTAGAGATGAAAAGAGCATTTATCAGGAGAGGAAGGGGCACTTGTCAAAGTAAAACGATTTTCTCTCAGAATTATATAGGGTCATTTACAAGAGATGAAAAAGGGCATTTATGAGAAGTGGAAGGGGATATTTTTAATGGGGGCACTTATCATAAGAAAAAGGGGCACTTATTAGAAAGGAAAGGGGGCGCATGGGAAAATATAAGGTGCGCTTATCCGAGTTAAAAAGGGTTAGTTATTAAACTGGGAAGGGGCACTTCTTACAAGGCAAAAGGGGCACTTGTCAAAGAAAAAGGGGCACCTCTCAGATTTGAATAGGGTAATTATCAGAGGTGAAGAGGCGCTTATCAAAAGTAAAAAAGGGGCACTTACTAGAGATTAAAAAGGGCACTTGTGAGAATGAAAAATGGAAACTTATTGCAAAGGAACATGGGAACTTGTCGAAGGAAAATTGGTACGTGTCAAAATAAAAGGGGTACTTATCAGAGTCGGAAAGGGGAAGGTGCACTTTTTAAAGTAATAGTGGCACTTATCAAATTAAAAGGGGTACTTTTCCTATGTAAAAAGGGGCACTTCTTACAACGGTAAGGGACACTTTTCCTGAAGGAAGGGGCAATTTTGGGGTACTTCAAAAACTGGGGGGTGGGGAATAAGGGGTGGAACTCCCGGAAGCTTAGGGGTATGGGCATTTAATTACGGTCAGATGAGCATATTTCGATACCTTATTCATGACACTGACAGGTCACTAATTGGCGTGAGGTCCAGGGGACGCAGCTCAGAAGCTCAGGAGTTTAAGGGATTAAATTACCGTCTGATGAGCATCCAGAGGCCCGCCTTAGAGCCCTGGGTGGGGACCAGGGGTTTTTAGGCATTTTATTACGGTCAGCTGACCATAATATTTTGATACTTTATTTGTGACACATGCAGGTCAATCTTTTTTCTTTCTTTCTATCTTTCTTTCTATTTCTCTTTAATATACTTTTTAAACAAAGTGGGGGAGAGAGGTCAAGCCCCCTGAGCCTGGCATATTGGCCTCTTAATAAGCATATTTCTTGCCTGACTGTAAATTTTTGAATTTGTCATTTTCCAACAAATGCATACAAAAATTTAGTGAACTAAAAAGCGAGGAAAAATCCCGAAAAATTATGTCATTTGAGCAAAAGTTGTAAACCCCTGGTATTGATTTAGAAATAAACCACGTTGGGGGATTTTGTTGGGGTCAAATGCCCCAAGCCCCCCCCCCCCCCTCCCCGCAGTACGCCAGGGTTGATCAGGTGCGTATTTGGCGCTTGGTCTCAATGACGAAAGAAGAAGCGATACAAATCGTAACTTATTTTCCCTTCTTTTCCCCCTTTTCTTGTCTTCTTCCTTTTTATTTTCTTTCACTCTCTTTCCTCCTTCCCCTTCCCTTCCTATCCATTCTTTCTCTCTCTCTCTCTCTCTTTCTTCCTTTTGCTGAGGTGGGGGGGGGGGGGGTGGGAGGCAAGGGCATTTTGCCCCCCCCCCCCGATCCACGACCGGTCGGCGATATCCCCCTTCTTTTTTTCTTCTTCCTCTTTTTTCCTTCCCTTTATCTCCTCTTTTCCTTTTTTTGTTCTTTCTCTTTCTTTCCTGCTCTCTGTTTTTGCTGCGGAGGGGGGGGGGGGGGGGGGGGGTGGGAGGCAACAGCATGGGCAAGGTCCTTTCGCCCCCCCCCCGATCTCCTTCTTTTCCACTTTTCTTTTCTTCTTCCTCTTCTTTCTTTCCCTTTCTCTCTTCTTTCCCTTTCACTTCTTTTCCTTCTCCCCCTCTCTCCTTTTTTTTTTTTAATTTAAATTATTTTTTTTAAATATATTTTTTTGGGGGGAAGGCCCCCTGGGCCCCATCTTTCCCCTGGATCCGCGCCTGGCCTACGCTTGGTTCGTGTGCATTCCATGTGCTCATCTGCAGAGATCTGCGGCTCAACATAATTTAGGGCAAAAACATTCTAAGTATAATTTCTCCTATTTTACAATTAATTATATGAAATAGAATATCAGTTGAATTAAAGATTAAGAAAAGACATTTTATAAACAATTTCCCATTGGATGTGATGCGATATAATGATAAAGTTTCCAAGCATCTCAATAAAGGATTCAAATGTCAAGGGCTCATTTGCAATTAGTTGGTAAACGATAATCTGTTCTTGTCAAGCAACGTTACAAAATAAAGGATTAAAATGTTTGAATTCCAAAGCTAGTATCAAGTATGTTTTATTATCTCACAAAAAAAATAAAATCTGTAGCGCCTTTTATACTAAAACCCAAGTATCCATTTAAACTCCATTTTTAGCTCATTTTCTCACACACAAGATTATACTCACACACTGAAATTCGATCTCCTTATGTAGCTTTATATACTTGATAAGAACTGTTATATAAATGAAAATTATCTTTTCTTTTCTTCTTTTTCAGTATAAAAGTATAAGGCTTCTGGATGTAAATAATCATTATTATTGTTATTCCCTTATGTACTAGATTTGTTCAATTTGCGTGCACCAGCCGACACAGATAACATCTTGACAGAATTCAAGAATTATTTGGCCATCCTCATGCATTGGCTGGTTTACTCTTCATTTTTCCTTCATATTGTACTTTGATTCTACGTAATATCTTCAATCAATCATTTCTCAATGTCTGTTTTATATCTTGCCTAGGAATAAAATATTTAACAAAAAGGCCTAAATAAAACAAAAAATATTAAAAATAGACCTACTCCCAATCAATTCCTTTTAGTTCCCTTTCAGCCCACGCCCTAAATTGCAAAACAGCCTGAGCCCCTCCCCCACCCCCTCCTTGCTTGCGACAAGACGTATTAAAAAATATATATAATGAATTGACAGGCCAAGTCGGGCTATCTAAGATGCCCCATACAATTCTAGCTCCGTCCCGCGCCACATCTGTTTCCCTTTTTTGGTGTTCAAACTGTAAACTTTTCAGAGAGTAAAATGCCAGAATTTTCCCATTTGAGAAGTGATAAAGTATGATTGAAAGATACAGACCAGTCTTATAAGGACTAAATAGTACGAACTATACTGTAACACTGACACATACTCGCCTCGATCGTGTACCTTTGCATAACAAAATTCGCGACACGGCCGAAAAGGCTACCCGACGGCCCGCTATAACAAGTGCTCTGATTCGCCAGAGTTAAATATACGTACACATGTTTAACATGCGGTACTGTATTTCCCGTTTTGTGTACGTAAACGATAATCCTGCACAGTAATTGGCCGATCAACTAACGCAAGCACTACAACTAACTACCGTAAGCTACTAACCAGTAACGCAAGCTCGCTTGCGATATATGGCGGCGATGGCGTTCCATATATGACAGAGTACGCACGCCGCACGTCTGTGACGTAGGGACTAATGAATATTCATGACACCACTAAAGCTCGTGCCAATATATGCTACCGTCAGTGAGGTACTCGTACTCCGCGTGCGTAATAGTCTCGATTTTGCACACGAACCGCAGATTCTTTGTCCGCGTTGAGCTTGCGAAAACTCCCTAAAGTACATCACTGAAAAGAAAGAATGACGGAATTCAACGCGAACGGCTCTTCGGTGAGGATTTTTTTCCATTATTAGTTTAACTAGAGTAGTAGACGATGAATTGTTGAAATATGATAAAAAGCCGTTTGTGGCTTGGTCGCGAGACAAGTTGTGCTAGTGCCGTAGTGGCAGTACCTAGTCGTGCGACTGTAGTCCCGTTTGTACTGTATTGCGTAGCATGCAGTGCATGTTGCATGCATTGAAATGTTGCGCTCGTTGAAACTGGCGACCATCTGTATCTGTATGATTTGGTCAGCAAAATGTCCTTTCCAGACACATCCACGCTAACGTAATTAAGCCCGCGACCAATAAGTAGGAGGCTAGCCATCAACAATGGCCTATGAAGCCTATAGAGTCTCTAAATCGTACAATAGAAAAAGAAAATTCAATTTTGCACTTGTCGGCTGCAGTATAATTTAACAGAAATAAAAGTAACAGAATAGATTGCCAGTTTATCGTCTCTGACTCTGACTCTGAGTGCTCGCCTCGGATTGTGCAAAATATTTATTTAGTTTTTAGTTACTATTATTAGACTAGAAAAAAGGATTAGTTTAAATTAGATCTAGGGTAGACTACCATTTTGTGTGAAATTGTGTCCTGAAAGTGAAATAAAATTAACTGAAAATGTAGACCTACTGTTTTCAAGTGTTTGCGGCGAAGCCGGCGATAGTGTTCTTTTACGCAGTGGAGGATCCAGGGATGGGTGGGGGGCCCAGGCCCCTCCCCCTGGGAAAAAAAATGTGTAAAAACACGTTAATTTTACCATTTTTGGAGATGACCCCCCCCCCCCCAGCGCTCAAGGGGGGGGGGTCCGATTTTTCAAATCTTCGAGGGCAAAACAAAAAATTAGTGCTCACTAACCTCAGTTCAATACAAAACAAATTAAATAGTGTTATTTTTATGCAAGCAAGCTTGAAAAGTAGCCCCCGAAATTTTTAAAGTAATTTTTTTCCCTGCGCCCCCCCCCCCCCCCTGCCCCTTGTGGATCCGTGCCTGGCTCCTGCAGCAGACTGATCCCCTTACTGTAATGAAATAAAATGTAAGAAAACGCACACACACACAATTATGTCTGCAACTCTGCAAAAGCTTTGTCTGAAACATTGCAAAATTATCTTTTTAAGCCCCATGCATTGCATTAAAAATTATGACATTAAACTAATTGTGGTAATTTCAATGTCGGAATGTTAATACTGTTACAAATTACTTTCTCTTCTTTTTGTTACAGCATGGTGAAATGGTGCTAGCTATGACATGCAGCAATGTCGTAGAAACAGAGGAGACCAGCACTGCAAGTGATGCTTCACAGTTTGAGCCCTCACAGCCTTCCAGTAAGGCAAAGAAAGCAAAGTTTCTGAAAAACGTAAATCGGTATGTTTTCCATTACGTGCATCATGTTAAATTATAGGCCTACTAGAAGGAAATAATAATTTGAATGATGATAATAATGTTAGCACATAATACGTATGCATAAGCAGAAAAAAGGTTACGCGAAGAGAAGCATACATGTCTCCATGAATAAATCGGTATGTGTTTTCCATTCTGTGCATCGATCACCACAATAAATGAAGGCATCCTAGAATGAAATAATATAATTTTAATGATAATAATAATGAAACGTTCTTTCTGGCAGGTTGTTCCATAAAAAAAGAAGCTGCATATGAGAATGAACTTCCCATATGACGTGGTAGTAGTCTAGGGTTAAAAAAGATGTCGTACTTGAACGCATGGATCTTCCTGATTTAAATTCTGGTTTACAATGCAGCAATATGGTGAAAACATATAAATGTATGTTTTACGTTATATTCAAGTATGTTTTAATTGACAGCAATTGGAGTTAACTCAATATCCTTTCTACAATCGTTTTCCACCTTTTTTGTCTTAAATTGTAATGCCCAAAATATAATGCGTTATGATATGATGTTTTTCATGATTACAAGATTTATACACATGTATATAGTACCCCAGGGCTTGAATTAATCCAAGGCTTCCAAGGCCAATGCCCCTCTCATTGGCCTTGGAGATTTTTTGTGCCCTTTCCAATTCTTCCTATTTGTTCTGCAATATAGGAATGTGCCCTACAGAAAAGTGGCCTTGCCCTAAAAATATTGAAATATAAGGCCTGGTACCCGTTATGTTGATTTCAGAATTCCATTTGATCTAAATCTTTGTTTTGTTTTTCATTTCTTGTACTGTGCACAGCATGACCTGGGACAACACTAGTATAAACATACTCGTTGGGGAAGTCTCGCTGGCACACCCCTTCCGGCTTAAGTATAAAACGGCGGAGCGGGGAAAAGCATGGCAGCAGGTTGCCGAAGCAATGCAAAGGAAGGGGTATAAGGTCGACTCTCGAGCTGTTCGAGACCGAATCAACCTCCTGAAAGAGCAAGTAAAGGTGAAAAAAAATTTGAAGAAGGCTCCCGGAGGGGTCACAGTAGAGGAAACCCAGGGGGAGAAAATGATACGAGAGGCAGTAGAGGAGATGATTCAGGAAGAGGAGGACACGGAGATGGCACCGAAGGAGAGAGGCGATGAACAGAAGGTGAAGGAAGTTGACGGTGAAGAATCAAGAAAGAGGGCCTGCGAAACATTCGCAGAAACTAGGAAAAGGTATTTTTTAGAAGAGTTTTTCAGTGTAACAAATTCTTAGTGTACTCCCTAACACCCCCTCCCCCGCCTCCAAACACACACATAACAAAAATTATCATATTCCCATGTCATCTTCTTATTTGAAATCTACAGAGTTCGAAAATCGAAAGGTGGTCACAACTTTTGAATTACTACCAACGGACCAAGAACTGGGCTACACGTTCATTCATTGTTGTGCATGTGATGTTTTATTGAAATAGTGAGAGATTATCAACAATTTTTTAGAAACTGGCTGGTTCAAAATTATTGTGAATAATTGGGGGGCCTCACAATACAGTTTATTCTGTCATTAAAATTGTATGCTCTTTCAAATTTGACACTCAGTTTTTCATTTATCTCGCCAAAAGATTATTTTGTTGTGTAGCGCCCTTTATACCAAAACTCAGCTGTCCCTTTAATATAATTTAAGTAACATGTAAACCAACATTCAGTAGTGTTCTTTATTTTCAAGTTATATTGACTTTAAAATTCCTTTTTTCTTTTAGGTTTTATATTAGATACCAAGGTGAATACAGTACCAGCACCACACCATACAGGCTTTTAAATACCTTACTGTATCTCACATGATCGACAGTTGATACTTCCTTTTTCTCCTTTTTTTAAATATTGCATTTTAGACACCTAGGTGAATTGGGCACCAGCACTACTCCACAAAGAAACAGAGGGCGAGATACTCTTGCATTTCTGGACAGAAAGATGGAGTTGGACCAGGCGATGAAGAGAAAAGAGTTGGAGAGGAGGAGAGAGGAAGAGGAGAGACAGCGAGCTGAAGAGTTGGAGAGGAGACGAGAAGAAGAAGAGAGACGGCGAGCAGATGAGGAGAAAAGGCGGGCTGAGGAAGCAATCCGAGAGCGACGTTTTGAGATTGTGCAACAACAGATGCTGCAGCAAAAGCAACAATCCCTTCAGCAACAAAAACTAATGCAGCAACATAATCAACAGATGCAATCCATGATGACGACCCTCATTAAATCTTTAGAAAAAAAGTAAAGAACAATAAATGTTATTATATTTTTTTTTCATTATTCATGTCTACTGGAATAAGTTTGAACGATCATCAGGGAACTGACATTTTACTTTGTCATTATTTATAAACAATCTGTCTTTTCAGCTTTAAAGTATAGAGATATTGACTGTTTTTAGAGGCCTGGCTGTTTTATAGGCTCAAGGGAACGTGCGCACCCAGGCACGCCTCTGGGTCATGGCAAGATGTGCAAGTTCCAGAGAGCCTATTTATAAAATGGCCAGACCTCGAATATTAAGGCAGTCGATATGTCTTTTATATGCCGAATTGAAACAAAAAACTACCAACAATTTTTACCTTATCCTTTTTGAGTAAAAATTGGTTTAAACATTTACTGGAAATATGACTGAAAGTTTCAATCATTTGGGAATCGCAGACAAAAAGCACTGTATGTATGGTGTCCGCGCTCGCACGAAGAAAATGTTAACACGAAAACTAATGGGGATCTGAGCACACTTGATTTATGTGGCCTGTTACCCGGGGCAATGGTCATCTTTAAAAAGACTATGGTATTGACTGGTAGGCAGGTATGAAGGCACTTTTCAAAAGACTATTGACTGGTAAGCGGGTATGAGAGGATTGGCTAAAATTCTGTCTGCAATTTCGACCAATCAGATGGCTAGATTTCTGAAGAGAGGTATATAATACTTTTTTATGCCTGCAGGAATTGTTAACATTCTTGTTAAAATATTGACTTTGACAGTTTGGGTAAGTCTGAGCCAAAACCAAAACCTGCACTATAACATTACAAACTAATATTTATGTAGTTATAACTCAACATGCTCGAAAGGGAGAGGAAAACAAAATTACAAATGACTAAGTAAAAAGCTGTTCAAGCTCGAGAGGGCACTGCCTAAACTTCCATCGGTTTCAACCATTTCAAATAAAATATTGTACATTTCATGTTTTGTTGAAATAGTGATAAGATAGAGAGATTATCGACATCTATATACATGTACCTCTGTAGAAAACCAGCCATCTGATTAGTCGAAATTGGAGTCATGATTTTAGCCATGCCCGCCTACGGGTCAATAGTTTTTAAAAAGATGCCCGCATGTCCGCCTACCGGTCAATAGTTTTTTTTTAAAGAAGCCCGTTGCCCCGGGTAACAGGCTGCTAAATCGATTGTGCTCAGATGCTCATTGGTTTACGACTTTACGTGTAAAAAGTTTCTTTGTGCGAGCACAGATACCAAACAGTGCTTTTTGTCTGCGATTCCCGAATGATCGAAACATTCAGGCAACTTTCCAGCGAAAATTTACACACAGTGTCTCAGATTTTCTGTGATGTTTTAACCAGTCAATCTTTACTCAAGAAAAGCTAAGGTTAAATTCTTTGTAGATTTTTTTATGAGTTAGCCAAGATATATCGACTGCTTTAATATTAGAAGCATAGCTGTTTCTACACTGGCTCTCGTCGGACGTCATATCACCGGATGTAACGTCCCCTTGAGCCTAAAGAAACGGTGATGCCTCTCATAGCAGTCAATATATCTATACTATTTAGAAACTGGCTGGTTCAAAATTATTGAATGATTGTGGAACCCCACAATACAGTTTATTCTGTCATTAAAATTGTATGCTCGAATTCGACACTTAGTTTTTCATTATCTCACAAAAAAACAGAACTCCATTATCCCTTTGATAAATTTTTAGTAACATGTAAACCAACATTCAGTAGTGTTCTTGTCCAACATGTAGATTGACTTTAAAATTCCTTTTTCTTTTATGTTTTATATTTCATTTTAGATACCAAAGTGAATGCAGTACCAGCACCACATCATGCAGGCTTTTGAATATCTCACATGGTTGACACTTGACACTTCCTTTTTCTCTTTTTTTAAATTTTGCATTTTAGACACCAAGGTGAAGGCGGCACCAGCACCCTTCCACAAACGAGAAACAGAGGGCGAGAAACACTTGCATTTATGGAAAAAAAGATGGAGTTGGAGCAGGAGACAAAGAGGGAAGAGATGGAGTGGAGGAGAGAAGAAGAGGAGAGACAGCGAGCTGAAGAGATGGAGAGGAGACGAGAAGAAGAAGAGAGACGGCGAGCAGATGAGGAGAAAAGGCAAGCTGAAAAAACAATCCGAGAGCGTCGCTTTGAGATTGTGCAGCAACAGATGGTACAGCAACAGCAACAATCCCTTCAGCAACAACAACTAATGCAGCAACATAATCAACAGATGCAATCCATGATGATGGCCCTCATAAATTCTTTAGAAAATAATTAAAGAACAATGAATGATATCTTATTTTCATCATTCATGTCTACTAGAATAAGTTTGAATGATAAACAGTGAACTGTTGCTGACATTTTACTTTGTCATAATTTATAACCAATCTGTCTTTTCAGCTATATAGTGTTATTTTGATGCCTGCAAAACTTGTTAACATTCTTGTTAAAGGGAGTGTAGCTTGGCAAATACTTGTTAACGCCATTTACGTCTTCTTTTGGACATCTGCACGTAAATGAATGGACTTGATTAACGGCAGTCAGCGACTTCATCTCTACATAGTCAGCATTCGCGAAACAGACCAAGGTTCTCCTCATGCTTCAGTTTCGCATATGTTGCATGTACATTATTGCTGCGGGCTCGTCTCGTCCGTAGTCCTATTACATAAGATTAGCCCTGAGTCAGGCCATGGTAAAGACACATAGTCTCGTCAGGATACACTTCTTTTAAATTATTGACTTTGATAGTTTTGGTAAGTCTGAGCTTTAGATACCAAAACCTGCACTATAACATTACAAACTATTAGTTATAACTTAACATGCTCAAAAAGTTTAGAAAATTAAAAACGATTAAGTAACTAAAAAGCCTGTTATCATTAAAAAAGAGCCATTAAAACGCAAGAAGGTGCTGTCTTAAAAAGTATTGGTTTGAACAATTTTTCACACAAAATTATGCTTGTGATGTTTTGTTGAAATAATTGATTAATTGGAGAAATCCTCAATAACTCTTGGAAATTTTAAAATAGTGTAATTATTTTTTAACTTGTCAATCTCCTCTCACTGAGTTAGTTGAACAAGGACCTATACTTAGTTTATGTTGACACAGGAAAGTTTCTTCCCAAACTGCCTAATAATTACAATAAATAATAATAGTTTGTCCTTATATAGCGCATTTCAGGCCCTCTTAATATTCTTCTGCCTAAATGAATAATTTAGTCCTTCTGCAACCTGTATATTTCTAACCGAAAAGATATGTTTAATAAAACATACAATCAATGACCTACATTTCCATTAAGAATCCAGATTCAGCATAACAACTCTCTCAATTTAAGCTATTTAGTCTGTGGATTTTGAATATGCGTACCGAGGCAAAGTACACAGGCCCCTCTCTTTCTAGTCTAGGGTGATCTTAGAGATCAAATCAAGTTTACTCACTATATGACACACTAATGAATATTCCTGTGGTCTTCCTAAGAGCTACCCCTCTGCCATTAGGTGTTAAAAGAAGATGTATAGCCATTTGCGACTGACCAAAAATCTTGAGATCCACGGTCGGCTTTTTAAAAAAGCTTCTTCTTTTTTTTTATACTGTTTTTAAGAAAGAAAAAAATGTATTATAACATTCCAAACTGAGAAATATCAGCCCAAAGAGGGAGGAACCCAAAAGATTTCCAACCAACCGACCCATGTTTTGGCACCTAAAGGGCAAAGATACATACCGGGTAGAAACATTGTGTTAACTTGTACATTATGTAATTTAACTATAACTTGCCTTTTTAATGTGTATGACTTCCTTTTTCCTCCTTAGCTTTCTTTATAGTTGGTGCTATACTATCACATTTTTTCTGTGTACCAATACCATTGCCCATGCTATATTCCTTTCATTCAACTGCAAATCTGGATACCATAATATATGAAAGCAAGATATTGCCACCCCCCCCCCCCCCCCCCCCCACTCAGTGTTATTTAGGGTACGCATATGCATGTTCCCAGCACTCCCCCCCCCCCCCCCCCCCTTTCAGCATACCTCTGGTGTGTAAAGTTAATACGGGTAGACCGATCTTTTCTTTTGTTATACGAGCCTTTTTAGCACTGACCCCCCCCCCCCCCACCCCTTTTTAGCATAAGTCCGGTGTGTACAAAGTCAATGCGGGTAGACTTTTTTCTTTGGTTACGAGCCAGAGATTTTGGGAACACGCATGCAGTCCCTCCGCTCCCTGGGTGGGGGGCCGGGATTGCCCCTTAGTCTGTAGTATGTGACTTTGACCATGCTTACTTGTGTTGTACACATGTTATGTTGTCACAATGCCAACTTGTGTTAATTTTATGAAGGTGTGGAGGCAAGTTTGTTGTTCAACTTCATTATTTTCATATGTAGTTTTAACTTCATTTGTTTCTGTGCAAATAATAGACTAGAAATTTGAATGCTTTTTTGTGTGTGTACGTTTCATCTGCATTGTTCCAACTTTTTACCCCATTGTCCAAAAGTGTAAGAATTTCCAGTTTGTTATTCCAGTGACTTTGCTAGCTGGATGATTTGTAAGAACTTTTATAAATCCATTGTATAGTTGTTAATTAATCTGTGGTTTATTACTTGTACATGTTTAGCCTTCAGAGTAACTTGTTAACATAGTTTTGTTAAAGTAGCTATGCAAAGAAAATCACATTTTTGAAAGTATGCATCACTAGAGAGCTAGCAGTTTAAATATTATTATTATATAAGTTATAAGTCCCTTGTGCATTAAAGATCCAAGTAAACTAGCAATTACAGAAATCATCTCAGGATCAATACTAAATAATATTCTTTGTGCAGGTACTTCAAATTCTTCAATAGATCTTTGGTGGTTATATTGTACATGCGTTTTCATAATGTAAGTTGTAAGTGATTGAAAGTTTCAGGTTTTCAGCTTATTTCATGTATCTCACTTCATCGGTAATTTCATTGAAATGAAATACTGTAAGCGCTGTTATTTTCGCGCGATTAATTTTCCCCACTGAGTGACCCAAACACATATTCGCTGGTTCTTAAATTCGTGTTGCACCAAATTCACCCGTTCAGAACACGCATAAGAAGTCATGTTTATATTTTTGCGGGTTCTAGAATTCATGGACGCCGACTTTAGCGCAAAATCTGTGAAAATTAATGTACACTGTACTGCGAACATTTCCGCATTTACAGTAGGTGATATAGGGTAGAGTGGATTCTTGTATTGCACTGTACTGTAGTTTTATTATTACTTCATATTTTCTACTCATTGATGTATTTAGTACCGACCCTAACACAGGTTAATAAAGCTAATAGTGCCAAGACAATGTTTTTACACTCTGTATTTTGATAACAAATCTTTCACATAAGTTCTATTGAAATAGGCGAGGCAGGGTGAAATAGATTGTAGAATAGATACTATTAGTACAATTACCGGTAGTATTACACATTTAGTTTTCGTCTACTTATTGTTGGTTACCCTTTCTTTATAATGTGACCTTTTAATGCAGTATTCAGCACCTTAAGTGATACAGGTAAATCATACCAAGCTGATAATGCAAAGAAAATAGCATTTTATGTAGTTGTGTTCTTTTTCTGTATTATGTATATATGTACATAGATATATATGTTCATTTTATTGGTCATACTTTTCATGATCCAATATTTTGTGTTGAGAAAATAAAAATTCAAAAGTATTTTAATTTTTTTTTTATCACAGGTGTTTCTATGTTTTCAAGAAAGCTTAACTTGTTTGAACTTACGATGCAGATAAAGAAATGTTCTAAATTCAAACTGGTTAGTTCCAGCAGTCCAAGCTAGTGTAGTGAAGCTTGAAAATCTTGAAGGCGAGGGGGGGGGGGGTGTGGTCATCCCACCAAAGGGGGCTAATTTTTCTTTCAAAAATGATCATGTTTGTACCTTGATCGTGGCATTTATGCTTAATAATGTTAAGAGTATGAGTAATGTGGTACTGTGGTGTGTGTGTGTGTTGGGGAGTAAGAATGGGATGACTAGTCTCTGCCCATCCCTTTGGATTTGAAAATGATATGTGCACATTTTGAACTTTGAAATATTGTGCATTTGTGGTGTTGGTAAGCTATTAGTTTTCAATAACATCCATCCTTGGTTTATGTGTGTGGTTGTGTGTGTGTGTGTGTGTGTGTGAGTTTAATTTTTGTATGGACACAAAGTTATGACCCATACACCCTGTATTTTAATCTGATTATTACAAAACATACAGTACTGCTTCACATACAAACATACACATTGACACATACAAGTACCGAATCATGCAGGAGCATTCACAGTAAACTACCCAAAAGGCCAACACATCATTTTCGTATCAGAAATGGATAGCACAAACACCCTTACAGAACTGTAAATAAATGCAGTTACACACTCCACAACACATTCTATCACCTTCCAGTTCTGTTCTTTTTTTAGTAAAAGAAAATGGATTTTTGTAGCCATTAATTTCAGTTAAAATAAACATATTTACAATATCAACACTTATAGTTGGGTTTTTTTCCATAGATGAAACTCATCAAATGACATACAAACTTAAATGATTTTGATGATACCCTCTAACAATACAAGAAATATAGCTTACATTTAGACTGGTTTATATACAAAATCTGGCACAAAGTGATAAATGCACACATTTATAGTTTATACGATACATGAACACAAAGGAAAAAAAAAATCCTATTACCTCCCTGGCCCCCCCCCCTCCCCACTCAGTGTTATCTAGGGTACGCATATGCATGTTCCCTCCTTTTGAAAACACCCCCTAAGTCCGGTGTGCCAAGTCAATACGGGCCAGATTTTTGTGTACTACGAGCCGGACTTTGGTGCATGAAAAGTACCCCTTTACCGGACATTTTGGTAACACGCATGGTATCCCTCCGTTCACGGAGTGGGGGGGGGGGGGGATTAAGTCAAGAAAACGTCCATCTGTGTTAGACAAAATATAAAAGCATTTGGTTGTCCTTGGGGGTGGGTGGACATATTTTTTGTTTTTTTTTTGTTTGTCTTTCTGTCATTGGGATGTCAAAGATTTAAACAAAGTCAATAAAACACTTCAATATGGTAAAAGAATAGTTTAATATCATTATCATCTTTTTTAACATATGTACAATACATATCAAGAACAACACAAACTATTTTTTGGCTTTAAGAATGCTCAGAACCTGATTTGACATAGAAAATTAAAAATGGCAAGTTAATTACTGAAAAGACCAAACTGGCAACGGGACGCATTTTGATCCTTGCAAAATGCATAAAATGGTATGTTAGGCATTTAAAATTGCCCCCCCCCCCCCCCCAAAAAAAAAAAAAAATTAAATTGAAGAAAGAAAAAAATAAATATGACTGCCCGAAAATGACGAGCGAGCGGTTGAGGACAACCATTTTTTTTTGTATTGGAGTGGGGGGGGGGGGGGGGCCTAATGAAAGAAAATGCAAAGTTCTCTACTGGTATTGGAAAAAGTTTGTATAAGGTTCTGGTTACAAAGTCATTGCCAGTCCTGTACCTTTATATTTCCTTTCTTTTTCCCACCCTGATATATCATATAGGAAGGTTTTGTTTAGTAGTTGTACTCGACAATAACATCCAGTGCATATTTCTCATGACCAGTGGCAGATAAGATGATCAGTTTGCAGTTTTTGCTTGTATGATCTGTATCTGATTGACACAGCAATGACCAATTCACAGCTTGAGTGCTCCACACTGTCTTTTTTATTGTTAAAAGAAATACTTTTTATGGAAAATTCTGTTCGTTTTGGTTAATAATTCAAATAAGTTACCTTGCCTTAGTCTATTGGTTTATCCCTTCCTGGAAAAAAATGTCTTCTCATTTGAGAATCAAGTTTTCTTACTTGTAAATTTTATATTTTCACTTGCCAAAATACAATGGTAACAGTAATGCTTGCTTGTCAAATCCTATCAAATAATACTGACTGGACATCAAAGAAAATTAGTTGTCGCAAACACAGCCAGTGACATGGAACAATTAAATATAGGTTACAAAGAGGAGATTACAGTTTATTTAATGTTCTGTAAGCAATACACAGACCTACATCATAAACTGAATCATCATTACTGTGGGGATCCTATTTTTAAAAAAAAAGGAATTTGAGAACAATGAAAGATTTCTTCCAACATTTCTGGTACAGTATTGAACATTTATGAGATACATTACTTACAGTACTTGAACATATGGAAGTAGCTAACCAGGGCAAAATATTTATGAGCATCACTTAATATTAAAAGCAAAGAAAATAGTACTGTATTTAAAGCAAAAATTTGATTCCCATCAACAACAAGAAAGAAAGAGATTGAATGAGTTCATAACAGAAATAGTTTCGATCAAAGTTATTGAATGAGGTTATAACAGAAATAGTTTCGATCAAAGTTATTGAAAATACTCATCCAGTGATGGAGGCTTCAGTTGAAAGTAGGAGGGTGTATTGTTCCCATAAATACATGTATGGGCATTTGTCAGAATGCCTGACACCATGTACATCTTTGCACAAGAACTTTCATGGATCTCCTGGCTCTTCTTAAAATCGGACAACTTGAAGAAGTTGACTATGCCCCCAAAGGACCACTCCGCAGTAATCTTGACTTTGGACATAACTTCGTTGAATGCTGCCTGGTCCGGTGTGATGTTTGCAGTAGGAAATGGGGCCTGCAGCTGGGGTCTGACGGGATAACGAGGGTCCCCGTAGATGCACAACACGTTACCCTCTGCATCATGGGACCCGCCTTCGAGTATGGTTAGAAGACCTGACTCCCGTAGAAGGTAGGAGTCATGTCGTCGCCCTTCCACAGGTCCGTAAAGGTTGGCTATCATGCCATTTGGAGTAGTGACAGACTGGTACTTGAGCAGATGTTCAGGCTTGTGGTCAATGTCAACCCCCTGTTGTTGTTGTTGTTGTTGTTGTTGTTCCCCAGGTTTGCAAATCGCCCGAACGGTCACATCCACGAATCCCCAACAGTTTTTTAGTGGTGCCCCTTTCTGGTGAATGACATCAGCGTAAATTCTCAGCTGCTGAGGGGCCAACCAAGGCTGATCCAATGTTGTCAGTCTGTGCTTGTGGGTATCATAGATGAATTTAGTCATCCAGTTGAAGGCTAAACAGAGCAGGGGCACTGGATGTCTGTAGACCTTAACTAAATCTCCATATCGGCATGGATTGGCATAACGTTGCAGACCTATGCAGAGAGCCTTCAATCCATCCATTCTTGACCTGTTTGGCAAGGTGATTCTGTCTGGAATGCCTAAAGCATGTTTGAGCCGATATATTTCATCTTTCTTGAATCTGTTGAAATGTACAAAAACAAGAAATCAACCAGAATATTATTCAGTTTGAATTTACATTTTTCTTAAAATTAAGTGTTTGACAAATTAACAGCGGTGCGAATAGCAAAAAAATAAATAATGCAAAGTGACTAGGTAGATTTGACAAACGTTTCCAAAATTGGCCTCCCTGAACCGCGGTCAGGCCAAAGTGTCCAGGCAGACCTGACCAGAGCCGACTTGAAAATATATACTCTTAAAGATACTGTACTACTTTCTTCCTTTTTTTCAATAATAAGTGATGCTCATGTGATAACGTCATTACGAACTTGTAGCTCGTGAACAGTTTTTCCTTCACAATCATTTTGCCTTGCGCGTAGACTAGAAGGGATGAGATTTTGATGACGTCATGAGTTTAAAAGACGGCTGCAAGATTTTCAACATGGATGTCGATTTTGACCCATAATTTCCTGAAAAGGGACCATTAAACGGATTTATTCAGTCAAGTTGGTAAGTGGAACCAATCGATGTTTAATAGCCTATATAGGCCTAATTTACAAAATGAAATGCATCGGATATGCATCAGGTAAAAGATAGTATTTTGGGCAAAGAATAAGGCCATAAATGGCCATAATTTTGCAAAATGTTTGAACACGAACCGTGCGAACGCCTATGGTCGGTTTCTGTCTCTAAAGAGAGGAGCCGACCCTGCCCAATTAAATCAGAGGCTAAAGAACGAAAGAGACAGAAACTTTGGTCTAACTTTGCCCTGGCCCTTGTTGCTACTTCAATATGTTGATACGTACTGTAAGTTATGTATCTCACAATGTTCGATACCAGAAATATTGAAAGAAAATAAGAAATCTTTCATTATCTGATTATTTGTGTACAGTTCTGGGCGCTAGTGTAGTTCCGTATCCATTTTTTTTTAGCAGTTTTTTTTAGCAGTTTAATATCGATTCTTGGCAAAGGAATTTTAGCCCAATTTTTTACTAATTTTAATCATAATCATATATTGCATTTTCCACCTGAATTTGGTCAGTACCGTCTCCGTGCTATAGCTTTGCAACTCAAACTGAAGCTATCAGTCTAAAATTATGCAAGCTTCGCGTGTCGAAGCCCTAAACGGAGGCTTCCCGATGTCGGATGTGATCCAAATTCAGGAGGAAAATGCAATATATGATTATGATTAAAATTAGTAAAATATTGGGCTAAAATTCCTTTGCTAAGAATGAATATGAAACTGCTAAAAAAATGGATACGGAACTACATGCTACACCAGCGCCCATTTCTGAAGTCAACTCAAAGTTCAATTTAGTTCAACACCTGGCCTGGGTAAAGAATAACGAATTTACAACAAAACACTACTGCTACTAATACTATACTTCTATAGACAGAAAATGTCTGTCTCTTTCGTTCGTTTAGCCTCTTAGTTTGGGTAGGGTCGGCATCTAAAGAGAGGAGCCGACGCGACGTGTACGCGTGTCGAGATCGACCTCACCCAATAATGCTACCATAACTCCAGGGAGCTCCGCCGCCGACGCCTTAGGCGGCGGTGTTCCCCGGAGTTAGAACTAGATTTACTCTGCCTTACCTGTAATAGCTCGTACACTCATCATCGTTGAAATTGTCCAAGTCAAAGTGACCATCATCATGTTCGAAGTCTTGGTTGCTAGATGAGTTAATCTCACTGAGAAGCAAGAACTCTATATCATCTATAATGTCGAAAGCATAGGCTGCCAGAATTGAATCTTGCACTTGATGTAAATTTTCCATGTTGGAGAAGCTGAAGGAGATTCCGGATCCCAAGCGGTGATGAATTGAAATCTCGCGGTCTAGGTAAAGGATATCTGTGTGCGATGGTATGGTACATGTGCTCCTGCGTCGTCCTTTGCTGTGCTAAAACTCGCTTGTTTGATGAGAGGAATGAGAGCCATCAAGCCTTTCGTTATGTATCTCTTTGTTTTGTATCCCTTTGTTTCTCCTTCAATCTATCCTTTTGTCTTTCGTTATGTACTTTCTTTGTGTTTCCCTTATAAATCCATCCCACGGTCTTCTCTTTCGTTATTTATTTCCTTCAATCTATATTTTCCTCTTTTCTTTCGTTGTCCTTGTATATCCTCATCTTCGTTATGCTTTTCTTTTTTTCTCCTTCAATCTATCCTCTAAAAATTCCGTCATGTATTTACAGTATTTCTTTGTTTTATTAGCTTAAATCTATATATCCTTTTCTCCGTTACATTTATTTGTTTTTCCTTTAATCCATATCCTTTTCTCTTCCGTTTATGTATTTCTTTTTGTTTCCTATGATCTATCGGCCTCTTCTCTTTTCTTAATCAGGAAAAATGCTCAATGTACCCCATACATTCGGAATAACTTCTCAGGACTCCAAAGATGATGAGAGAAAAAAAGGAAAAACACCCCCTTTTTAAAGAAATCTCCAGGTGAAAAGTCAAATACACCCCTTTTTTTACAATTCTCGGGCCGGACTTTGTTGCACGAAAAGTACCCCTTTACCGGACATTTTGGCAACACGCATGCGGTCATTCCGACCCCTGAGTGGGGGGGGGGGGGGGGGGGGGCCGGGCGTATATATGGGCCTTTTTTTCCAGGGGGCTGACGTACGCTCCTCGCTCGAATATCTACTTTCCATTATAAAAAATTGGCACTTCAACTTATAGAACAAGTCAGTGCCGTAATGAGCCAAAATGTTGATGGGCTGAGCGATTACGGAATTGGAACATTTCCAATGTAAATAGCGACACACTTATGCAATAAGTGACAGTGGCGAATCCAGCCGGCGGGAAGAGGGGGGCCCAATCCGTGAGAAAATATTAGTCGCGACTCAGCCGTCGGTGAATAAGCGGGGGGGGGGGGGGGGTAGGAGGCACTTTTTTGTTGTCCAATTTTTCAGGAAATATTTTGCGCCGACTCAGTCAACCGGTGAATAAGGGGGGGGGGGGGTGGGTGAGACCACAATTTTTTTTTGGATCTAATTCGTGAGATTTTTTTTTTTTAATTCTTTTTTTGTTGTTGTTGACCCATCAGCCCCCCCCCCCCCCCCCGTGGATCCACGTCTGCAGAGGATCCAGCTGGCGTCAAGGGGGGGGGGGGTAGCCAAATCTTAATACAGAATTTAGTGCCGTCTCAGCCGGCCGGCGAAAAAGCGGGGGGGGGGGGGGTTGTTTTTTGTTTTATAAAGGTTAACATTTCGTTATTTTCATATTTTTTTATCGTTTTGGGGGGCTGGGGGGGGGGGGGGTCCCGGCCTTAAAAATCGCTACGTGGATCCGCCCCTGATAAGTGACACTAGCATGCATGCCCCCCCCCCCCCCCCCCCGTAGGAAGACTTATCATTTCGCCATTTGCATTGCGGTCATGTGACTTTTACCTTAATTGGACCATGACGGGACACCAAAAAATTAATTAGTCAATGCAAAAATTGGAGCTAATATCTCTCTTTACTTCAACTACATTGCATTTATATTTGATTGAGGCCCACTCTTTTCAGACCCAGACATTTTTCTATGACTATTCATCTACATTATCATTAAAAGAATGAAAAAGCCCATGACACAATTTTCATCTAGGTTAATTGTTTGGACCTATGCAGGTCGACAGGGGCAGATATAGCCGGCGGCGGGGGAGGGCGCGAAAGAGGGGGCCCAATTCGTGGATCTTGGATCTTGGATCTTGGATCTTGGATCTTGGATTATTTTCCTCCTAAATACTCCGAAGAAGAGTTTTGACTGGAGGTGGGGGAGGGTGGACGATTACATTTTGGAAAAAAGTTCTTTAGTAACTGCATTTTTAAATGAGAGCGGGGAGGTTTGGTCGATGGTTGCTTGTTGTATATGACGGGCGGATCGCGCCATAAAGATGACAACTATACAACTATACATCCATCGAATGGATGTAGGGTTTTAACCAATCAGAACGCAGGAAACTGTACAACTATACAACTATACAACTATACGACTATGCAACCATACAGCTATAGAACGTGTAAGGTTGTTACGTTTGCGGGCCGAAATGCCATAATTGCAAACAACCATAGGCCTACATCCATTCAGCTTTATGGTTGTACGGTTTTAACCAATCACAATGCAGGAAACTATACAGCCATGGCGGCGAGAATGTCTGTATAGTTTTATGGCTATACGGTTTTGATCACAATGCAGGAAATTATATAGACTAGCCATGCATCGCTAAACTTATGCAATTAAGGCAAAGAATTTGTTGTTTAACCGAACGATATTCTAAATAAACATACAAATATTACTCCCCAACTTGGAAAAAGATGAGCGAATTGCACCAGTTCATGCATTTCAGTCCCATTCATATAAATTCATCCAGGTCCAACTGCAAATGTCCATCAAAGTTTAATGTTCGGTTAGGAAAGGTACAAATTAATTAATTTAATTTATTCGTGCAGTTGATAACAATGTATAGATCTAGGTCCTCCACGTCATTAGGAATAATCATGTTGTAGTCTATATATACATTTGCCGATGGGTCTGTTGCTTAGAGAGAGATCTAGACCCTATACCCTAGACTAGATCTAAATAGACCTAGGTCTAGATCTACAGTTGGTGATTTAGGAAATTAGATCTAGATCTAGACCTAGTCTAGTATTAGTAGATCTAAATAGGAGTAAATATAGGCCTATAGTCTACTAATATTTCTATAATAGACCTAGATCTAGTCTACTAGAGTAGATCTAGGTCTAGTCTAATAATAGTCTAGATCTACTATTTACTAGTAGGTCTAGGTCTATGTATAGTAATAGTCCACTAAATTAAATAGAATAGTACTAGGCTAGACCTAGTAGACCTAGTAGCAGTACTAATTAAGCACTAGATATAGGCCTAGTACTAGATCTAGTACTAGACCTAGCTATCACCTAGTCTAGATCTAGTTCTGGTCGACTACTAGTAAATCTACCACTAGATCCAATATTATTTAGTACTAGTAGACCTAGATCTAGGCCTATAAGATCAATTTTTATTTTTATTTATTCCATCATTGCTTTGCTATGTTCAGCATTCAATGGCTTTAAAGGCATAAGTGTCGGCTAAATTCAGACATTCTCACCGCCATGGCTGTATAGTTTCCTGCATTAGAATTATGGTTGGTTAAAACCGTACAGCCATATAACTATACAGACATTCTCACCGCCATGGCTGTATAGTTTCCTGCATTGTGATTGGATAAAACCGTACAGCCATAAAACTATACAGACATTCTCGCCGCCATGGCTGTATAGTTTCCTAGCTGCATTGTGATTGGATAAAACCGTACAGCCATAAAACTATACAGACATTCTCGCCGCCATGGCTGTATAGTTTCCTGCATTGTGATTGGTTGAAACCGTACAACCATAAAGCTGAATGGATGTATGGTTGTTTGCAATTATGGCATTTCGGCCCGCAAACGTAACAACCGTACATACGTTCTATAGCTGTGTGGTTGCATAGTCGTATAGTTGTATAGTTGTATAGTTGTACAGTTTCCTGCGTTCTGATGGTTAAAACCTTACATCTGTAGTATTTTCCTCATTTCATCTTTCTTCATTTCTCAATTTCATTTGTTACTTTGCAAACCCAATTTGGGAGGACATTGCCCTCTGACATTATGCCAGGCACTGCCCCTATATATTTATCAACAAGTGTCAGCATAATGGCTTCAATGTCCCTGTACCTGGTAATCATCAGTGACTCACTCTCCCTTCCCAGAATTGGTATATAGTACCCTCTTTGTTTTATCCTGCCCCCCAAGAAGGATGAAAACAACATCATACTCTCTAACTTTCTTCACCACCACACTTCTCATAGTTCTTCGATGAAGTAACACGTCAATATGAGAATGTCACCTCTACCACAATTTGCTTCATGCATACACAAGGAGCAAATCCATCTTCAATTCTAACCTCCTACATTTCATTTGGAGAATTCTCTTCCGTGCCTATCACCTCTTGTATGGCACATAAACTCTTTATCCTGCCGTCTTCAAAGGACTGGCAGTCTTGCAGTGGGACGCTTAAATCAGGAACCGACATGGCTCCTGATTCTCCACTGGGAGCTGCTAGCTTTTTCGCTTCGGTAGCTCTTTTCACACAAGAGCTCGATTCACTGTAGCTCGCCTGAACTTTCATCAATGAGTCCATCTCACTGCAACTCTGATGGTTTCACTTCAAAGTCCGGCTCATCGATCCAGCATCGAGCGACTCACTGCTCTTCACGATCACCACTATACCGGCTTTGATGTCTACATTTCAACCTGGGCCTCCGACATCGAGCGACTCACTGCCTCGTCGTCGAGCGCCACATCTCTTCTCTTTTCTTCTCGCCCGAGCGCTACATTCATCATCATCATGAGCGTCGGCATCGACATCGATCGCGTTCTTCTCGGCTCTTCAGCCACGTCAACGAAGTCGCGTTTCCATCATCAAGCCTCCGCACGATCATCGCGTGAGCCCCTTTCTTCGTTTCATCTCTCATCATCTTCATGGACTTTCGACGTCATTTTCTATCAGTCGTAAGCTTTTATTATGTCATTACATTTCATTCAATAATGTCCATTTACCATTTTATGTCATGATGTAGTACATTCACCAATAATATCTCCATATTGGTGACCCTGTCGTTTACTTGGAAGCTTGGTTGTACAATTTTATTATTCCCTGACTTTTTGGACTTAACAATTTCATTTTTGTCTTTCTTCAAATGTATACATTCTGGATTTTGTTTCGAATGTTTTATGCTCTTGCATTTATACACGTTTATTCGATGCATATCATGTCATGTATTACTGTTCTATTCATTACTACTGAAAGCCTTTCACATACCATGCTTGTAACTCGTTCAGGGAGAACAGTACATTTCTCAGATCGCTATGTTCAAGTTTGGCATTTCAAATGAGACTTTCTCATATATTTTCATTCGGAATATTACTTTTTCTCTATTATCGCCCGTTTCCTTCTATTCAACGTTCTAGGAGGGGGCTGATGTAGTATTTTCCTCATTTCATCTTTCTTCATTTCTCAATTTCATTTGTTACTTTGCAAACCCAATTTGGGAGGACATTGCCCTCTGACATTATGCCAGGCACTGCCCCTATATATTTATCAACAAGTGTCAGCATAATGGCTTCAATGTCCCTGTACCTGGTAATCATCAGTGACTCACTCTCCCTTCCCAGAATTGGTATATAGTACCCTCTTTGTTTTATCCTGCCCCCAAGAAGGATGAAAACAACATCATACTCTCTAACTTTCTTCACCACCACACTTCTCATAGTTCTTCGATGAAGTAACACGTCAATATGAGAATGTCACCTCTACCACAATTTGCTTCATGCATACACAAGGAGCAAATCCATCTTCAATTCTAACCTCCTACATTTCATTTGGAGAATTCTCTTCCGTGCCTATCACCTCTTGTATGGCACATAAACTCTTTATCCTGCCGTCTTCAAAGGACTGGCAGTCTTGCAGTGGGACGCTTAAATCAGGAACCGACATGGCTCCTGATTCTCCACTGGGAGCTGCTAGCTTTTTCGCTTCGGTAGCTCTTTTCACACAAGAGCTCGATTCACTGTAGCTCGCCTGAACTTTCATCAATGAGTCCATCTCACTGCAACTCTGATGGTTTCACTTCAAAGTCCGGCTCATCGATCCAGCATCGAGCGACTCACTGCTCTTCACGATCACCACTATACCGGCTTTGATGTCTACATTTCAACCTGGGCCTCCGACATCGAGCGACTCACTGCCTCGTCGTCGAGCGCCACATCTCTTCTCTTTTCTTCTCGCCCGAGCGCTACATTCATCATCATCATGAGCGTCGGCATCGACATCGATCGCGTTCTTCTCGGCTCTTCAGCCACGTCAACGAAGTCGCGTTTCCATCATCAAGCCTCCGCACGATCATCGCGTGAGCCCCTTTCTTCGTTTCATCTCTCATCATCTTCATGGACTTTCGACGTCATTTCTACCATTGTCGTAAGCTCTATTCATTCACTGCATTTATTCATGTCCATCTCATACATGACCATTTCAGGGCTCGACTTTATCGGGAGCCCGGTGGCCATTGGCTCCCTGAAACCCCTGCGGGCTCCCTGAAAAAGTGCTTGAGGAGCCCGGCTGGCTCCCTAAGTTTTTCTAGTATCAGCCACGAAAAATGCTGTTTCTTACCAGCACTTTAATCCATGTTTTAATCCATCTAAAAACCCAAATTCCGCAGTCAAAATCATGAAATATGCGCTAGGCATTCCAAGGCACACTTGGCTCAACTCCAGCGTGAATAATGAGTTGCAAAAGAAAACACATCGAGATCAGTGCAGGAATGCCATGCATGATAACGTTATATCTCCGCACTCGTAAAGGGTGCGCAATACATGCTGCATTGTATGTCGGTGCACTCAGAGAATGTACACACTAAGACAAACGCACATGGTCGCTGCGTTGCCAGAGCTGAGTGTATGTTTACGTCGACTCGTGTTTGTGATACATGTGCGTTTGTGTTCGTGAGTGCTTATTCTTCAGCGTGCGTACCTGGATGGACTTGATTATTGCTTGAACATAATTTTACGAACTACAAACTTCAAAGGCGTGTGTAAAAAGGGGTTGATTGTTGTTTTATTCAAAATTAAAAGGCTTGTTACTTAGTAAATAAAAGCAATTGAATATTTCAATACAACTGTGACATGCCTACTACTAGATTTGAAGTTCCTTTTATCCAAGTGTGACCTCTTCAATAAGACTTGACTGAGGAATGCAATATAAACCTTTTAGTTTAAGTTCAGCTTGTTTTGACTCTTATCAATTTAAATAGGAGTGTAACTACTAAGTGACTGAATATTTGAAATAAGATTTTATAGACATTTTTTGGTCAGAATCTAACTTTGAATTAAGGCTGATACTGTTCTGCTGAGACTAGCTAGTATGTCTGCCTCTTGGTCTACATGTTGCATTAAAAAAAAAAGAACAAGACTTTTCTTATAACTTTGATGTGATTTGGATTATTGCACCAAAAGTTTCCAAATGTGTAATTCTTGATGAGGTGAAGATGTTGCTAAGTTTTTTTAATTTAATAAATTCATTGAGTGAGAACTTATTATTTTGAAATAGGTTGAGCAAAGATGAATGTCCATTTGAGTGGAAACTGAAAAATGCGTTGAAACAGAGCAAGGATGAAATGATCATATTTTGGGAAGATTCTGAAAGAAAAGTTATGTTCCTCGTGGTTAAACATCTTTTCCAAAGTTGTTTTTGTCAGTTACTTTCCTCTCTGAATATGATATTATCGTTTGCTCAATCTGTTGAGCAATAATGAAGATTGCATGGATGATTGCCTGAACATATTGAAACAGACGGAGCGAGGAAGATTGACTATATCTCATTCTGATAAAACCTAAAGTCCAATGTTAGACTGTTACTGTAGCCAAAGGGCTTCATAATAGTTGTAAGATTAATTCTTCAGTACAGTCAGTTAATCCTCATGGTCACATTTACACTTAATAATACACCCCTCCCTGGTCCCGGCGCTGATGATTTAAAAAAAAGGTATCGTGACGGTGTGTTTTAATTTTTTAATAGTTAATGACCATTATTATGACCACAAAAAAAACGTGATAAACTTGGGCTCCCTGAAACCCCTGCGGGCTCCCTGAAAAAGTGCTTGAGGAGCCCGGCTGGCTCCCTAAAAAAAAAGTAAAGGTCAGGCCCTGCATTTAAACTCCGTGCAATATCCACGATCCTCATTAATGTGATTCTGCATTCTGAATCATTTATTTGCTTGCATGACTACACTTTGCAAGTGTTGTGTCTGCAAATCAGTACCCAATAAAATAACGAAAAGGGAATACTTTCTATCATGTATTTTATTGCCAGTGCAACCTTGTTTCCTCGTAGTTAAATTAAAAAGAGAGTTATGTTGTGTGATCAGTGAACACGCCTTTACAATTTCCATTCACAATACCCCACATACACACATATCTCCATACATCCATTCGATGGATGTATATAGTTGTATAGTTGTCATCTTTATGGCGCGATCCGCCCGTCATAGTTGTAGGTTGTTCCATGTCTTTACAGTCCTTGGGAAATATGAGTTGGCATAGACGTCCGAGTTGGTGTGGCGAATTTCAAATTGGTTGGAGTGTCCTCGTCTAAGTCTGTCTGGCTTAGGGTTGGTGTGAGATTGGTAGTCGATGTCGAGTTGTCCCTTGATCATTTTGAACATTTAGAAAATATTTAGCGGCGAAACAGCCAGCCTTTGAAAAAGTGTTGGGGGGGGGGTACTAATACACTAATTTTGTTTTTGCCCCCCCCCAAAAAAAAAAAAAAAAAATGAGCAGCAGGGGAAGGGGGCCCCGTCTTCAAAATGGTACAATTGACGTGTATTTACCTGTTTTTGTATCTAATGAAGGGGCGCCCCCCCCCCCCCCCCCTTGGACCCGCCACTGATGTAGGTTCACTTAACAGGGTAAAAGTTTTACTTCTAATAATTATGAGAGAGGCCGATGGAAGATCACCACAGGCACATGTGATATTTGTTTATGATTGGCCTTTTTGAAAACACCATACCGTACTCGGAGCTCGAGCTCGAGCTAGCTAGCTAGCTAGCAGCGCAGCAGCGCAGAGAGAGCTAGAGGGAGCTAGAAAGATCTTAGCCAGTAAGGTGACAAAGGCGAATATCAACGTAGAAGAATATGCGCTGCTGGCATAAAACAAGATCAAAAATATTTAAGATTTAGGTGTCAACGATGGAGATTTCTCGGAGAGAATCCTATAGGATCCTTGAAGTTGAAGAAGGTAAAATTTGTGTATTGAGCCGTTATAAATAAGTGGGACATCGGATTATTTCTTTGAGTAACTTGTTAGAGTGACATGTGCAGAGGTCTACGGCGCGCCATCGCCTTGTTTGTGTGTGTGTGTGTGTGATGTATTACAGTGAGTGGTCGCATTTGCATGTCTATGGTGGCATTGCCTTGGCCTTGTGAATGGTCTCATTTTTGCGATGCACTCTGAAATGAAATGTGGTTGCGAAATATGCATTGCATGATATAAGCACTTTCGAAGAAGGGACTTCTATGTAGGGTCTAGAACTTAAAAGTAGATCCAAGACATCACAGACTGCATACAATTTAGGGTCTGTTTATAGACCCTATAACAAGAAATTTGGGGGATGCATTTTTTTGTTTTGTTGGGGGGGGGGGGGGTGGAGAGACTGACAGACTCTAGTCTTTCACATGGCCTGACTCGGGGCCAATCAGTTTTAATATCACTACTGATGACGCAACCGCAGTATTCATGTGCGTGTAGAACATCGGTCTGTTTCGCGAACGCTAGCTTGCGCTGAACGTTAATCAAGTCCATTCATTTATGTGCAGTTGTCCAAAAGAAGCCATAGATGGTGTTTACCAGTATTTGCCATGCTACATCCCCCTTTAAACTAAGCCCCAATGCACTACTTAAAGCTACTTGCGCCCTCTATATAGCTAACAATGCCTAATCAGTGCCTGTTGGTCCCCCATGATCCTCTTTTTCTCATGTTAATTGACGTTATATCCTGACTGATAGATCCTGTCAAGTACTGACGTAGAAGTAGAAGAAGCTGATTTGATGAGATAACCACCTGTCAGTGACCTTGCAGGGAGGTCTTATCTCCCATGGGCAAACTAGTGCAGACAGGCTTTGATATTAGCTATTTCCTTTTGAACAGGATTGTTGAATTTTTTTGTTTTTTAGATTTTTAACCTCATTGTTTTCCTCCAATTTTTCATGAATAGATGCTGTCTGAAAAAACAAACTATTTTACAATTAGTAAATAGTCTTAGTTTTATACTAGCTTTATATCACTTTAATTTCATTCCAGTACCATGTCGAAGTCTTTGTGACAGACGTACATACACATCAAAATGCGTCATATGATGCATATAAACCTACAGTAGGTTTGTCGACAAACCTCCTTTGTGAATTCAGGCCTGTATGTTCATGTATGTACTTGTACGTGTGTTTATCCGCGAGAGAGGGCCTAAAGAGTACATGTTAGCCTACCTGATACATATCCTGTAAAGCGTTGGTCACAACCGACCGTGCGTGTTTTTAGTCCGTACGGTTTTTGGGGAGGCCACGGCCGCCACGTTTTTCTGAAAACATAGGGAGCTAGGTGTGGCAAAGGGTTTAGAGGTCAGTGGGGAGTACCGGCAACACAATGTCACATGCACTGGGGGGTGCATCGGTAGCCCGAACGCAGCCCGAACGCAGCGAAAGTTCCTCGTGCACTAAAAGTGCTAAGGTGTGTCTGCGTGCTCCCAAATCCGTACGGAGGCAGTACTCACCACGTACGGATACCTAAATTTTGCCCACCTTTTTGCACGTAGACAGCACGCACTTGCAAGTACGGCGGGTTGTGACCACCGCATAAAGCTGTCACACTTGTGCAATCTCAGATTTGTAGTGTGCTTGATTGCACAGTTTAGCTATACGCTCCACTGAGACTGAGAATCCATTGTTTTCAAGTGTGCAAGAACAACAGAGTGTTTGTAATCTCCTACTTACATGGTTGCAGGGGATTACAGGTACATTCTATTGTTCTTTTTCTGGAGAAGTGTCAGATTAGTGAGATTACAGCTTAAAATTCAGGAGAAGTGACTAATTACTTTTTCAAGCTGCCATGCTACCTGATACAATGTTTGAAAAAGTTCCTCATGATAAAATCATAGAACATGTAGTGACTTCAAGACTTTCAGTTGTTTCTATAAATGTACAGTATACATGTATATCTTGTCACTCATTTGATTTTTTCCTATATGATGGGTGTAGATGTTCATTGTTTTTGCAAGCAGCAATGCAAAACTAAATGATAGTCCATGGTTTCCAGCTATCCTGGAAATGAGAGAGAGAGAGAGAGAGATAGAGAGAGAGAGAAAAGAGTTCTCCTTTTCCAATCAGGGAACTTGGGATGGGGAGGGGGGAGGAATAACTAAAATCAGACAATCAGGTAATTTCAATGCCCCAAAAGAAAGTAGAGGGTCTCTATTCTGTCTCGAAACAATTGCTACTTGAGCTTCCAGTGTGTTAGTGCCTAAAATAATGGTTCTTTCATTTGAAAGTCCATTGGGGAAACATCAAGGACTTTTGTTTGAAATGGTGGGAACCCTGTCCAACGTTTGTAATTTTGGCTTTGCTCTTAAATTCAATTTCATAGAAAGTGTGAATCCTTCCGAAAATATATTCTTTTATTTCCTCTCATTCATTTACATGTACTTGTCCATGTACAGGTACATGTGATTTGTCTTAGAAAGTGTTAATGTGAAAGAAAATTTGAGGGTGTACACTGTAAACTTGTAAAGCCAAGTCTTACAGATCTCTTGGAACGTGTGCCAGGGATAAACGACAGAATTTATATTCTTTTATTTCCTCCTACACAGGATGTAAAGTTAAGTCCACTGCATTTCAAGATTATGTGTTTAAAGAGAAGGTTGAATTCTGAGGAGAGGTGAAAAATAATTTGTGAGCGTTATTGTATTATGCAAGTGTGGAATAACATCAGATAATAAATGTTCCCTGAAAAGTATGGCTCTTCAAAATCAAATGCCTTAATATTCTAAATATGGCATGTAACATCATAAAATTTGGGACAGATTTTTTATGCAACATGTTCGTGTAGTATACATCTTTCTGTGTACAGTGCTTGTTACTTTACCAAGACTGGGCCAAATTACTTATCATTTTGATGATTCCAGAACCTTGCAGTACACACCACTACTTACATGTATAGATGATCAACCTTTTCTGATTGATTCCACACTGTTTCTTTCACAATTGCAATCACATGACCAGAACTCAACTTTATCTTCAAGCCTTGGAAGTTTATATTGCACAAAAATTTGTTTGCACTAGCACCTTTATTGTAAACAAAGTGCAAGTGGCAGGATAAAGCAAAGTCCAACCTTGTCTTAAGAGAAAGCAAATAAAGGCTTGTTGCTTGAAGATAAGCTTGAGTTCTATAGAAAATAAATTCTCACACAATCCAACAAAACTTAAACTGAATGTTCATGATTACAAATAAATGACATGCGCCAAACGGTTTTGGTAGGAAATGTATAAGGGCTGAGTTATGAATGTAGAAAGATAAGGAAATCAAGGTAAATACATTTGTAGGCCTGACACCATGTGCTTAACACAGGTCACTATACGCAAATTAGAGCTGTGGTTTTTATTGAAGATGATTTCCATCAAGTTTTGTGTAGTTGTTGTTATTTTACTGGTTGAAACAATCAATCTACTGTAGAATTAACAATGCAGAATGAATTATAGCCATGATCTGTCACATAGAATGCCCATACCAGAGCTCAAGATTAGCTTTAACAGAAAACAAAAGATAATGTAATATAACAGATTAACAGATAAGCTTAGTTGATATTATTAGAGCAAACAATAGCCAAGCTGCTCAAAAACTAACACATTTTTACAAGGTTAGTATAAAGAGTTGCAAAAAAAATTAAACTGCAATTGGTTGGATTAGAGAAATGCAACCTTCATAGCAAACTGCTCTAGAATTTGTATTTCTTTAGAAATATTTTTGTCATTCATTTAAAAAAAAAAGATCTTTCTTTCTTGTACTTCCTCTCCCTAATTTGCTAACTCATTGTTGATCCGAGCTCTATCCATTCCTTTTCTGGTCGACTGATTAAATGTGTGTTGTCTGGATGTGTGTGTTTCTGAGTGCATTGAATCTGAAGTGAAGGGTGTACATGAACGTGGTTGAGATTTCTTTGATTTTGTTGTTGTTGTTGTGAGAATGTATGACTGTGTAGAAGTGAGTGTATGGAGTGAAGAGCATATGGAGGATAAAGATGAGAAGTACCAGGTGTGAAACATGTTGGTGGCCTGTGTTTAAAGGCAATCCAATCCTTGCACACATGTAATAAGCTGGGATGAAATTCCTCCGCCGAACTGGGAATTTCTGTGAAATTCGAGATTTCAAGAGGGAGGGGGGGGGGGGGGGTTAACTTTGAGATTATCATTAATTGTACATCTAGCATTGACCTCACTACCTTAGCAGCATTTACTGTCATCTGAACAATGTTCAGTCCCTTTAAGCAAGATGGGATAACGAAGATTTCTCAAATTTAGAATTTAAATGCAAGGAAAACGTGACCTTTTACGTACATACACTACCGCTCAAAGGTTTTGGCATCGGTTCCGCTCCGTAAACCGCACCGAACTGTGTACGGTGAACGGCGAGGATCCGTTCACCGTACGCCCAACTTCGGTTCCTCACCGTTTGCTCACCGTTTGCTCACCGTACGCTCACCGTTTGCTAACCGAGGAATTGTGGTTAATAACAAAAAGAAATGTGCGCGCTAAGTCTGCGAGCGCGTATCCAAAGAACTCTCAAAAGTTGCACACGCGTACGCGGAAAGTCAAGTTATTTGTTTTATTTTATCATACCGATGCGCGCTTGCCACTGACGTCACAATCAGTTTATTATTACATCACAATAGTGTAAAAGAATACTCTTTTCATTCCGAGCATAAACACAATAATGATACGAAAATGATTATTTACTTGATGTCATTCCCGACAGAATGATACGAAAATGATTATAAAGTTGATTTCATTGCCAAGACAATGATACGAAAATGATTATTTACTTGATTTCATTGCCGACAGAATGATACAAAAATAATTACTTAGTTATTTTTTTGCCGACAGAATGGTTCAAAAATGATTATTTACTTGATGTCATTGTCGAGAGAATGATACAAAAATTATTATTTACTTGATTTCCTTGACGACAAAATGATTAATTAGTTGATTTCATTGGCTAGACATTGATACGAAAATGAATGTTTACTTGATTCCATTGCCGACAGAATGATACGAAAGTGATGAATTAAATGATGTCAATGCCGACAGAATGATACGAAAATGATTATTTACTTGATGTCATTGCCGACAGAATGATACGAAAATGATTACTTAGTTGATTTCATAGGCGACAGAATGATACGAAAATGATTACTTAGTTGATTTCATTGGCTAGACATTGATACGAAAATGATTATTTTCTTGATTCCTCAAAACATAAATAAAAATGTGTGTGTTATTGTGAGTGAGTCATGTATGGGGATTTCTATTTTTTGATCTGTATGAATGGAAATTGCCGATTGACTGACTTGATTCCACAAGTTCGGACGTACTGCACATGATGGTCGTTCACCAGACTAGAAAGGGAAAGGTAGCGCGTACATTTACATAGGCTTAGCCAACCAGGCATTGTTTGTAATTAGCTGAAAAAAAATGTTCTTTTATGATGAGAAATAACGAGTTTGGGTTGGATTTCACAATACCATCATTATTTCAGAATAATTGTTGAATATTTGAATAACGAAGAGCCTTTATTTCAAGAGGTAAAAGCAGCCACAAATACATTGAACATTATAATGGTCTGATAAACTTAAACTACCCCAGCGTGTAACCTAGTAACCCGAAGACAAAACAAAAGCAAGCAAGTTCATTCATCGATACGCGAGACACGCAAGTTTGATAATTACATAGGACATGAGTTGTTAAAATATTCCCATACCGCTTTGCTCATTCTGGTTTGAAAATACAAACGACCCAACTAAGAATAAACAAGCAGCTGCAGATTTTTAAGCTACAGATTGATAAAGTATTGCATACTTACCTGATTCTATGACGGGATCCCACTTTTAGAATATCCATGTTTAACGATAAATCCGAAAATCAGATGAAAGTTATCCGAAAGATTAATTCCCTTACACACGTCGTTGGAACCATCAATGGTATAGAAGCTAAGTCTAGTTTCGGACACAAGAATTCCATTTTAAAACCACTACAACAACGATTCGTACAATCTCGTTCTATCTCGAAATGCTGATTTTCAGATGACAAGTTAGCTCTTCTCATTGGCTAAATAATAATTTGCAAGTTTATTTTTTAAAGCAAATATTTGCTTGTTTTCAGTTGTCATTTATGGTATGACGTCTGAATTGGCAGACTATACAAGCCCTTTCAGTTTCAGCTGGCTGGGGCGTGTCATATTTCTTAGATAAGAACTGTCAAAACATGTCTGGGAAATGTAATCACGTAAAGGAGGGAGAGAGAAGGAGAGAGAGAGAGAGGGAGAGGGCAGAGAGGGAAGTAGAAAGACAGGGTAAGGTAGAGGTGTGGAGGACAGTGACCTCATGTCATTTACTTGTTAATCAATCAATGTCTGACAGGACTTGTAAACATCCATGAAGGGTGATGTCTTGAGATGACCAATCAAAGAATAAAGGATAAAAGGGAAGGGAAATACATGTAGATATTAAAGATTAAATGATATCAGAGATAGGAAATATATGGAACGAAGAGGCGACTGTAACGGAATAAAGTATACAAGGAAATATTTAAATAGATGGGAAGAATCAGAAACTGGATAAGAATAAAGGATTCGTGGGAGAGGAAATCTACATGGGAGGAAGAGGAGACTTGATATAAATAAAAGGGTAATAGGACGAACACCCCCGGCCAAGGCAGTTATCCCCTCCCCCTCGGAAAATTACCCCCTTTGATTTTCACCCCCCCCCCCCGAAAAAATGCAAATTATCATCAGGGTGGACTTCCCCTTCATTGAACGGGGGGGGGGGGGGGGGGGGGGGGGGCGTTTATTTGTCCTTGGGGCATATTTGTCCTAGGGGAGCTAATTCTCCGTGGATATTCGTTCCGGGGGGGGGGGGGGGTATTTGTCCTCGGATGTTATAGCCCACGGGAGTTATCGTTCCTGAGGGGGGGGGGGGGTGGTTGTCCGATGGTTCGTATTTCCGAAATATGTAATAGGGTTCATTATCCGAAAATGAAATAGGGTCCATCATTCCGAAACTGGAAAAAGGTACCTAAAAAAAACCGAACATTAATGAATTCAGTAGGCCGAGACGGCCCACCCCCCCCCCCCATAAGACTTAAGATATCCTAAATAACTGTAGAGAGAGAGACATAGACGGTGAGAAATAGTACAATAGAATGTTATAAAGGACAAATAAAAAAAGGAAAGGAAGGAATGAAGGAAGAGAGGAATATTAGAAAAGGAGGGATAAGAGCGCAATCGGTGATATAGAGTGAAAGGTAGAAGGGGGTATCATTATTGATTGATTAATAAGGTGATAATTGGAGGTCCGAGGCCATCTCACCGATTTCGTTTTATTTTCTGATTCATTTATTGTTTGTTCGTTTTGTTGCTATTTATTTATTTGTTATTGGCTCCCCTCCTCCCTTTGTCTTGTATTTATGGGATTGACCGTCTCCCGTTATTATGGAAACAAAATGTACATATTACCCCCCCCCCTCCCGCTGGATCCGCCAATGCTAGTGTTTATAAATAAACTTGATTAATTTTAAAACAAACAAAACGAAACAGGTCAATATATTTCACGAGTTGTATACATAAAATAGTTACAATAAAGGATCTCCTTCTTCCCCCTTTCTATTCTTCTTCCTCTCTTCTTTATTTCCCTTACCCTTATTCTCATTCTCTCTTTCTCTTTTATTTTGGCGGGGAGGGGGAGGGGGCCAAGCACACTCCTTCCCCTGGATCCGCGCCTGTATTTCAGGCTTTTCTTGAGCGTTTTTAAATAAACCACGTCCGCCTTCTAATGTCAGCTAGTATGCTTTGAATCTTACCTAAACATTGAAAATGGATAATTTTGTTAATATTTTCTCTTCATGTGTAGCCTGATAACCCAGGCAATACCTCATTTGCACTCAACCATTAGAAAGAGAAGACGATAGAAGTCAAGCAACATAACATATGGAAAGATAGAATTATCTGGCGGCCGCCAAATAATCTAGCTATATTTCCGTACGTTATGATGCAGATAAAAAAAGAGAAATAAAACAAAGAATAACATGAGAGATAGAAAGAGAAGATAGCGAGATAGAAAGAGAAGATAGAAAGATAAAAACAAAGAATAATGACAGGAAAGAACAGAAGATAGAAAGGAAAACAAAGAATTTCAAAATGAAAATAGAAAGAGGAAATGATAGAAGTATAAAAGCAAAGAGTAACATACGGAAAATAGAAAGAGAAGAAGGTGGAAGGATAAAAACAAAGAATAACATAAGAAAAGGTAGAAAGTGAAGAAGATAGAAGGAAAATAACATAATCATGATAAGGAAAGATAGAATTATCTGGCGGCCGCCAGACAATTATGACTTGGTTCGTAAATATATGTAAATTGTATTGGAATGGGAACAATACAGTTCAGTTCATCTGAAGAGAGAAAGAGAGAGAACCCCTTACACATCAAAATGTGAGCTGAGCCTGAAAGAAACCGGACTTCAAGAAATCTTTTATGAACAAATTCTAAAGGTCCCCATATTTCAAAGAGCCCGATGACGAGGGCGCTGGCCGGGAGGCGAATTTTTTTTCCGTACTCGAGAGGGCAAATACCCCATGTGCGCATGCGCGTGGACTTGTGATTTCTCTGCTACTTCCCATACGAAATGTACATGTATTCGCATCTACTGTGCACGATTCGCGTTCTACGAGTAAACGATGGCATAGTAGTCTTCAAACACAGACTCTGATTTGCCAGTTTGACAAAACAATTACGCATATATCGTGCGTAGCAATAGTACTAGTATTCAAGTCTGAGTAGTTGTATGATGCAGACATTTTAGTGCTTACAGAAATGCATCCCAAATTCTCGCTACCCCAAATAGCGATTCTGCCGAGATCCGGGGAAAATCCTGAAAACGCGCATTGCATTATGGGATAGCTTTTCGACATTACAGCTTCCTGTGCAGGCGCGCGATAGCGCAAACGTAAAACGCCGTCGCCACACAACGTGTATGCACCGAATATGTCGTCTGCTCGGTCTTGTTTTTTTTTCGCAAATATTTCAACGTTTATTTGAACATTTCATTCGTTGTTTTTTGCGTCTTTTGACATCAGTGACGATGGTTTTCTTTTGTGAGGCTGCACAGTGCTGGGCTCATGATTCCAAGCGTAAGAACCCTGAAAAATGGGGGTGGATGAAGGCCGTGACTTGGGATGGGACTCTATACCGGAAGTTGTAGTGACGACCCGAGAGAGTGAAAATTACCTCGTCTCGCGAATTTCGAGATTTTCGTACCTATTTAGGGTAGCGAGAATTGAATAGCATGGTATAGTAGTCTGCAAGCACAGACGCTAATCGGACAGTTTGACAACATAGTGTCTTGAGTAGTGCTTTATATTCAAATATGTGTAGTTTTATGATTCAGACCCTACTGGTGCGTGTATTGGAAAGGCATCTCAACTTGCAGAGTGGCATAGTAGTCTGCAAGCACAGACGCTAATCTGACAGTTTGACAAAATAGTGTTATTCAAGTCTGAGTAGTTTTATGATTCAGACCCTACTGGTGCGTGTATTGGAAATGCACCTCAACTTATAGAGTGGCATAGTAGTATGCAAGCACAGACTGTCAAACTGTCAGATTAGCGTCTGTGCTTGCAGACTACTATACCATTCTATACAAGTTGCAATGTATTTCCATATGCACTACTGGGTCTGAATCATACAACTACACAGACTTGAATAAGCACATCGCGACACATACGCATATTGATTTGTCAAACTGGCAAATCAGAGTCTGTGTTTGAAGACTACTATGCCATCGTTTACTCGTAGAACGCGAATCGTGCACAGTACATGCGAATACATGTACATTTCGTATGGGAAGTAGCAGAGAAATCATAAGTCCACGCGCATGCGCACATGGGATTTTTGCTCTCTCGAGTACGGAAAAAAAATTCGCGGCCGGGAGATTAGAGAAACAATACACCTTTTATGAACCAATTCTAAAGGTCCCCTTAATGGTATTTACTATTTGGAAATTATTTAACGGATTAAATACTGATTGCATATAATGCTTGATAGAATCTTGGGGTTTGGGTACATTTTCTGATGCAAGTTTCACGTCAATTATAGGACAGGAAGCAATGTGTTTGGAGGTATCGTATGTTTATCATGACGCCGAGAAAATATCGATTTGGAAATTGAGAGAAAATTTCATGTACATCGTTAATTTATCCTTTGTGTTATGATGTAAATCCTACTAACATCGTTTGCCATTATGGATTATTTCGGATATGAGAGATTGTGAAAAGAGTAGAAGAAAGAATGAAGAAAACATTTTGCATGAAAAAGCGGGTGAAAATGGATGCAAAACAACTGAATCGTTTGTTCACTCGCCCCAAAGTAGTATTAGTCTGGAAACGCTTGTTGCATTATCGGCGGTATAACTTCAAGGAAACACTGATAATAAACGAAAATACCCGATGTTTGTGCAGATTCTAATTTTTCCAACACTATATAAATGTAATTATTACATATGCACAATATACACATGTTAAACTACATGTATACTTCCAAGGGAAAACATACAACAGTCTTGCAATTTGGCATGTTTTTAAAAATGAACTGTGTTTGGATAACATTTCAGATGTTATATCAAATGACCTTCAACATTATAGCCCTTGATTTTATCTTATTGTGAAGATTTCAAGAGATGAGGTGTAAGTTGAATGTATATTTCAGTTTGAATTATTTGTTGTAAAATGTAAAAGTCACTCAGCAATAGATTAAGATAAGAGTCAGTCGTTGAATGATATAATTATGTCAACAAGATAAGAGATACCGTAATTTGTTTCTCTTGAGACTTGGTGGAATGTGACAAGGGCCACGCGAGTGGAATAAATCAAGTTTAGGGTTGAACTATATTTGCGATATTTTCTTAGTCTTGCTTGCTATTATATTATTAAAAAATTTGGTCTTGCTATATATATTACTCAATCATACTCGACAGGATAATACGAAAATGATTACTTACTCGATGTCATTGCCGACAGAATAATAGGAAAATTATTATTTAACTTGATGTCATTGCCACCAGAATGATACGAAAATGATTATTTACTTCGATGTCATTGTCGACAGAATGATAAGAAAATGATTCATTAAATGATGTTATTGCCGACAGAATGATACGAAAATGATTATTTACTTCGATGTCATTGCCGACAGAATGATACGAAAATGATTATTAACTTGATGTCATTGCCGACAGAATGATACAAAAATGATTATTTACTTGATGTCATTGCCGACAGAATGATACGAAAATGATTATTTACTTTGATGTCATTGCCGACAGAATGATACGAAAATGATTATTCACTTGATGTCATTGCCGACAGAATGATACGAAAATGATTATTTACTTGATGTCATTGCCGACAGAATAATAAAAAAATGATTATTAACTTGATGTCATTGCCGACAGAATGATACGAAAATGATTATTTACTTGATGTCATTGCCGACAGAATAATAAAAAAATGATTATTAACTTGATGTCATTGCCGACAGAATGATACGAAAATGATTATTTACTTCGATGTCATTGCCGACAGGATGATACGAAAATGATTATTTACTTCGATGTCATTGCCGACAGGATGATACGAAAATGATTATTAACTTGATGTTATTGCCGACAGAATGATACGAAAATGATTATTTACTTCGATGTCATTGCCGACAGAATGATACGAAAATGATTATTAACTTGATGTCATTGACGACAGAATGATACGAAAATGATTATTTACTTGATGTCATTGCCGACAGAATAATAAAAAAATGATTATTAACTTGATGTCATTGCCGACAGAATGATACGAAAATAATTATTTACTTCGATGTCATTGCCGACAGGATGATACGAAGATGATTATTTACTTCGATGTCATTGCCGACAGGATGATACGAAAATGATTATTAACTTGATGTCATTGCCGACAGAATGATACGAAAATGATTATTTACTTGATGCTATTGCCGACAGAATGATACGAAAATGATTATTTACTTGATGTCATTGCCGACAGAATGATACGAAAATGATTATTCACTTGATGTCATCGCCGACAGAATGATACAAAAATGATTATTTACTTGATTTAATTCTTTATACATTAGCAAACGTGATTCCTAGATCTGCATGAGGCTTTATAAAATATGTCATTGTTACGTCACAATACAGCTTTCAAAGCGTGCGCGATCTTAGCTCACCACGTGCGCGCTTTTAGCTAACCGCGATTTCTCACCGTTCAGAGAAATCCGCGCGTGCGCTCTCTCTTGCTAACCGGTTGCTCACCGTATGCTCACCGTTTGCTCACCGTTTGCTCACCGTTTGCTAACCGAGACTTGGCGGTGAACAACAAAATCATGGAGATTAACCTCGGAGGCTAACCGAAGGACATTGCGCACCAAACCGTTACCGAACCGATGTGCCAAAACCTTTGAGCGGTAGTGTATTCTAAAGTTTTCTGCGGAAAGGGGGCACATCCCCCTTAACCCTTCCTCCTTTTTGGGGAATTTCTCTGTCATCCCTGAATAATTTCATTTGTATGAAAGCAAAATATTTAAGATAAACAGAATGGCGAAAATTTGAAATAAATCAGACCAATATTTAGAAAGTCATGAATATTAGATCACTAGTCTGGTCAATGGATTCAGTAGATTGTGACGTACCGGTAATCGTGGATAACTCTTTCAATTGTCATGTAAAATATATAACTTATTTCTTTTTCCCATAAGTTTCATCTCCCTTAGAGCAGTAATCAAAATATATTATACCCTCCTTTGTTAGTTATTTTGTGTCTTTTGTGTAGCTACATGTATGCCACATGTAGGGATAAATATGGTGTATTAAATTAGTATCAAATTTTATTTATTAATCTTATCTGTTTTTAAATCAGGATCAAGCAAAGATGAAATCCGGACAGCTTACAAGAAGCAGGCCCTCAAATGGCATCCTGACAAACACAAGAATTCTCCATCAGCCACACAGGTTTGTACAAATTCTGAATATTTTATATCAGTTCTACATGTACATGTACAGTGTACCGGTAGGCAGCATTTTGGAAACTCTGCTAAATTCTTGCTGGATGCAAAAGAGCCTGTAAAACCCAATATTTAAAAATCGTATTGGATAAACATGTTTTATTGGCTTGAATAGCACAGAGGCCAGGTTTATGAAATGGAAAAAGTTTCACTTTGTTGATATTATAGTATTAATGACTGCTTTGAGAGAAATAGTTGTTTTATTACGCTCAAGGGAAGGTTAGAATTGTGCTATTCCCCGAGGCTTGCCGAGGGGAATAGCCCAATTGTAACCTTCCCGAGAGCGTATGAAAACAACTATTTCTCGAATATTAAAGCAGTCATTAATACTTTTATATGCCGAAAAAAAATAGACTAAAAAATAAAAAATAAAAAATAATTTGCATTTTTGACGAAGACGGGATTCAAACTCTTGCGTACAACAAGAGGTGTATCGAAAATCAACGCTTAGACCACTCGGCTATCGTGCGGCGTTAACATGCTTGGCAGTTTTCTCCGATATATACATTAAAATGGATTGAAAACGGCTCCGCGTGAGGGATGCTTCGCAAAAGCTCCATGAAACGGACCCTTCTTTTACTTTTGCAATGCATATTGGCACGAACTTAGATCAAGATCTATCGGCAGATGTTGTTTTTTTGTTTTTGAGAGTTAATTTTCGTCTTCATGTCAACAATGCAAGATAAAATTGTCGGTAAGATCGATCGAGATTCAATTGTATTGAAATTGCCGACCAATTTTTCGCACACGTATGGTATCCTCCATCGCTCAAACCATTTTTTAACATGTAAACCTATGGGGTAACCATGGAGACTGACCTATTTTTTTAATAACCATGGTTATTAAAAATATTGAAATGTTTTATGCATGGTTACCGGGAATTTTACAGGAACAGTTGAAGTTTATGAATGCAATTCGACCAATCAGATGGCTGGATTTCTTAAGTGAGGTATATAATGAATGTTATTTCATAAAATGTGTTTTAGGTATGTACACAAATATATGCCCATGATGGTTTTGATAAACTGGCCCAACATGTCTTTGTGGACTACATGTATATAACAGCCCCCGGTACCAATGAGCACACAACAAATTGACATTACAATGTTTTACAGTGAAAACTCGTTTTGCAGAGCTCTTTTTTGTTGTTGGAATGTTCAAGTCTAGTGACAAATGTGTTTGAACTGAAAGCTCTTTTCAAGTTTTGGTTTTATTTGCACTTGAACTTGAAGAGGTCAATAAAAGTACAATTTGAATTGGGCATAATGTATTTTAGAAGCACATGGTATTGAACTATGTTTGTTTGATTAATTAGTCAGCATTTTATCAGCTGTTCCCATAGCTGTCCATGTACATGAACATCATTGTTTCTACTACCGGTACTTCTACCAGGTCTAGCAACCCTGCATTGATTTGACAATATTTTTTCTCCACTCATTTCTTTTCTTTATGAATAAACAACAATCCACATATATATATATAAGATAAGGAATGATAAGAAACCATACAAGTTATTATATCATTATCAGTATTCAGTTCGACACAGGACACGTAGCACATGATTTTGAACCACAGGAATTCGAACTACATGTACCGGTAATCATGTGTTATAATTAACTTACAAAACAGGATACAACAACAGGATACATTCATATCATGCTGCAGCATTAAAAGGGTACCAGTAATTGTATATTTCAATATTTCTATTTATCAGTACACATTTTATTCAAATTTTTCAATTATATGATAGTATGATTGTCAGTTCAATCCATATGACATATTTGATTCATCAACATTCACCAGTTTCTTGTCCTTATGTTTTTATTTCAATAGAAATTTCAGGAGATCAGCTCTGCCTACGAGAGGCTAATGAAGCCAGAACAGATTGAAATCAGTCTTACAATGGTATGTATTGCATTTCCATCCTCTACACTCTGTTCTCCTCTTACTTTTCCCTGTCCTCTCTGTAGCCACTACCCCAGTCTCAATGATGCCACCGACAACAGACCTACAACAGACTGGAGTCGGGCAAACTCCGACCCAGGGACAACTCGGCCCGTTGCGAATACGGGGCCGAGTTGTCCCTGCGTGACTAAATTTTTATGAATTTTGTTAGGGTTAGGGTTAGGTTTTAGGGATAGGGTAAGGGTAGGGTTTAGCATTAGGGTTAGAGTTAAAGTTAGGGTATGCTGGGACAACTCGGGCCCAGTATTCGCAGCGGGCCGAGTTGTCCCCCGAGTCCGAGTTAGTCCGGGGCCAACAGACTGACCAATAGACTATATTAACCTGAATGGCAGAAATTAGTCGGTTTGGAGTCGATGTGAAGTCAGTTTGTGACTTAGTCTGCTCGTCACACTTAAATAGAAGGTTGAGTACTGTGAGGAGGTGTAAAATAATTTGTGAGCGTTATCATTGTATTATGCAAGTGTGGAAGAACATCAGATACAAAATGTACCCTAAAAACGCATGGCTCTTCAAATGCCTTGATATTCTAACTATGGCATGTAACATTATATATATCAGGACGGATTTTTATGCCACATGTTCGTGTAGTCCCATATCCATCTTTCTGTGTACAGTACTTGTAACTTTACCAAGCCTGGACCAAATTTCTTATAATTTTGAGGATTTCAGAACCTTGTGGTACACACTAATACTTATGATCAACCCTTCTACAACATTTCTTTCACAATGCAATCGCATGACCACAACTCAACTTTATCTTTAAAGGATACGTACACAGCAATACTTTGAAAATATATATGTATATTCCAAACAAAACATCATTTTTCTGAAAGTCATGCTTGAAGTCCAACAATCGTTTACTTTATGTATAGGCATATATCCACAACCTCGGACTTTGAACCTTGTATTCACCTGTGTTTTGTGTACACAAAAGAATTTGCTTGGCACTTTGCCGGCGATATCCTCATGCTAGGCTGTCTATAAAGCATAATTTCATAGTCATATAATAGCATATGTAATCGTACATAGAGTCACTGTTCCTACGTACGTCATATATATAATGTACATGTATCTGTGGATCGATGTTGATAAAAGGTTTGTTGGTGCGTGACTGCTTGCTGTGCAATGAAAGGTATCTAGGGGAGGAAAATGAATGATTCCAGTCCCTTTAATTCAAACGCTGGGCATTACTTCACAAACATGTCATTATGAGCGCAATTTTGCCAACATTCCCATCGTAACATGTGTATTACAATTAAAACGCCCTTTAATGGAATGTTGAATCTCTTTTTCTGATGGTCCCAGTTATTTTCTTCCTATTGTTGTACTCTGTAGAGGTACATGCTTGCAACTGGAATGCTGAATTGTTACAAATGAAATCATAATATACCGGTATGCAAGTGTTTGATCTTAATGTACGTAGGACACGGGGGGGGGGGGGGGGGGGTTGAACTCGGACAAGTCAAATTATTTTCAAGTCAAAGTATTGCCCACATGAATTGTCAGACAAAATAAACATGTGAATAAATGCAAATCTTAAATTATTTCATCTGATTGAAATGAAGTTCACTACCAATTTGTAAACTACCCGGTAATGAGAATATGACAACAAATGAACAATTTAAAAAAATAAAAAATAATTTCCTTTTTTGGGGGGAGGCAAATCTCATGTATTTTGTTTTTACTACATGGGTAATTCCATAATTAGGGTCCACTTTGTGACATTTTTGGTGTCCCTGTTACATTATAAGGAACCCACACATTTTGTGGCTCTGAGTAAAGACTTAAATAGTGGAGAGAGATTGCAAAGTGATTTCCAAGCATAATATTGCATCCTCATACCTAGAACCACTCAACAATCATACTCCACTATTTAAGTCTTTACTCAGAGCCACAAATATGTGTGGGTTCCTTATGTATCGGGGAAACCAAAAATGTCACAAAGTGGGTCACTCATTTATGGAATTACCAACATGTAAGTCATCTTTAAACTTTGGCACATACATTAGGTATTGCAGTGCATGTACATGTATTTGCTGGTGTGTAGGGTAATGACCCTCTGCTTTATGCTCTTTGGTTTTTGAATGAGATAATATGTTTGTTTTTTTCTACTTCTCATAACAAGGGCACTTTTTCAATAGGCCTGTCGTCATCAGCTCGAGTTTGCCAAATAACCCGCTATTTTAACTATCCCTTCTTCATCACTTCGCTGGTGCAATTAGCGGGACATTTGGTCGAGAAAATATCCCAAGAAATCTTGGTCTTGTTTAAAAAATATCCTGTTAAGTGGTGGGGTTAATTTGCGCCCCCGTCAGAGCTAGTTTCAGATGAGCGTATTGGTCTGGTGAAGACGCAATTTCGAGCTTCGGGATAATTTCTTGAGACTGAAAATAGCGGGTTATTTGGCAAACTCAAGCTTATGAAGACAGGCCTCTTGATCAAATTGGAGATAGTGAAGAACTAAAGATGATTAAAGGCAGATGATAAAAGAAATTGACAAATGGAATAATACACATTCATGTACCGGTATACATGTTTAAACTGACAATGAAAAGGCTACATGTGGGCTACATGTTACATGTACACACATGTACATGTATACACATGTATTTTTATCAGTTGCCCATACATGTATAATCTTCATGGACAAAATTCTGTGACGATTTAAAGTATCAAAACAGAAATGATTCCAATTCCATGGTTTTTATTATGTACCTGCACTTGTACCGCATTTGGAGTAGCCTATTGTAAATGTGCAGTGTGTGTTACAGGATTCAAAGCCTGCAAGCATTTTAGTGTTTTATGCTTGAATATTGATATCATCGTTTCCCCAGCACGTTTTTGTGAATCTTCATTACTATACATGTACATGTTTGTTTAACTTAAAGAGAAGGTTGAGTTCTGGGAAGAGGTGGAAAATAATTTGTGAGCGTTACTCATTCTTATTATGCAAGTGTGGAAGAACATCAGATGAGACATGTTCCCTGAAAAGCATGGCTCTTCAAATGCCTTCATATTCTAAATATGCATGTAACATCGTAAAAATCGGGGGGGGGGGGGGCGGCTTTTTACGCCACGTGTTCGTGTAGTCCCATATACACCTTTCTGTGTACAGTGTTTGTAACTTTACCAAGACTTGACCAAATTTCTTATCATTTTTGATGATTCCAGAACCTTGCAATACACACAAATTCTTATATGCTAGATGATCAACCTTTTATGATTGATTCCACACCGTTTCTTTCACAATGCAATTGCATGACCAGTACTCAACTTCATCTTTAAAGAGAAGACAAGAATACATTTGTACATGTGAGAAAATCTCATATCCTGTTTATCGGTTTCACATTGGTTGGCACACCAACTTCAATAGTGTTGGTAGGAAGCATGGTTCGTTTGTGATAATAAGGGAAAGCCCAGTTGGTATTGCGCAATAATAAGGCATTCATATAAGTACAATGCTGTTGAAACCGCCCTACCTTGTAATACAATACAATTTGAATAAGAAATCAATAGAAGTACAATGTACATGTTATAACCAACCTGTGTCGTTTACATGTACATACAGGTACATGTATATGTACATTGTATATCATGCAGCCAGCTTAGATTGCAATTAGTACATGTACATGTACACGTCTCTATTGAGTAGTTGAATAATTCACATGTACATGTACATTGTAGATATATCATTGTGTAGAAGTAATAAACTTAATATTAGATTTACATTAGATGCAACAATCATGTGGACCCCTTTAACTGTTGAATGTGACCTTTATTCAGATTTCAGATTTCAGAATGTAAAATTTATGTACAAGTGATCGGTGATCTATGTCAAATGTGCTGGGACATTTGTTTGTTCAACAAAAGAAGTGTTGAAGGGTATGATGTAAATGTACATGTACATGCGAAAACTTTAAAGATTCACATTTTACGGAATCCCCCCATTAGAATCACAGAAAGTTTCAACACAAGAATACAGCGTTTAACGTATGGTTATTGAAATTTCACATGTTCTTCTTACATGTACAGGGACAATTCACCTCTCCCCCCCCCCCCCCCAAAAAAAAAAATCTCAGTGGAGAGGCGAATTATTCAAAATTACATGCAGCATTAAACAAAAATGATTACAAAAGAGTAATTCACTTTGAATGTCTGTGTCTTATACTGTATATATCACAGGGCTCAGTGAATATGTGCAAGTAATTTGGTGCATGCCGTTGCCATTCATTTTACTCATTAAAAAAATTCCAGTGTTTTTTATGGCGTTTTTACCATGCCAATATATCTGAACCAGCCTTAAAGAATTATTTTAAAGAATAATGTTTTCACTGCATTTTGAGCATTTTGTGCTATGTGACCATGACGGGTGTGTTTAGGAGATCAGCATCAAAGTGTGGTTGAAAATATAATTTAAAGATGTTTATTATGAAGTTAATATTTACATGTAGATAATTTAATCAGGTTACTTGTATACATGTCATGTGTGAGTACATGTAATTGTTTCAACTGTCAGCTACGCCTGGCAATGTATAAAATCATTAAATCCCATAATGAATAGTATTCTATATAATCTGTAAATGTCTTTTCCCCAATGCTATACATGATAATTAACCAATGTTTAAATATTCTCTCCCCCTCCCCTCTCTCTCTCTCCCCCCCCCCCCCTCCCCTCTCTCTCTCTCCCCTCCCTCCCTCCCTCTCTCTCTCTCTCTCTCTCTCTCTCTCTCTATCTCTTGTCAATACAGGAACAGATGTTTGATTTGTTTGCACATGTCTTTTGTGGAAATAGAGGTATGTATACACTCGTAGATACATGTACAGTGCTAACTGTTCACAATGTGTACTTCATGTGTTGTAGCTGTACGATTTATACTCTTTTCTCCATACTAGAAAAACAAAAGTTCATATGTAAAAAATCTTTTATAACTCCAAAGTATTTGTATTTACGATTATATTCCTTTCAAATTTTCACAGTGTAAAACTGAATATCAACTCATTAGCAATTGGGTTTCTGAAAAGTTGCCCCAAACAGATCCTGTATGTCATAAATGTTTAATATGGTCTTTGAGAGTGTATCTCAAATTGTACAATTAACATGTACATGTAAATGGTAATAGCAAAAGTACTACAGTGAAGCCAGTTTATAAACTGAAACTGTAAAGACTGCTCAAAAGAGACCAAAAAGCAGTTTTTTATAAGCAGAATGTCTTTATGATGGGTTGTGTTGGTGAGAAACTTTGTTCAAGGGAAATATCAAAATAGTCCCTATGGACAGGTGGTCTTTCTATACAGGGTGTTGCTTAGTCAGGTTTGACTAATGATCCATTGAAATGTTGTGAAAGCTGCAAATATGCTTTTAAAGCCACACTGTACCAGGGGCCCATTTCATAAAACATTTATAACAAATGCTAAATTGCTATGACGATTTTTACTCTCAGCCAATTAAATGCCATGATTTCAGTAGCTTGTAACTACCGCAAAATCCCCTCTGGCACTATCTCAGGTCAGCTGCACCAGTACGCTTCCCTAGCTGCACTGTTGAGCCCTCTGTCTGTGACGTGGGATTTAGGTTTTGGTTAAATGCACTTTAGTGTTGGCAAGTTGATCATGAGATGGCGCTGTGCACTGAGCAGTACACCAGGGCAGAAAGTTTCATCTGTTCAGTATCGCTCTAAGTTGAACAAATTAACTCTTCTTTTTTTAGGTGCAGGTTTCTCCAACGGCTTTGGGTATAATTTGGGTGATTCAGACAGTGATAGCAGCAGTGACTTTAACTTCAAACCTGATGCTTTTAGAGAAAAGTCAAGCAGAGAAAAAGGTTTGTATTTCAATGCCATTCATGATCATATTGACAGCCCAGAACCAGAAGGATGTTGAGTCGTTTCTCTTAAAGGCATCGTTTAACAATGCCAAATCTGAGATGCATGGCCCTACGTGTTATCAGTCTCTGTGATATGGTGTAATACTGTAGCCCTAAAAAAACTGTGCTTCAAAATATCATGAAGTGCCTCAAAAAAGCAAAAATCTTTTAGTAACTGGTTTATAGACTGTAGTGTTACAAGAAAACGTTAGTATATGAAAACAAAAAATGAAATTTTGATGCAAACACCCTTCTGGTTCACAGCAGAAGGTTGTAGATATCCAATCTTGACATACTATACTAAAAGAAAATATTGGAATGTAGAGGTAAAGGTTTGAAATCATCTGTTTGGAGCCAGCATGGAGTTAACTCCGAGTTAAAGTAAACTGAAATGAAATTGACAAAATTTCAATTTTTTTTTTATTGATTTTTGTTTGTTGAATGGTATGTGACGTGGTTCCTTTCTGGAGTGTAAGCAGAAACATGAAAAATTTGACTGTATTTTTATTTTCATTTTGTTATATTTCTAAAGTAAATTATTTATATTACTTTTAAAAGTACTTTGTAAGAATTTGTTTTGGGATTCAGACCAGCTGTACCTCCTTGAACTTGCATACTGCTATTTTGGAAAGCATGCATTTAGCTTCCCTGTAATAATGAATTTATAGAGTTTTTCCTTCTGTCTGCTTTATAATTATGATTTCCTTGATCATCTTTCTTTGTTACAGATGTCCCAAGTTCGTCAAGACCAACAGTTAGCGTAAGTTTTAAAATCTGTCATATTATTTGCATACATGTGTAATGTCCTATATAATTTACTATCATGGCAATTAATGACTTAATGAATGTAAGTTTTAAAATAACAAATAAAAAGATGAAAGGGAATAGGAAAGTCCCAAGAAGGAGAATAAAAATAAAGGGTAACAGGTGAGGAGAAGGGGGTGTACAATATATATATATATATATATACATAGAGAGAGAGAGAGAGAGAGAGATTAAGAAATAGAGAGAAAGAAACATACATGTACCTGAGCAAGATATTGAGAAAAAGGCAGGGAGAGATATGTCCATGTGGTGAGGTACATGTATAAGTAGAGACTGAAATGTAAATGTATAAATAAGAGATAAAAAGTAAGGAATTAATGATAAGAAAGATAAAAAGAAATATGGAAATAGAGATATCACATGTGTATGCAGAGTGTACATTTATGAGCATGTATTAAACTCAATATAGGGAAAGGCTAGTAATGTGAGAAATTCACACCTGTTGCTTGTGAATTGTCAATATAGTATTGTTCATTACGTCACTCGCATGAATTCATTCCCAGGGCAATCAATCATTTATGTATGTCATAGAAACAGGTGTGTACAGTTTTGGAAATACAAAAAAATAAAACCCTTGTCAAAGATTTGTTGTTGCAGTGGAACAGAATAATAATGGAAACACAATAGATTGTAGTGTGTTCTGGTGGCCCATTAGAACATTTGATTTCACGTTGTATCGGGAACAGAACTGAAACAGAACTGAAACATACAGTATGTTAAAGTTGTTGAAAACAAATTGGTCAAATCACCTTTTTTACCACTTGAAATGTTAAATATTATTATTTGCAACAATATTATCACATCATTATTATTGATTCGTACCATCAAGCCCCCTCATTTATATCTCTGGTAATTTCTTATTCAAATGTAGGAAGCAAAAAGGCACGAGGAGGAGTTACTAAAAGAGGAGGAGAAACTGAAAAAACAGAAAGAGAAGCGAAGAGAACGTAAGAAAAGAAGGAAAGCCAAGAAGAAGCAGGAGAAGGAGGTGCGATACGGCGGTGGCGATAGCAAGAAGAAAGGAAAGAAAGAGGTTGTACCTGAATCGTCAGATGAAGAGGAGGAAGAGGAAGAGGAGGAAGAAGAAGAGATAATTGTGAATAAACAAAATATACAAGTAAGTACTACCGCTAGGATACTTTTTGTAGGCAATTATTCCTGATACCTTTTTGGAACTTCCTTCTGCTTAGAATTTTACTCGGTAATCAATTGTCATGAATGCTGATCAATGTTTCAATGAAACTTTAATTGAATTTATTCATTCCTGGTTAAACTGTCATCAGGCAAAAACGATAGTTTCAGGAAGTCTGCGTGATTAGCATTAACAAAATCTGATTGAAGTATTTAAAAAAAAAAACAGAATGATAACATTTTTTTTTTAATGAATGAAATAAACAACATGGAATGAATAAGATAACCATGGAAATAAAGTAATGAATCTATGGGTAGGCAACGCAGTTATATGAATCAGAAGGATTGGGAGAAATTGAAATGGAAGAGAAAAGGAAAGAGGAAGGAAAGGAGAGAAATAGAAAAAGGGGAAAATCTGAGTAACTGAAGAGATAATTAGAAAGGGATAACTGGAAAGAGAGAGAGAAGAGAAAAGAAGAGAGAGAGAGAGAGAGCGAGAAGGGTGGAGATGTAAAGAGAGCGAGGAGATTTGTCATCCACCATATATTTCAAAATTGTGGTTTTCCATTTTAGTTAAATGCACCAATTGTTGGCTCCACACCTTTTTAACTCCTTTCTCTTTGCTGAATAGATTGATACAATAGAGGATTGAACCTAAATGGAGGTTTATAACATCCCTGGTAGTCCATTCAAATAGCTTTAACACAAATATACAATAGCCCAACGTGCATCATTTACCACGGGATTGCGCACAACACTTTAAACTGTACAGAAATGTAGACAAATAAATCATTGTGTTATTGTAAAATAGTTGAATAGGGATATATCAGAGGTCAACTCTCATTCTACAATGAATAGCAATTTGAGCAAGAGAGAAATGTGCTTGATGTGAAAGCCCCCATTGTATTGCCCCATTGAACCCACCACTAAATGCATGAGGTCAAAGGTCAATTCTCATTCTACCATGAATAGCGATTTGAGAAATGTGCTTGATGTGAAAGCCCCCATTGTATTGCCCATTGAACCAGCCACTCTAGAGGCATGGGGTCAAAGGTCGAATCTAATGTTATCATGAAAAGCAATCAAGGTTGTCTAAAGATTGCATTCGTCATCCTGATCTTGTATACACATCAGTGATTCCCCATTTAGCAGACGGCCTCAATGCAACCCTCTATTTCTGTATGGCCATGTACAGTAGAGTTTCCCTCCTGAGTGAGCTACATGTACATAGCATATCCTGTCGTTGTTGAGATCTACTGAACTCGATCTTGTTACACTGCAGCTCGGCAGGTAGACTTCTCCGTGGCCAACAAAGCCATAATCATATGTACAAATACGTGCCTTTCTGGCTTTTATCCTTCATAGAATTGGCATGATTCTCCTTCGTCTGATACGCCTATTGTTAATGCCTATGTTGTGGAAGTTTGCTGTGTTCGTAAGCCATGTTGTGGACGGATGCGTGTTTGTCGATGAGCGGCGTGTCCTGCCAATACTATGGCACTCACATCCTTGACAGTGTTCTCGCCTACGTGATAATGTTCATCATATTTGTTGTGTCTTGTGCTGTGGTGTTTAATAATATTTGGCGAGCAGATAAGCAGGTTGGTTGTTGACAGACATGTATAACATGAGGCACTCATAAACTTTTTATCTCATTTTATGCATCCATTATTCATTGATTTGTGTTCAGCAAACCCTGATTGCTAACTGCATACCATTCAACCTGTAACCACTATTCCTTTCAAATAATTGATTTTATTCTATTTTTAGTTTTGTTTCCAGTTAAACTCATTTGTATTTCTGTTATCTTTTATATACATGTAGGACTATGATCGGTGGAGATTTGAACTTTACCTGTCAACAGCTATACCGTTAAAGTAGCTGATGCACTCAAAACACTTTAATCTCTTGATTTATGATCTGAGGTTTTATTGCACAAACATTCCTGGGGGGGGGGGGGGTTCAGAAAACTTGTCATCAGTGACAAATTACAGTTTTTGTTATAAGCTACTGAAATCCTTGCTTCTGATTGGTTATCAGCAGATTTGTCACTGATTTCTGTCATTTGTTATTGAAAAAAGGCTTTGTGAAACTGGTCCCTGGTCCGAATCATATTGCATGTGATAAACATCTTGTGCCAAAGACTGTTATACTCCAATCTACCAACGTCATTCTTTTGTCTTATGTACAGGCCGATGCTTTAAATGAAGATTCAACGGCGAACTCCAGTGACGACAAGTCTTCCAAGGCCAAAGCCGTCAATGGCAACAAACCGGCCGACCATTCCCAGACCGATATAAACTCACACTTTGAAACCGATTCGAACCATCGAAAGGAGGTCCACGATGGACATCAGCAAGCAGCGGGAGGAGGAGGAGGAGGGAGAGAAGGAGGAGTAGGGAAAGGAGGAGGGGGAGATGGAGTGAAGCAGCCAGAAGGAAGGAAAACACAAACAAAGAAATCAGGAGGGCACCGCATTGTACTTCATCCAGGGTAGGTACCGAGTTGATGGTCGGTCTCATAGACACGTCATTTCCAATCCTCTCTCATTTTACATGTGTATGCAGTTATATGTTAGGGTTAAGGGGAGGGTCACATGTATTCAATATTAGAGGAAGCCCTTTAAAGTGGAAAATAAAAAGATTGTTTGCCAGAGATGAAACATCTTATATTTGGCAAGAGTTCCAAATGTACCCCCCACTAAACTTGAAGAAAAAAATATAGATATGTTTCAGAGTAAAACTACGGTTAGGGTAAGGGTTACGGTTAGACAATGAGACACAGAATGAAAGATAGAAAGAAAATAAAATGTTTTCGTTTTTATTTAGCAGGGGGGGGGTTCATATGGAATCTTTCCGATGATTTTTAGGTTCAGTTTAGGATTAGGAATGTGGTGAGGTATAGTGTTTTGTCCATGGTTGAAGTATATTTTTAGCACAAGATATTGACCATTGAACAGTTGTAGTAAGAGCATGCTGTTCCCATGATTAATTGTCTTGGGGTGGTGATTTAGGGGATGTTTTGACAGTTTGGAAGTGATCACATTGTGCTGGGACTAATGCCCTAGGAATAAATGTTAAAACGGCTTGCCATAAATACGCAGCAATACGCAAAGGTGTGACTAAAGCATAAGGTACATTTTTTCACTACAAAGTCGATATGAGAGACATTTTGAACTGCTCTGAGAGAGGTTAACCAATCTCCAAATTGTCATTGCATCCTTCCTCTTATTCGCCAATTGTTATTACTTTGTTATTACCTTGCACATCCTTCATCTTGTAATTTCTTCCTGTTCTCTTTTTTATCTTCTCACCTCAGGATGTCCGATTCGGAAAGTGACGAAGAGACCCAAGGGTTGGACATGAATAGTGCCTTTTTTGCCCGAGCTGCCAGTGGCATAGCCAAAAAGCAGACCCCTCCCCCTGCTGTCAAGACCAAAAAGAAAGGCAAAGGGAGAAAAGAAGAGTCTGAATCAGTAAGTTAAAGTGGGCTGTATGCCTTTAGCCTGTATTCACAAGTAGACTCAGTTTTATAAGCAAGGCTTAAAGGTAAAGACCAGTAATGGTCATGCGATTTCATTGTGAAAGAAACATTGTGGAATCAATCAGAAAAGGTTGATCATCCAGCATATAAGTATTGGTGTGTACTGCAAGGTTCTGGAGTCATCAAAATGATAAGAAATTTGACCCAGTCTTGGTAAAGTTACAAGCACTGTACACAGAAAGATGTATATGGGACTACGCGATATCTATCCTGGCCGAATCGATATGATAAATTACCAAAAATATCAATTAGTAGGCGGTTTCCCGGCAAAATTTGTATCATCATGTTGTAGTCAAAACATTCTTTCACATGATTGGTAATGAGAGCTTCCATTTCATTTGTTGAGAGGGGGGCGTTTCCAAAACTGGTCTATACCTTTAAATGCATCCCCTGTATATGGAGTGTCATCCTCTATTCTGTACAAATTGCTGTAATTCTCTATTACCAAATGATTACACAAAATAAAGGGCACAGGATAGGATATTGGAAAAGTGATTTCAAGACATATTCCATATCCTGTACATTTCTTGTCAGTTAATTTTAAACCAGGACATTACATTTTTCGTAATACTCGTCTTTGCTCTTTTTGTCTTTACAGATAGAGGATATGGATCCAAAAATTCTAGAGAGCAGAAAAGCAGCAGGTTTGTGCCCTTTTTCCTACATTCCTGCTTGTTTTTCACATATCTGACTGTAGGACATTAGTATCTATTTGTTGTATTCTTTTATTATGAGTGATTCTTGAACCTGTTGCAGTACAGTGTCTCCTTTTAGTGACATTTTTGCAATGTATTTGATCCAGAATGCTAGGAATTATACGTAAGCAGAAAGAGCAACAATTATAGAAAATTCTGAGACTATTTCCAATCTCATTTTTTTGCCATTCCCAGTTGAGAACAATTTAATTGTAACTAATCATTAAGTTCCTAAATTTGCAATGCAGAGTAAAATACAAATTCACTAATTTTGTGTACAGATTGGCATTCTGGGGGTTAAACTTTTCAAAGTGGAAAAAAGGATTAATTGTTGCCTATTTAGAGAAGGAAAACCAATCAATTCAGAGAATAATAAAATTATGGCTTTAAAAAAAACATGGATGGTTTATAAGTAGGGATAATGGACTTGAAACATCAGTCAGAGTGTTGTAAATTGTAAAGAAATCATTACGTAGACCTATTCTAATTGAATAAATATTTTTGCAGAAAAGTTTAGCAACATTTTTGCCCATTTCAATATTGGTTATGTAAAATTTCTCTAATTTATCATTTCCTTTCAATTGTTGGAACAATTTCACAAGATATTCAGAGGGAAGTTCTTTTTAGTGTTCCATATAAATAACTTTTTATGCCTCCGCCACCGAAGGTGGTGCCGGAGGCATCATGTTTTCGGGTTGTCCGTCCGTACGTCCGTTTGTCCGGCCCGTTTGACCGTTATCACAATATCTCAAGAACCATTTAAGATGTAAACTTAAGACTCAGGAATAGTATTTATCACCATAGGAAGACGATCTGATTAGATTTTGGAGTACGTAGGTCAAAGGTCACAGGTCACAGAGGTCAACTTATGAAATTCCTTGTATTGAGCTTGTTAGCGCGATATCTCAAGAACCATTTGAGATTTAAACTTCAAACTTAAGGATAGTATGTATCACCATAGGAAGACGATCTGATTAGATTTTGGAGCACGTATGTCAAAGGTCAAGGGTCACAGAGGTCAACTTATGAAATTCCATACATTGAGATTGTTATCATGATATCTCAAGAACCACTGGAGATTTAAACTTCAAACTTAGTGATAGTGTGTATCACTATAGGAAAACAATCTGATTAGATTTTGGAGCACGTAGATCAAAGGTCAAGGGTCACAGAGGTCAACTTATGAAATTCCATACATTGAGATTGTTATCATGATATCTCAAGAACCACTGGAAATTTAAACTCCAAACTTGTTTAAATTGCTCTATGGCGGAGGCATCATTTTCGACTGCGCGCAGTCAAAATTCCATCTAGTTATATATGAATATATATATTTTTTAAAAACTTCATGTTGATTCTCTCCACAATTTTTTTCTCACACAGTAAAAGGCAATGAGATGGCAAGCGAGGGAAACTACCACGAAGCCATCAAATTTTTCTCAAACGCAATAGGGCTAAATCCTATGGATTTCAGGTAAGATCTGTTCTACTCCCATTTACTACCCATCTACGTGACCTGTGTGGAGAGTGGCAAATGTAGATGAATGTCTTGCCAAAGGACGTAGAGTGCAGAGGTTGGGATTCGAACCCAGTAACTTGTGTTCCACAGTCTGTAGACACATGTTTGCCAAGAATCCATGTCTGAACCCCCAAAATGTTGACATTTCAACACAGGGCTCATGCATACAGCTGTAAATGTTAGTGTGGAGCCCTGCATATCCACTAGACCACAGCAGTACTGAAGAGTATCCCACACTTTTTAATGTGCACAAAACAGTTTTTGTAAAAGGTATTGGGTATCTTTGCCTAAGGTTCTAAACAAAATCCTGGATTTAGCTCATGCTGCAATGATAATTATTAACCTTTAGGTCAGTCAGGAATCCCATGACTTTTACAAGCCGATCGCGTGTCTGATTATCAAGATATTTATGATTGTAGGATCGCATATGCTTCCAATATGTTTCTTTTGAACCAAATGCATGACCCCATACCAAAACTTTGTATTACCTTTAATGTGCACAAAACAATTTTTGTAAAAGGAATTGGGTATCTTTGCCTCAGATTTTAAACAAAACCCTTGATTTAGCTCATACTGCAATGATAATTATAAACCTTTAAGTCAGTCAGGAATCCCATGATGCTTACAAGCCGATTTATCAAGATATTTATGATTGGAAATTGAAAATTCACAATCCATTTTCCCAACAGGCTTTAAAACACTACAGTCTATTGAGGGAAATGAGTATGGTAAAACCGGTCACTCAAAGATTAAAATTTTTTTGAGGTACTTCATGATCATTTTGAAGCGCAATTTTTGTAGGCTTCAATATTAAACACTGATAACACGTAGGGCCATGCATCTCAAATTTTTAAAACTGGAAACATTGTTAAACTATGCCTTTAAAGTATGATGAAGACTGAAATATGTGTTTTTTCTCTTCTCCAGGTTCTTTGGAAATCGCTCTTTTTGTTACGATCATTTACAAATGTATGACCAGTAAGTATCATCCACCTTCTTAAATCCTCATTTCTAGAACTAAGAAATACCTACAATTGATATTTTAATATTTAATCTCGCAACCCTGACCTCTACAAAGACAGTTATGTGGGTGATGTCACAGTTGGGGGTGGGTGGATATTAATGCCCCCTCCCCTGCTTTATGATGTTAGCTAGTAGGGGGCAAACAGATTGATCATCTCTTGACGAGTGCACCTATGAAGTTTTATACCTCTACTTCAGAGGGGTGGGGGGGGGGGTGGGGGATGGGGGGAGGTGGAATTATCATTACAAGTTGATTGTTCTTATAATAAGGCAGAGATGCCAACCCTCCCGATGAAATAATTCACCCTAACTCCTGACCTTACGATCACCATCCTTATCCTCCCGATTTGGCGCTTATCAGTATATATATCTGTGAAATGAATGAGAAATATCGTCTGTTAACTTTAGCATGTAGTAATTCCACTATGTTAAAAGACAAATTAAGAGTGGCGAAAGATTGTTTCAGCATATGGTTCTCCATAACCAATGCGTGGATATTGACACAGAATTCAAATGGCGGAAAATCAGCAAAAGAAGACCAAGATATGGTCTCAGAAGTAAAAGACCGAATACATTATCAAGTACCCATGTATTCGGAAGTCTGAAAGGAATTCATCATGCATTTTGTACAATATGTATGTTATTTTTAAAAAAAAGTGGGAATTATTCAACTAAATACACATGTAAAATGTTGCAAAATAAGGCTCAGATTACACCAGAGAGCATCTAGAACCCCAGAGCTTCCAGCGCTCGAAGATGTGCGCTATACGCACAATATTTAGTGTCGGTTACAAATCCTCCCTATTTCTGTTTTTCAAAAGTTGGCATCTCTGATAAGGTGTAGCAGTTCTTTATTGTCTGCAAGTCATGTATATTTGGTGAAATTCCTCTTTGGGCTAGGAGCACTGCAGTTAGTTCATCTGCTGGGTGGGAAAATCTTATCTTTAAAAATTAATTTGATATCAAGAGATGATTGATAATTAAGGCTTTGAATTTACAGTAGCTCTTTGAACATATACAGTCAAACCTGCTTTAGTGACCACCTGTCTACAAAGACCACCTGTCTATAGAGACCACACTTTTTGTTTTCCTTGGAAATTGTTTCTCATTGAAACATGTACTATAGGCACCTGTGTACAAAGACCACCTGCCTATAAAGACCACTTTCCTTGTCTCCTTTTGGTGGTCTTTATAGACAGGTTTCACTTTATTAGTGAAAGCATGGGATGGAGATTCTTGTGCTTTTAATATAACAGACACCACATCTTATTCACATATCCTTGTTAACCCTTTTCTTCACACAGTGCAAAACGCGATGCAGATAAAGCAATCGATCTGGACAGGACATGGCCAAAGGGTCACTACCGAAAAGGCCGTGCTTTGAGTGGTCTAAAAGTAAGTCACAGACAGTTGTTTTCTTCCGTAACCCTTATACTTCACTCGATTCGCGTTAAAATCATATGCAAAGTGATTACCTTATCATATTTTATTTTGGTTTTCTGTTGTTGTAATTACATGAATGCTTGAGTTGATTTTTAACCCTTTGTGTAGTGTAACTGGGTGTTTCCACTCCTTGGGGAATGGAGAACAAGAGAATTTCAGTAGCCGTGAGCTAGTCCAATATGGATTTTTCTTCTTGAACATGATAGGTTAATTGGTTTCATGAGAGAGATAACTTGACAATATTTTGAAAATGGAGGACAATATTCATATTATTTCATCACGAAACTGGGAGATGACATGACGTGGAATCATCTTATGTTACTTTTATATTGATCACTATGAAGGATGGACACACCACAACAAAATGGTAATTGGAAGTGTGTAATTATTTTAAATTTTCTTTTGCAGCTTAACTTCTTTATTGAAATTAAAGATATGAACATGTTGGAAATCGGAGAAGTTATCAATAAAAATGTCTAACGATCTTGTTATTTTTGTGTTTTTTTTTCCTTCAGCTTTATTCAGATGCAGAGGCAGCCTTTGAGCATGTCTTGAAACTTGATAAAAACTGTGCTGAAGCGGTCCAAGAGCTAAGAACGGTCAGGGTCTATCGGCTTATGGTAAGTTTTCATTCATGTTGATCGGGTGAGGATGCCAAGAAAGGCTGTCTTGCACACGTCTTGGAAACTGTCTAAATAAAAAATTAATAACAAATTTGTTTAAGCGTCCAAGAGCTAAGGACAGTCAGGGTCTATCAGCTTGTGGTGAACAATCAATAACACTTTAATGGATACTTTATATATGTGACTAGGGATGGGGTTACAAAGGAAAACTGATAAAACAACTATAAAGAGATAAAGGGCCAAAAGCCTTTCCAAAATCTTGTTAATAACTTTTGATTACTGTATTGATATCTTGGCTGGATAGGGGCATCTGAGAAAGAAGTTTTGATAAGTCTTGATAATAATGTTCTAAAATTGTACAATCGTCATCATTGTCCGATAGGTCATGGCTGACCCGTTGTGACCCATGTGATGAGACCTTTCCTTCGGCATCTATTTTCTGCAGTCCAGTAGAGTGAATATCCCTAAGACCGTCACTCGATCTTAGCTTGGGCCTCCCGTTTCTGCGTGTTCCTTCAAATGTACCTTAAATGATAATTTGTTCAAAGTTGTCTCTTAAACTGCTATTGTTACCAAAATATTGCAGCTTGTACTTATCAATCCTGGTAGCAAGTGGCGGTTGATCTCCGATGTGTTCATTGGTGATGTGATCTTTCCATGATATCCCAAGTAGCTTCTTCCAACACAACATTTAAAAGGCTGATATTGCTCATCTGTCTGCCTTTCCTATTAATGCCCATGTGATGTTTCACAGCCATAGAGTGCAACTGGGAAAACCAATGCCTTCATTACACGGATCGGGTGATGTTCCTGTCCTTCCAGATATTTCAACAGCGTTGAGGCCGATGTTTTAGCCATGGCCAGTTGTCTCTTGATATCTACCGATTGTACTATAGTTCTCATGAAATGCTGTACTTGAATATCTTCCCTTGTTCCCCTTGACTTGCAGGAAATGGGATTCGGTGCGCAACAAAGCGAAGCAGCTATCTTGCAGTTTGATACAGTTCCAGCCGCTCTAGAAAACCTGCTAGCACAAGGGGACCTACCGGGTGTCAACGGGGAAATGGAAGAAGTTTACGTCTCTGACGAAGAGGATTACATAACCCAAACCATTCAAGAGAGCAAGCTAGAGTAAGTGGTTCTTTGAAGAAAAAAAATATCCACTGTACAATAAAAGTATTAAGGCGTCTTCAGAGAGACAGAATGGTGACTAGGGGGCATTTCACAAAGCCAATTTTCAATGATATAAAAAAAAAATCAGCGACAAATCTGCTGATAACCAATCAGAAGCAAGGATTTCAGTAGCGTACAACAAAAACTGTCATTTGTCACTGATGAAAAGTTTTGTGAAACACCCTCAGCACAGAGTCAAGCCTCTCACTCTCTCATCTTTATTCACTTTCCATGTTTCAATAGGTATTTCTTCTGACCATCGGGTTATTCAATAAAAGTATTCCCTTTTAAAATATGAATATTTTCATAGAGCAAAAAGATGGAGTTTGTTTGAAAAGTGAAAATTTTGAATGAAGCGATCACCTTATGAATGAGTATCACTAGAACATCAGTCGTGTCTAGTATGTCAAACAAAACATTTGTACAGTCAAACCTGCTTTAGTGACCACCTGTCTACAAAGGCCACATTTGTTGTTTCCCTTGAAAATGGTTTCTCATTGAATCATGGGCTAAAGGAACCTGTCTACAAAGACCACTTGTTTACAAAGGCCTCTTTTTGTGTTTCCTTGAGTGGTCGCTACAGACAGGTTTGACTGTATAAGATATATGATGGTGATGAAACTTTACCATTGCAAACCAATTTCCAGAAGAGTAAAAAGTTAGTTTACCATGAAATTCAATTTTCTCCTTTCCAAATGTCATGCTAGAACCTTTCCTTAATTCTAATTCTTGAGAATATGACTCGTGCATGGATTTATTCAGAGTAGAATCTTGGTTAACCAGTTTTTCGATTTTTCCTTCAAACTTCAGCTACAGCAATCCTGAAAACTTGAAGTCCTTGTGGATAGGTAATCTACAGCCCACAGTTACCGAAAAGGAATTAAAGGACCTTTTTAAACCGTGAGTATACAATGTATTTTGCAAACTGAAGGCTAATACTATTTTAACAAAGCGACTTAAAACAAGATATTGGGCCTATATTTTGCAAATATGTTGTTCTATCCCATATCATAATATTCTATTGTTGCTTACTTTACAACACGTATAGATTTTAATTTGATTTATGTTGGGGTTGTTTCACAAAGACCAAGCTCAACTGAAGTTGGACTTGAACTATGGCAGGCCATTCATGCCACTGGTTGCTCTCACCATTGGTCTCTCAAGGGATGTCACAAATCTACAGAATTAACATTTTTGATAGTTCATTGTTGAAGAAAAACGTTTACTTCCATTGTGAACTGTTATATTTTATACTCGGACTTATACATGGTATGCGATTTATGCCCTTAAAAAGTCTTGAACCAGATGTAAAATTAACAGAAAAATCACAGAAATTATAGTCTGTAGATGATATTCTTTCCTCCAATAATTAACTATAAAAAATGTAAATTCTGTTGATTTGTGACAACGATTTAAACGTCCCTTGATGAATGGTTAAAAGAACTAGTGGCATGAATGGCCTGCCAACTTAAATCGATCTTAGTCTTTTCAAAACACTCCCCAGGGTTTCATCTAGGAGACCAGGCTTTGAGTATTACATTACTTAAGAGAGATTTCAAATAAATTTATTTTGTAGTACCCTCAGTATTCATTGCACAATGTTGAAATAAGATGCTGAACAAAGTCAGGAAATCATGTCTTGAATGAGAATTTCTTTTGTTGAAGAGAATTCAAAGATGTGCCACTTTGATTTGTTAGATGGGATATAAATATTTTGTTAGCATTCAAACAACATGCATCTAACATGACTTAAAGGGCATGAAGAAGAAAAAAACTTACCTGTGTTTTTTTCTTTTTATATTCACAGATATGGTGAAGTCTCGAGCATGAGACGCATGTCAGAAAAGTTTTGTGCCTTTGTGAATTACAAGGACCCTAGAATGGCCAGCAAAGCTATGGACAAACTACAGGTATGCCACAAACTCTCATTCTGCCCCCCCTCCCCCTCCTTAAATTTGAAGATGATGCATTGCTACAATAAACTTTTATCTTTCAGGGTTGTGAACTACATGGAAAACACCTACTGTTAAAGTTCCCTGACAACCCTGTAGAACAACAAAATGATCCAGCCAACAATCCCCACAAGTTTGACTTGTTTAAGGCCCGTCTGTACTAGTTTGGCCAGGGGGGATTAGACCACCCAGCAAGGTCACTGGCAGGTGGTTATCTCATCAAATCGGCTCTCACTTAACATAAGAAAAGGGGATCATGGGGGACCAGTGGTTACAGATTAGGCATTGTTTGCTATATAGAGGGCGCAAGTAGTTATAAGTAGTACAGTGGGGCTTTAAAATGTTGCATTACCATGGTAACTGATTAGAGAGTGGTAACCACTTCTTCTGTATCTCTTTATCTTTCAGGGTCGCGAGCTGCACGGTAAATTCCTGCTGATTAAATTCCCAGACAACCCTATAGAGCAACAAAACGCTCAAGCCAACGACCACCAAGAGTACGTCGACATGCGCTACAAGAACCTGATCCTGAGGAAGCCCCAAACCCAGACCTCCACGAGCAAACACAACAATAACAATCTTAAGAAACCCAAGCAGCAACAGCAGCAGCAGCAGCAGCAACTAGACCCTGCGTAAATAGCACTTTGTTTTGTAGCTTTAAAAAAAAAAAATGTATTAAAGCATTTAAAAACTGAGAAATGTCAGCCAAAAGAGGGATTTTTTTTTTTTTTTTTAAGTAAAAGAAGTAAAAGAGATTTCCGACCGACCGTCGTTTTAAGTTGACAATTTGTATGCACTGGTAGAATTATTATGTTCCCGTAAAAATTGTGTTCTAAAAAATCTTGGCTTGTGTGTTATTTCCTCGGCTCTGCCAGAAAGATATTCTTATGCATCACTGTGGATTAAAGGTGGTGCCCTTCTGGCTCTTGACAGGAGCATTGTTCATTTTGTTTGCTGCCTCCTAAATATTTCATGATTTATCTGGAGAACGTTTTGATGGGGAAAAGGCCAACTTAAAGAGAAGGTTTAGTTCTGGGAAGTGGTGGAAATTAATCTGTTTGCGTTATCATTGTTATTATGCAAGTGTGGAAGAACATCAGATAAAAAATGTTCCCTGAAAAGCATGGCTCTTCAAATGCCTTAATATTCTAAATATGGCATGTGACAGCATAAAATTGGGACAGATTTTTATCCCACATCTTTGTGTAATCCCAAGACTGGGCCAAATTTTTTATCATTTTGATGAATCCAGAACCTTGCAGTACACACCAAAACTCATATGCTAGATGATCAACCTTTTCTAACCGATTCCACAACGTGTCTTTCACAATGCAATCGCATGACCAAAAATCAAAGGAGGAAAAGCTGATCCCATAAAGCTTTAACAAATTTTTTCTTGAAGTGTATGATGATCTTTCACACTCTCTCTGCTTCTCTCCCTTGATTTCTCTGTCAATCATTTAAGATTTAAGATGTCTGGACCGGTGAACGGGACTGAGTGTTACTTCTGGAGGACCACCGGGTGCTGGTACGCCGAGCGCTGCCGCTACGATCATCTCCCAGAATCAAAAGGACTTGACAAGAAGTAATGGCTCAAGGACGCCCTCTACAGGCCGAAAAACAAGCATCGTGGAATGCGTTAAAAAAATATCGGTAGTTCACATGAAATATGTGACTTTTTTTTAAAGTCCCCCTTGTGGAAAAAGTCATTTCACTGGTGGGGAAAAACTTTAAAATATAGTGACCAAAAAAGGTCTTTTTTTACATATAAATATATAGACATTTAACAATATAAAACAGGGGTCTTGCAAGAACAAAATGACACCCCTGCTCGACTGTTTTTATATTGTTGGACTTTTTTTTTCTTGAAATAAAGTTGCTGCTATCCCAAGCTCAATGAGAAGGGAAAAGTTTTAGAAGCAACGAGTATGACTGACTCTCAGGATGTCAATGTTTGGAGAAAGCCACTAAAGGGCGCCAGACAGGGCAACCTCTACAGAGAATGGGCAGAAGAGAGAGAGGAGCTTCACATATTGGCAGCTGCGGAGAATGTGTAAAAAAGGAGAAGATCAACCAGACAAAGTTGTATGTTATATGTATACTATGGAGTGTAAATTCAAAGGAAAAATCAGATTATGAATGGAAATAGTATTTGCTTTTTAATTTACTTCTATTGACCGCCGTGTGGCAAAATGACTACTAGCTTTTTATCCGACAAGCAAAATAATTTCATGATACCAATTATGCTTGCATATACATGTACCAGTTTTACAATGTGCAGAAATGAAACATACATTACATTTTCTATACAAAAATTACTTAGGACGTGTTATCTAATTTACTTTTATTTATCATAAGGTGGCAAAATAAATTTGATCGAGCAATTCGAGACCAATAGTGCAACATGGTCAAAATGGGCTATTGATTATTATACTGAATAGGCCGCTTACACATACAGACAAACCTGTCTACAGTGACCGCCCAAGGGAAACACGAAAAGTGGTCTTTGTAGACAGGTTCCTTTAGTACATGTTTCAATGAGAAACCATTTTCAAGGGTAAAAAATGCTTGTTGTAGACAACGGGTCACTTAACAGGTTTGACTGTACGTGGACAAAATTTACGATATGCAGAAATGGAGAGCACTCGTACAATTGATCTTGTGTGTACCTTTCCAAAGCAATGTTATAAGCAATCTTCGTGTGCACTTAAAGATGTCAATATTTTGTTTCTCATTGTAGTATCAGAAGTGTTAACTTTGTACATTGTCCACCACCCCAAATAATAACCTTTTCTTCTATCCTGATTTGAAGGCATTTAGGGCTGGTATTCAAAAAAGCTTGTTCCGTTGTGTTACAAAATATGTGTAGCATTTTAGTATTTGTCAGGATTTACAATATTTTCCATTTATTTATGGTCACTATACTCTTTTTGTCTCTTACATGACAAAATGGGTTTTAATTGCTTGTCTGCCAGGCGATCACTTTATTCTATGGCCTATACTCTATTAATTTGGTAACGTGTTAGAAATGCTGTATGTTATACATGTACCCTTTTATTATGTACATTATTCATATATTTAAAAAAACATTTAGTTTAGTTTTTGCCATGTAGAGAATGTCACCTCAGATTTTAATAACAAATTATCAAATAATCTGTTTATCAATTTTTCAGACTTGAAATACAACTCTTCCACACTCTTATCTTGGCAAGTGGATTAAAAATATTGATTCAGTATTTCTTTGACTACAATTTCTAGAAGATCAGGTACCATTGTGTATATTGATTGTCGGTTACCTTGCCTTGTTTAAAAGGTTTTCAGAATGACCATTCTAGCCCCCCCCCCCCCCCCCCCCCCCCCCGCTATATGATATATCTGTAAAGCGCTTAAAGACATTAAGTATTAAGTGCTATATAAAAGCGAAATATTATTATTATTACATGTGACTTGGTTGTAAAACATAGATGTAGCTGCCAGCCATTCCTATTTGAGAGGAATGAGTCTCAATTACGGCCTTCAAATGAAAGATTTGACCTTGACCTTAGATTCCTCTCTTTTTCTGAAAAAGTATGTGTACAAATTATGCAAGATAAAAGTGTATTTCTGATTTTGCCTCGAGTGATTCCTAACTTTTGCTAACTAAAGAATGGTTGACATGATCGTAAATCAGGGAGTGGTTGTTTGTGTTAGAAAGGTAGTTATATTATCCATTATCCAGTTGATCCAAGGTAGAGGTTTGTTTTTGTGGGGGGGGGGGGGGGGTTCTGGAGGGGGAGGGGGTGGTAGTCGAAGAATAGTCCTCCAAGAATCGGTCCATAGAAATATCTCACCAATTCTATTACTTATTTGAAACTATTCATACTTCACACTTTCCTTGATTCAAATGTATGTAAAGATATGAGTGCTTTTTGGAAGTTGACGATTCATGATTATATATGTAAGCAATACTGTTTGTTCTTTTGAAAATGTGTCTAAATTCGAGTCTAAGCCATTGCAGAATGTGAAGACTTGTTTTACTATTGTGATAACATGCATAGCTTTCTTATCTAAAAAAACGAAATATCATGATGGTGTTTTGCTCTTGAAAAAAGGATAAAAACAAAACATGATTGTAATGGGAGTATGTAATCTTAATGTCTTTACCATTTTGTGAGGATCTTTTGTAAGTTTTTTTTTAGGTTTTAGTTTTGGGGCTCACCTAAATTTCAACATTTTGATTTGAAGCTCCATTTTTTTTCTTCATCATATTTAAATATACTGTATCTCCATCTTTCATTTGTGTGAAATCATGAAGGTTTATAGCAAACATTTAACATGAATATTGCATATTAGCTTTAGAAGGAAAAAAACAAGAATGCCAATAAAAGTAAATCATTTGTATATTCTATCATCTAAGGATTAAATGCATCATTATTTAATCATTTATGCATATCTTTTGCCAGATGTACATATATCTATAGAGAAAATGTCAAATATGTTTATTGGATGAATTTTATTGGCTTGTTGAGGTAACCCTGCATCTCTTTCATATCTTACGAGACGGGATGGGAGGGGGCAGATAGATTTTGTTCAATTCCAAGGAGGTACAAATCAAGACTTTTATTTTAGATACACCCTGTACCTTATAAGCAGGAAGTGAAATAGAATGAAGAAATAATAGAGGTACTGAGTATCATATTGACTTCATGGTAGTCTTGAAAGTAGTTTGATTGTGCATTTAATCTCAAGTCTCTTGGAATTTTAAAAGGGAGATTACAGAAACTTTTTATAAAGCTAAATATGTATGCTTAGACTTGTTTCTGGTTATTATTAACAACTCTACTTTATATCTTCTTCAAATGAAAAAAGGTGAAATCCATATGTATAAAATCAGTCAGATTTCTTAATCAGAAAATATATGAAACTGGAAGATATATACTGCAAACTTGCACATCATAATTAGTCGAGATTAGTGGAACTTCTGATAATTGTGTTTATTTATACATTCATAAAGCAATACTCAATAGATCAGAAGGAAACATCGCCTGTTTGAAGCCGTAAGGGTTGAACGTTGTTAAAAACACATAAGTAAACGCCCTTCTGGCTCCGAACAGATGATTTGTTTGTGTCCCTGGCATAAGGGCATTTGTAGAGGGAGTACAAATGCATAATTACATATCTTCTTTAAACCAGATATTTACTTTATTGCCTATCTGCACTAGTTTGGCCAGGAGGGATTAGACCTCCCTGCGTGGTCACTGACAGGTGGCTATCTCATCAAATCAGCTCTCAATTAACATAAGAAGAATAGGGGATCATGGGAAATCAACGGGTGCCGCTTAGGCATTGTTTGCTATATGGAGGGCGCAGGCAACTACAAGTAGTGCCGTCTCGCTTTAACTGAGTGAACTGCCTTCTGACTCTAAACAGAATATACATTTTTTTTTGAGCCAGAAGGTGGTTAACTCTGTACTTTCACAGAATGATTGCCCTTCTGGTTCCAAACAGATATGCTTTGGATTCCTCTGCAAACATTCTTATGTTTGGCGTATGAATTACATGTACATTAACCATAACGTCATCATTTCATCCGAGTATAACTTTCATTTTTTTTTTTTTTTGATTCAGTAGAAAAACCAACTTATAGAAGTTGAATTGACTATTTTTGCTCTTCGACTTATGTGTGGCCCCATGAAATATTTTGATTTTGTTCATGGAATGTCAATACCCTAAAGAGAGTTAAGATGTAAAATGGAGCTGTTTAATCTTCATGATTTGTTTTCTTTAAAACTAAAGCTGTATTTATGTATTAAATGTATATATCCTTCATTGATTTCATTTCAATTATTTGTTCAGTTGTGTTATTTCTATGTACTCAATGAGTAGAAGTTCCTAGAGAGAGAGAGAGAGAGAGGGGGGGGGGGAGAAAGGGAGAGGAAGAGAGAGAGAGAGAGAGAAGGGGGTGTACGGGGGTCAGGAAAGAAAAGAGCAAGGAAAGGCTTGAGAGAGAGAGAGAGAAAGGTATGATAGAAAGAAAGTGGAGGAAGTGGGGCAGACAACGAAAGAATTAGAAAGGGAGACGGTCTTGGGGAAATAGATGGTAATTGAAGGGAATCAAAAATGCACAAAAATGAATGCTGTCCCTCACTACATGTTTGCATTTATTGACTTCTTGTTTTACAAGAAATAAAATGATAAAGGCCTATCTCCCTGGGCCTATATAGTTTTTTGATACTCTTCTAAAGCAGACCTTGGAAGAAGTGATCAAGACAGTAGTGATAACAGGAAGAATATTTTGAGCATTTACATTTCCCTTACGACCTCTTATGTTTCAAATATTATATATTAGATCTACGTCTGTTCATTAATTAACAAAATTAGAGTTTTTTGGGAAAAATACTCAGATGAGTGTATTTGAGTTTCCGCTCATCGCATCGCTGAGCGACCACGCCTCCTTTTTTGTTCGCTCTTCAAGGATTCCATACATGCAAAATAAAAAAATACATGCAAAATAAAAAAAATGAATGTTTTGCTTACGATATTATTTTACGATACTATCTTAAAAGATAGATAAATATAAAACGAAATAAATGTATTTTTAAAAAAATCCAAAATTGAGAGATATAACACGTGCCGTAAAGTAATTTGGCGACAATAGTCAAATCACTGACTAATCGCCAATAACTCAAAACACAACAACAACAATAACAACAGGAAGCTCTACCGAAGCTCTCCAGGCCGGCAACACCGAAGTTTCTTCTGCAGATTTTGTTATTAAAAGGAGCTAAAACAAGGCGTGTCATCATGAGTTCCCTAATAGGAATAGGTCCGACCGAGTTCGTTCATATTTTAGATGTTGTAAGTATCGTTTGTTAAATGAATTTTATTTCGGTCATACACGAAATGATGAGACGTCAGTAGACCTAGATCTATTTCATTATTTGTCACTTCCTCACTCGCTGCACTGCACAGTTACTAGTACTCGCAGTAGTGACACTATGACTAGCACTAGCACTGCAGTGCAGGGCAGCTGGCAGTGTGATTGTGACAGTGTGAGTGTCTGATGAAGTTCTGTTGTTGTTTGGAAATGATGATGATGGGTTGATATATGTGAGGATAGCCTTCAGGTCTGGGTAATAATATGAAATATGATATTTATTTCACCTAGCCTTAATTGGCACCTAGATGGTCTATATCCCTGCATGAAGAGTGATGTTTAAAAAAAAAGTGTTTATAAAATATAAACACACCTGCCTTTACTTAAGCAGTAGGGGCGCTGGTCTGAGATAAGAATTGGCTGCAAATAAACAAGGATAGTCTTCGTAAACGCAAAAATAAGGATTGTCCGCATTTTTTGCAGACATTCGTATTTCCGACCTGTTCGTTAGCGATGCGAAAAAACTGATTCCGTAATAATTTTCTTGATGCATTTCACATTGACTTTGTGCTGAGACATTCACGTTATGAGCGATAAATCTTTGGGAGCGATAAATCCTTGGGAAGACAAACAACCCAAATTTGTAGACAATGAACTGGGGGTATTTCATAACGCAAATTCTGTTTTTTCTCATTGGAAGCATGCGGATCGGGAACCCGAAAACCTGCAGAGCACCGAAGAAAAAGAACGTCCACAAAAAATCTTGCGGACAATCCTTATTTTCTAGGACACAATTTGTCCACGTTACGAGGATATCTTCGTTTATGCAGATGATCCTCATTCTCGGACCAGCGCCCTTACTGTTTTTAATTGACTCTTCTTTCTTCTCATACAAAGCCATTTGGAATCGGTCACGAATTTAATCAAATATGAATTTTTTTTACTAGAGTGATAGCGATTGCTTACCTTGCTCTTTAGTCTTAGTTTGACGATAATGATAATGAGCGAAATTACGAAAGTTTGCGATGTTGTTTCCTCCTGCAATACAAATACACACTGTTTTGAATTTAGCGAACTCCCTACGTGCGGTCCTTTTTACAAGCTTAAGATCTTAACCCATCAGAAGAATAATACAAAATATCAATATTGCCAATTTAGAGAATAAAGGCAGATTGGCTTGGCCCATGAAGAATCGTATTCCTTGTTGGGTTAGATATTTGTTTTTTCTTCGATTTGATTTTCATTGACTTTCTACATGTATGCATCATCTTTTCAAACAATCATTTTCATGCCCATTAATGTGACAGTGGTACAGTATATATTATGTACATGCACATAGAATATAAAGTCAAATACTGCCCGCATATATGATTAAAAAACAGGAGCATGAAGCTTCTTTTTAAGTATAAGCAAATAAATAGGAAAAGAAGAGAAGAGAGTGACTTGCAAAGAAAGATAGAGAAAGAGAGAAAAACGCTGGTTTTCTTTACTACAATGAAAGTACACAATGTAACATCTGTCAAAAGAGAATAATGCTATAATCGTAACATCTTTCTTAAAGAACATTTTTACTTCAGATTCTGAATTTTTAATGTTTGTCTCCCTTAGACGACAAACATCACCCACTTGGAGCTTGGTCCTAAGAGGCTCATGCTCATGACCCATCAAAGGAATGTTGGTGGACCTTTACCCTGCATCATCATACCACCCGGTCACTACTGCATTATCAAAGACCCTATCAAGTAAGTGTCTTTCAGCTTTCAACTAATCTGAAACCCTTGACAGAGGGCTCCACACCAACTTTTGCACAGGAATATTAATGAAAGAACACCATATTTAGGATTTCTGTTGTAAACACAAAACCTCAGTTTGTATTCTTTTATCAAATTCAACTCATTTTGTTTGAAAATCCTTGAAAAAGTGTGTGTTAAATGACATCCTTTTTCACATCATTATACGATTTAAGTGAAATTTTGGCATCAAATTTTGAGGCTCCCAACATGTTAGAGAGGCTTTACTTATAGCTTCATAGGCTGATGCTTATATGTATATTGCCATTATATTGTTTTAGATCCTCTGTGTATAAATTCTTGCTCGCTGTGTATGCAATGTTTGATCAACTGAAGGGCATCCAAATATTTACTTTGTAGAGGTACATGTACATGCGCACTTCTAGCATCTCATGAAGAACTATATCTAAAGTTTATAACTGACTATAATTATAGGCTAATATACCGGGTTTGAAGTGTAATGTATTGTATCACAGGTCATCCCATTATCCTTTGTAAATATGTTTGAACAAGTGTCAAGTACATTCTTTAAAAAAGAGATTTATTAAAGTACACAATGTATTGTGTGACACTTGGCAATTCAAGTTGGGTTAAAGATTACGGTACCTTTAATTAGTTTACATTTATTTCGTCAAAACCTATAAGAGTAAACATTTGTAATGCGCCATGTCTGTCAAAATTGACACTCCTGGCACAGTTGTGAGAAAATAGTAAATGTGGAAAATACGTGGAAATGTGTGAAAAATGCAGTTTCCAGTGTTCTCCACAAGAATCACTTTTAGAGAAAGTAAAGTACATGTCGTAATAACTTAACCAACAAATCTTTTGTTTAAACCCCCACCATTATCAAGCATCCAACTTTTTACAGATCTTGGAATTTTACTGCACCAAAAAGCTACTTGTACATGTTTTCAATAGAATGAATTTAACATTATTTCTAGACAGGTTCATGTATCCCCTGAATATAAAATTGCTGTGAAATAGAGCAGACAAATTAGAAAAGCAGATTTGTGAAGTTTGAACGACATCAGAAAAACAATAGCAAAGCTATGAATTTTTAAAAGTTGTGACCACAAAAATTAGGCCATTATAGTAACCTAGATGCAGATCAGTGATGCTGCACTCAAACTTGTGGTCTGTAATCTGTAATAGGAAGACAGGAAGTGATTCAATGTCACCAATCCACCACAAGGTCAATTTTAATGCCAACAACATTGAATCGTTTTGATATGGCAATGAGAAGGTACATCATACATGTGTTTTATTCTTTAACCTGTTGCATACTGGAACCAGGTGATCCCTGTATAAAGCCTATGGTAAAAGAGAATTAAGTACTCAAAGGGTTTATACACTTGAGCCAAATTGGATATCAACTCATCTGTTCCTCATAGTAGGGGTACATGTTTGTAATTAAAAGCTCTATTCATTGTTCTATGATAAGAAAATAAAAATCATTTAAAGTCTTATATATACCATCACCTTTGCAATGAGATAGGAACTATGTATATTTGATTTGTGCCAGTGCTTTCTGTTCCTAGATTTATGTCTCTCTGAATTATTGTGTCGTTGAGTAAGACTCAACACTGATCTGTATAACTCTTACAATGTCCTATCTATGTAAATAACAAGTTGACCATTCTCCTTGTCTGTACTTTTCTTGTTGACTTCCTAAATGTAGGAATGACAAAGCTGGAGAACCTTGTGAACTGAACCATGGACACAGAGATGTCAGGTTTCATCAGGTATGTATCAGAAGAGAGAGAAAGCAAGGAGGGAGGGAGGGGGAAGGGGAAGTAGAGAGGGAGGAAGAGGAGGAGGAGGGGAAGAAGGGAAGAGGGAAAATATAGAGAGAGGGAAAGAGGGAGGAGAGAGGGAGAGGAAGAGAGAGGGGAGAAGGAGATGAATAGGGGACGTAGAGAGGGAGGGAAAGAGGGAGAGACGGAGGGAGGGAGAGTGAGGAAAAGGATAAAGGTGAGGGGGGGGGGGGGGAGGATAAGAAAAGGTTCAACAACAACCAAAACAAAAAACGATATTTTCTTTTTTAAATCAGTTAAATATTAAGCATGTAATGTATGTTTTTATGGTCTTTTTATAACAACAAAATACTTAAAGAATTCATGAACTGTTAAATTTAACAGTGTGTAGTACTAGTAAAGTTTAGTAAACAATTTGAAGCTGATCGATATCATGTTTTATTCATTTTATGTCATCTTTAGGAGCCCTTCCCTCTCTACCCTGGTGAGGTGTTGATGGGAGCTGAGTCTCTGCTAACTGTTGGTATTCGTAAAGGTAAAAAGGGCATATCAACACTGTCAGATGAAAATAGCATTGTAGCAGTATGTGGTGTACAACCCCTCATCTCGTTCACGTTGTACATGCCATGGTGCCGTGTCTAGTATTCCTGTCGGGGAAGTTCTTGCACGCTTGTATCAATATCCATACAAGTTGAGTCTTCTTTTGGAAACTAACTGCATTTAATTTTCTAATACTGCATGTGCATTTTGTGGGGCTTCATGTATGAGTAATACATTTTGTAACCTTGTTTATATCCTATATGATGAAGTGCATTTTGTTTGATGGACTTACCTGTTGCAAGTAGTCTGCGAGCATGAACTCTATTTGACACCTAACAAAGTTCACTGATTTTTAGCTAAACATATTTGTCATCTGGACTATGGAAGCCAAATACAATAGACACAATTAGTGGCTTATATATTATGTATCAAATTGACATATAGTTTAGTTTAGTTTAGTTTATTTCTTTATTAAAAAATCACACCCGTCATCAGACGGCCAGCCTAAAAAGGCCTGTGAGTGATGCTTCAAAAATAAAAGTCATAAACAATTTGACATGGTAACATAGTATAAATATAACATAATAATAAACAAAGAAGAAATAATATTTATGTATTACATATAATTATGTACTTGAAATATTTTTTAATGAGAAGAACAGTGCTGGGAAGGACAATAAATGTTTCAGAAAAAATTGAAGGTCTAAATGAAGAAAGGAACTGATTATCCTAGTATTGAACAAGCAAAAATTTTGCTACACATTTCAGCTGTGATAGTCACGCCAATTATAATGTTCTTAATATATCTACATCAATTCTTATACAACATCACTAATGGATGAATAAAAGATGGTTTTGTTTAAGAATATATCTCGCCCTGTTCTGTTTCACTGCATGTATTATTGCATGTTGTTTTATATATTACATAAAAAATGTATCACATGTTTTGGAACACTCGCATCTCGATTGACTAACCCCTGCCTCTGTGTATTTCCTGCATTTCATGTTTCATTTTTGTGCACTTAATATCCTAACTCAAGGCTAACCCTTTGAATGTACCCACTACTCTTATTTTCTCCCCTTTCCTGTTTAACCATGCAGGTTTAGGTGCTAAGGCCCAATTTTGCATGGGTGAGAGCTTAAAAGAATTGTAAAACTCATGTTAACACATGGACAATTAATTTTAAACAAATCCTTTATTGTAGCTGCCTAAAATGAAGAAGATTAAGTACATTCATAGAAGAGCAGTACGGTAAACAAGATTTTATTTTAAAAAATAGTTTAATGATATTTTGTTGTTAATATTTTTTAATTGAAATAAATTTAAAAAGATAAAAAGATAGAGATACAAAAGAAAAAAAAAGAAATTTCTTTTATGTAACAAATGAAAGAGATTTGATAACCAATATTATATGCAAATACATATGAATAAATACAAGTACATGTATGCTAGATAGGCTCAAGATATTATTCTTGCAGATTGATTGTTGTACTTTAATAATTCACTTGCACATGTTTTTTCTGCATGAAGTTTCTTTTATTAAAGCTCTGCTTACCTCTTTTATTTTGCTTTACACTGATTAAATAAATTTGGCCAAGATGGTGGCACAGGTATGGTTGTCTGTTCATTCCTTACATTTTAGCAATACAAAACTATTCAAATAGTATAATCAAATGGACATGGGTTGAACAGTACTATAACTGATAGAGGTATTGGTAAAGCAGATCTATAATAGCAACAAAGATTCCTGTGGTTTAATCATTGCATTTGAGTTTACTTCGGAAGAAACAGCATACCATTATATAACCCTGTCATGTTTAGTAACATTACATCAAATACCTCTACATTTTGTGTGTACCATAATTATTTAAGTGACATTTCAACATCTCTTTCTCATTGCATGTTTATGACACACATAATGTATAGGATTTGTGACTAAACTTTGATTATGCTCTGTATTGAGGCAAATTTAGGTAAAACAGGGATAAACTTTGTGTAGACTTTCATTTCAAATCTATCATAAATAAATCCTAACCTCAAAATAATCATCAAGCCTCTGTTTGTAATCATGAACTGTTCTTGTAATTTTTTTCGCCAGCCATCAAGCCACTGCCCGTAGTGAAAGCAAACCAAGCGATCCGCCTGCGTGCTACCATCGACCATACGAGCTCAGAAGGGTTGAAACGAGTCGCTGGTGATGAATGGCAGTATCCTGGCCCTCTCACATACAAGCCAACTCCTGAGGCAGTAAGATTACAAATCATAATATTTAAAGCCCCACTGTACTACTTGTAGCTACTTGCTCTCTCTATATAGAAAACTTCCCTAATCGGTACCTGTTGGTTCCACATGATCCTCTTTTTCTTATGTTAATTAAGAGCTTAGTTGATGAGATAGCCACCTGTCAGTGACCTTGCTGGGTGGTCTAATCCCTCCTGTCCACGCTAGTACAGACAGCCTTTAATGAAAGATAGAAGTGGGCTCTCATGCAGAATTTGACACCAATCAGGCATTTACCCAATAACAGGTGTTGTCAATCACCAGGATTAGCCTTCAGTTTATGACTAAGATGCTCTTTGTTATGCTCTGTCTTTTCCCCTTATGGTAAAGTCATTATCTGACATTTGCATCATTTGTGATGTAGAAGCTGTCTGTAGAAGGCCAACTGTATACAGTGGCCACTTTTTCTGTTTCCCTTGCGTGGCCGTTATAGACAGGTTTGACCGTAATTGTTCTTCTCTTTGATTTTCAGGAAATTGTTAAGATCATTGATGCTGTCATTCTGACTGGTGGAGAAGCCTTACACCTTTCAGCAAAGAGGGAACTCATTGACAGCAGAGGGGTGTAAGTAGTAATAATAGTAATGATAATACATAAGATTTGTAAGGCGCCAAATCCACTTGACAATCAAATGCTCAAGGCGCAACTTGTGCAAAAGAAGAAATACATGATAAATATACAATAGGAAAGGTACAGACATGAAATGCAATGATAATCAATTATAAGCTAAATTAAACAGATAATTCTTAAGATTATTTTTAACACTTCTGACCAGAACTGCTATGTTTAATCTATTGAGGGAGAGTATTCCATATTGAAGGCCCAGCATGAGCGAAGGTTCGCTCCCCCACTTGGTTTTAACCCTAGGAGAAACAAGTAAGCCAGAGTTTTGAGAACGTAGCTGTCTAGAGGGAATGTAAAGCTTGATCGAGCCAATGTTGTACTGCGGAGCAGAGCTATGTATACAGTGAAATAATAACAAAAGAATCTTGAAAACAACACGTTCTTCTTCGGGCAACCAATGGAGTAATTTGAGAACTGGTGTGATGTGACTGTACTTGTTGGACAGGGTGGATGGATGGATGGATGGACGGACGGATGGACGGATGGATGGCTTAATAGATGGATGGATGGATGGATGGATGACCACCTAAATTAATGAATGAAAGAGTGGATGAGTTGTTGAATTAGAAACATTAAGAGACAGAAAGAAAGCATGATCAAATAAGTGAATGAATAAAGAAATAAGTCAATGGACAAAAAAATAAATGAATGGGTGTATGGGTGAAGGAAAGATGGATGGATGGAGTAAAACTATGTTTAAGAATGATTGAATGAACCACGTTACTTCTTAAACATGGTAAAAAGTTTAGAACCATAATTCACAAATGAATATATGAATTTTAAATCAGAATATGTGTTTCTGTCCAATAAATGCATGTCTTTTTGATAATTTTGTTTTGATTTTTAAAGGAACTTTTATTTTGTTTATTCTTCAGAAAACGAGAAGTGCAAGAGGAATGGTTGGTCAGAGAAGAAGGAGCATATCTTCCAGGAGCTTATGAACAGGTGAGATAAAAATCACCTTAAGTTTGTACTATGCTCTGTTGAGACTTGTAAAGCTCCACTACACTAATTATAGCTACTTGCACCCTCTATATAGCAAACAGTGCCTAATCTGTGACCATTGGTCTCCCATGGTCCCCTTTTTCTTATGTTAATTGAGAGCTGATTCGATGAGATAACCCCCTATCAGTGATCATGCAGGGAGATCTAATCTCTCCTGGCCAAACTAGTGCTGATGGGCTTTAACTAATAGAGAAGAAATGCGTGCCTGTTTACACATAATATTATCATTTGTGTATAAAGACAGAAATACTGAACAGTCAAACGGGAGTGTACTGTTGTTGTAGTTATTGCAAATATTGCTCTTCCTTTTATTTTAGCAACAACTGATACTTTACGACAATAGTGGTCATTAACTCAGAGATAGAAATACGAAAACACCACTTATTCTACTGAATGATTGGCCTTTGATCACATGCAGATAGGAATGGCATTAAAAATAAAACTTATTCTGGCGTTAAAAATAAAACTTATTATTATTAATAACAAGTTACAATGACTGTTAGATGCTACTGAATTCGTGGTATTTGATTAGCTGAGGGAAAATTTGTCATAGAAGTTTAGCATTTGTTATTGACAACAAGTTTTAAGTAACAGGGCACTGAATGGCATTAACAATAATCAAATTTGGAATGCATAGAACTATTGAGAAACAGTCTAGCTGAAACAAGTCCAACTGTTTTGATATAGAATAGGAACTAAAATGAGAACAGTAAAAATCTGTTCAGAATAGTGAAATTATGATCTTCTTTTATATTCCCATATGAAACCAGCTAAAGGAGGGCTATGTTTCCATCATTGTTCAATGATGTTAAATGCACTTTTTTATCCTTCTATTCTAATTCTCATCTTTAATCAATCGTTTATGATAGCAGTCTCCTGCACTTTTCTACATATACAGTCAAACCTGCTTTAGTGACCACCTGTATAGAAAGACCCCCTGTCTGTCTACAGAGACCACATTTTTTGGTACATTTGAAAACAGTTTCTCTTTGTACTAAAGGAACCTGTACATAAAGACCAAAAACCTATAATGACCACTTTACTTGTCTCCCTTAAGTGGTCTTTATAGACAGGTTTTACTGTAGTAAGAATAATACTTTAAATTCATAATAGAAATATGAAGTTCTTTATTATTTGAAATGAAGTTATTATTGTTTGCATACCTATATTATAATAATAATAATAATACTCAGTTTTTATATACCTTACGTTTACAAGTTCTTTGTTATTCAGTTATCGTTCGGAAAAAAATAAAATAAAATAAAATATTATCATCTGGTTTGTGTTATCGTAGTTAGTTGGTGTGATCCAGCCAGTCAGGCTGATCTCCACTGTGGGTCTCCACCTGAAGGCCCTTCACAGCTGCACAGACGCCCTAGGTAGGAAGCGAGCTGCTGGAGATGAGTGGCTGGTCACTGTTCAAGACACAGACTCCTATGTACCCGAGATAGGAGAGGTAGGACCCTTTCACATCACGATTTTCCTCAATAAAATACAATTTTCCAACAAAACAACAACAACAAAATTAATGGCAAAATGCCCATTCTGTCCAGTAAAGTATCCTACAAGCATTTCACATCGGCAATTTGGGGCATTTATTGGTTCATCAGACAAACCAGTCGTGACGAAATCATGCATATTCAACCAATGATCCATAAATAAAATAATCTTCCTGTATGTAGGAACTGTAATAGGCACTGATCCATGTTTTTTTTTAGAATACAAATTTTGTCAGTAAAATACAACTTTTGGGATCAAAGATCACCAGAGGTGGCAGGTCATATTATACAAGGACCAGTATACATGCGTAACCATGAAAAACATATGTGGTAGGACCTTTTCACTCTACTCTCATAATCCTTGTAACATTTTGACACCCTTCTTTGTATCTAGGATGAAAACCCTCAATAAAACTACCCTCTAGGGCAACTATTCCCTGACTGCAATTGCACCCAGGCAACGACCCCCTATTAAATGTAAATCTCCTCAGCAGTTGCCTTAGGGTGATCAAGGTAACCTTTTTGAAGGTTGTAGTTTTCCTTGGGGATACTTGATCTATTGGAGCAGTTGTCGTGGGGCTACTTGTCCAGAATTCATTATCCAAGAGGGTAGTTTTTGCAGGGAAGTATTTGTCCAGGGCCCCATTTCACAAAACTTGTCATCGGTGACAAATGACAGTTTTTGTTACAAGCTAGTGAATTCCTTGCTTCTGATTGGTTATCAACAGATTTGTCACTGATTTTTGTCATTTTTCATTGAAAAAAGGCTTTGTGAAATGGGTCCCTGGTGAATGATTGATAATCCAGGCGGCAGTCGCTCTACTGCTCTTTATATGGTACCTCTAACCTTTTTCTGACCTGCAGGAAGTTGTTAGTCATGTGACAAAGACAGTCCTGCAGAAAGGTCAATACTGTGTGGTCAAGAACCCAGTGGACAACAATGGCAGACCTCAGTATGGCAAGCTGGAACTACTCAAGGGAATCACAAGCTTCTTCCTCCATCCAGGTTTGTCACATTGGTTTCCTAAATCAATTGGCATCTCGAGAGATATGAGAATTTTCAGAATACTTCTCAAAAAAATGTTGTAATTACTATAAAGCTTAGTAGCAAAATATCCAAGATTCTCATCCCCTCCTGCTTTCTTTCTTTCTAGATTTGATTTTGTTTGGCAATAAGTCACAGTTGACTAGTTTTTCCACACACTATTTTTCCTTTTTTTCAGCTTGCCTCCTTTTCAGGCTGACTGTTTTGTTATGTGAGTTTGGTATTTGGTATTTTAGCTTTGACTTCAAAGTAAATATGAATCTGAGCAGATGTATAGAGTAAGCTAGTCATGAAAATAATTTTTATAGTGCAATTTCAACTCATGTGTAACCTTCGTGCATGCATCATGTGTAAATTAAGGTTTATGACTGTCAAAAATTAAGATGAAGTTGATTTGATGGAATCCCTTTTTTTGCAGGTGAAATCATTGATGATGGTATCAAGAGCCAGTATGTTCTAGGAGAGGACGAGGCCTTGGTATTGGAGGCTTTGGAGCACTTCACTGATGATTCAGTCACAGGTTTGTACCAGGGGGCGTTTCACAAAACTTGCCATCAGTGACAAATGACAGTTTTGGTTATAAGCTACTGAAATCCTTGCTTCTGATTGGTTATCAGCAGATTTGTCACTGATTTTTGTAATTTGTCATTGAAAAAAGGCTTTGTGAAACGGGACATAAAATGTTGATTCAAACCATTCATATTTTCTATTATCAGGGATATTTCATGTTCTTGATATGGAATTTATGAAAAGTCTAAAATACTTGAATTTTTGCTTTTGAATATATTTTATTTTAAGGCTACAAATGGCTCTCCATAATATTAAGTCCAACTTAGAATTAAGTTTGACTTTGGATCTTTGTGAAACACCCCCCTGGAAGATATACATGTATGAACTGTCAATTTTTTTCTTGAATGTTCGATAGGAGGCAAGGTCCGCAGACCTGGAGACCGATGGATGATCAGAGGACCTAAGAGCTACATTCCCCCTACTCAAGTCAAAGAAATGTCTCAAGGAAACCATCAGGTCATCAGGTATTATTCTTTGAAATCCCATTCATAGCATATCCAATTGTTTGAATTCAAAGAAGATACCTCATGTACAACCCATACAAATGTCTTTGTGATGATGCATATATCTTTCTGTCTTTGACTCTCTCTTTCTCTTTCTCTCTCTCTTTCTCTTTTTCTTTCTCTTTCTCTTTCTCTTTCTCTTTCTCTTTCTCTCTCTCTTTCTCTTTCTCTTTCTCTTTCTCTTTCTCTTTCTCTTTCTCTTTCTCTTTCTCTTTCTCCTCCTCCTCAACCTCCTCCTTCTCCTCCTCCTCCTCCTCCTGCTCTTCCTCTCCTCCTCCTCCTCCTGCTCTTCCTCTCCCTCTCCCTCTTCCTCTTCCTCTCCCTCTTCCTCTTCCTCGTCCTCTTGCTCTTGCTCTTCCTCTCTCCAGCTTTCCCTCTCGATATCTCTCCTCCCCCTCTTCTATCCACCTTCCCTCTCTTGTATAGTGTTCCTTCCTTTTGTTTCTATTGATTTAGATGATGATGGCTTCTTTTGTCCACCTCTGATGGACGCTCATGGTGCTTGCTCTACAATGTCTCACAATTTCAACGACCTTTGTCAATGTTTCAAATCCAGATTATTTTCTCTTAGTCTTTGTTGGCATTAGTAGTATTCTTGAGTTGATACCGTAGCTGGGAACACAAAAGTCTTGAGGGCTGACATGAACCTTGACATAGACTCGCTGCTCCTTATAGAGTGTGAAAGGTTATTCCAGAGCTTAGGTCCAGAGAATTAGAATGCTCTGTCACCCCAAGTTGCGACCAAGAGTTTCTGTCAGGAGAGCTTGGCCTATGTCAGTATTTCTTCTATCCTCACTCCTTCTCATTTTCTCTCTCCACTGTACTACTTTATCTCTCTTTATCTCTACTTTATCACTACTCGTGCTATTTCCTTGATACCATTATTATCCCCTCTCATTTTTTTCTTCTTCTCTCTCTCTCTCTCTCTCTCTCTCTCTCTTTCTCTGTTCTACAGGAAAGCTATACCGCTTGGTGAGAATGAAGGGATTTACATCAGAAATCTACAAACTGGAGAGGTAGGTGCTTCACAATAATGAAATTAAATTGTACCCTTTATATGTCATCCAAGTTATTTCCTCCCACATTGCAGCTATGCAAAATTGACAATGGAATTAATGTGTTGTACAATGTTCAACCTTTAGGCCTCGTTCAGATACATGTATGATGCTTCAAAACTGCTGTGAAATTTTGTAGGACGAGTGTTATGCTCTTCAGGCTTTAACCCTATTTTAACTGGGCTATTTCAGACAATGTTTTTACTGGGGGGGGGGTCAATTTGACCCCCCCCCTAAGATCTCGGCCGTTTCACCGCCGATCGCCGCGAAAATTTGCATGCATGTCAAGTGAAGTGTATAGAATACTTTGGTAATTTCAAATTTTTGAAAAATTCACTCATTTGCATATTTATGGTAATTTATGCAAATAAGGTCATCAAATTCACATTTATACCCATAAATCATAGATTATTCATGTTTACGTATTCTTTTTCACTACAAATATTTATTAGACCATTTGGAATAATAATACAACACAAAAAATTGGAAGAGCCAGGTTATTCCTTATGTTATCTCTTGTTTTTATAATTTCTTATGTATTTCATTGTTTTTTTAACTTATGTATTTTATTGTTTTTGTTGTTTTATTTCATTTATAACTACAATTCAACTATTTTGACCCCAAAACAAACATCTAAACTTTAAACAAGACTGAATAACCAATGTTTTATCTATTTTTAGGAAAAATGACTTTTACATATGTTTTGTACACAAATCACGAAAATGAGCGATTTTCGGGCTGACATGCAAAGACAAAAGGTCACGTGACCTTGTAACCGTAGGTCCGATTTTCAAAAAATTCGTTTTAAAATATGCGTAAGACTCGAAAGTAAAAAGTCATGAAAGGAAAATTTCATATCTGCCGCGGTTTCGTAGTAGTCGCGAAATTTCTACAGGGGGGGGTCAAATTGACCCCCCCCCCCCAGTTAACGTAGGGTTAATATAGCATTATTTCAATTCAAATTCAAATTCAATTCTGGCTTTTATTGTTTAAAAAATGAACATGGCAAAAGTCTGGAGAGACTATTATTGTCATATTTAGAGTAAAATACAAGAAAACATAAAATAAGGTTTAATATATACATTGACATATAACCCCCCAAAAAAGAATGTGACTTCATGCATTAAAAATATAATTAATATTTGCTTTGAATTCCCTTATGTCTCATTGTAAAGGTCAAGGTCATCATGGGTCCCAAGTCATATCTCCTCAATGAACATGAGAAGCTATGGGAGAAGGAACTAGACCCACTGGTAGTGTCTATTCTCAAGTAAGTTCTTCCTGTCACTGTTTTATGGTATATGAGGTTTATGTTATTCACTGTATTCTTATTCTCAAAACGGAAGTGCCAGTAATGTAACGCAAATGTAATGATACAATGTCCTGATTCTAATTTCTTGTAAACTGGATAGACATTGAAATTGAATATCACTGATTTGTAGACCATATCTGACTCTTGCCCTTGTCATAATTCATTCATGAAATGTTGACCAATACATTTACATGTATCTCATTCAAGTTGGGCTTTGATCATCAACTGATACAGAGTTTTGAAACATTGAGATACATGGATTATGCTTGCCTGTGAGTGCCAAAAGGGTGTTAAAGCCTTTTTAAAGTGGTGGGAGCCCAAAAATTTGATGGCAAAAATTCGCTTCAATTGTATCGTAGTGAAAGATTGTCATTCAACACTAACTTCTGCAGGGATTTTCAGAATAAATGTGTTTGAAGAAGAATATTGATGAAAGAATACACAATGTAGTGCAATACAAATGTGACCATTACAGAGATGTTCAGTGAATGAAGTAGAAGACTTTTACAGTGTAGTTTAATAATTTTTGTGCGTGTGCTTTAGGAAAGGTGGAGGTGTTGGCGAAGGTGACATCAGGAAACTGGCTTACTTTGAACAATCCATTGATGCCGAATACATGGGTGACAAGGTAATATTAGAAACAAGGTATATTGTCGTAGTGTTTAGAGTGGTGTACTAGAAATGGAAGGTTCCATGCTGAGTACTTGGGTAACAAGGTAATGTATTAAGCTAGGGGCATCATACATTATGATTTGATTCATATATTAATTTTTATGCCATGAATTGTTTACTCTGTAAATTAAACAACTTCAATCAGCTCTGAGCTGCATGTTCAATGATTATTTTTTGTGTGGAAGATAAGCGATAATAATAGTAGTGGGTTCTTGTATAGTGCTTACATTTGTCACACTTAACTCTACTGGCGCTCAACGGTTAGTACCCAAGCTTTAGCATGGCTGCTATGAAGTGAACGGTTAATTTTATTTGGGGGTAGATTCATCGACTTCTATTCTGTACTTAAATATATTTTTGTTTTTAATAATTTGTATTATGTTCTCTTTTTTTAACTGTTTCTATCTTCTTGTTTATGACCATCACAGCCCAGGGATAAGACAAGAGCTGTGAGGTACAGATGTCCGCATAATACTGCCGTGCAGGTGAGTAGAAACTCCTGTCACACCCCAGTCGGTCACAAGGGAAGAGACAAAAATTAGACTGACACTCAAGCAAACAAAGAATGAAAGACCCTATCCAATGAAAAGGCAACTTTATATCAATGGAAAGCTGAGTGAACATAGAGTACAGATATAAAGGAATGAAATGCACATAGAGAAGGAATACTATGAGAGACAAATTGGGAGAAGAGGAGGTGTAGAAGGAGCAGAAAAGGAGGTGACTGGAGCAGAACAAGAAGGGAAAGATGGGGGGGGGGAGGGGTAAAAGAAAAAGAGATTGTACATGGAGAAGAAAAAAAGAACGAAATCGAGTAGAGAAAAAGAAAGGATGAGATAAGAAGAAACTGAATTGAAGTGAATGGAATTTATCTATTCACAGAACCAGTAAATCAAATACCCAGAGATAGAAATACAAGGGGAGGGGAGGGGAGGGGAGGGGAGGGGCGGGGAGGGGAGGGGAGGGGAGGGGAGGGGAGGGGAGGGGAGGGGAGGGGAGGGGAGGGGAGGGGAGGGGAGGGGAGGGGAGGGGAGGGGAGGGGAGGGGAGGGGAGGGGAGGGGAGGGGGGGAGGGGAGGGGAGGGGAGGGGAGGGGAGGGGAGGGGAGGGAGGGAGGGGAGGGGAGGGGAGGGGAGGGGAGGGGAGGGGAGGGGAGGGGAGGGGAGGGAGGGGGAGGGGAGGGGGGAGGGGGAGGGGGAGGGGAGGGGAGGGGAGGGGAGGGGAGGGGAGGGGAGGGGAGGGGAGGGGAGGGGAGGGAGGGGGGAGGGGAGGGGAGGGGAGGGGAGGGGAGGGGAGGGGGGAGGGAGGGAGGGGAGGGGAGGGGAGGGGAGGGGAGAGAAGAAGATGAGGAAGAAAGGGCAGTGATGGATTGGTTTATATTGACTTTTTATACAGTCTTAAGCATGTTAACTTTCTATGACAGGTATATGAGTACCAGAGGAAGGCAGCTCGTGTCGTGTTTGGCCCAGATATGGCTATTCTTGGACCTCATGAAGACTTCAATGTTCTCAGTCTTAGTGGTATGTAAAAAAACCTCAATGTCATAGATAAAATGATCAACTTATATGCAGTCGTTCCATACATGTATTGTTTTTATTTATGCAGTCAGTGGATTGTCTATGATGGAAGGGAAAAAAAAGTTTTAAGAAAAGGGGAAAATACTCTTCTTGGTTCACATATGCAGTGTTTACTTGTGTACATGTGTTCCCTCAATATATTTAACTCTTCAAGTTTGAATGTATAATGCTGATTTCTCTTTGCTTCTGCATGTATAATGTTCCTATACTCTTACAACATGCAGTGATAGCAATAGGCCACTTTCGTAGTGTAATCAAATTTATGCATATATATGCATTTGTGAAGCACCTCATATGGATTATCATCTGGGAATTATGTCATTTAACTGTTACGAATTTATGCATTTCAATAGTCAGAATGTAATTTGCATACATTAGTCTTTGCCAGGAAGGACATATTTTCCCTATCTAACGTAATATATGTATTTTGCAATTTGATTATTGAAATACAATTATTAATTGCAGGTGAATGAAATAAATTTGCAATGAGGCACTTTGCAAAGACGTATGCATTACATTTGGTCCATTACGAAATTTGGCAATTACAAGTGTGCATATCCCAGGCTTATAGGAAGCGTCATGGTGTAGTGGTTCTGACTCTCGTCTTTCAGTAATCATAAGGTCGTGAGTTCGTAACCCACTCCAGTATGTTAATTTCCTTCAGCAAGGTGAAGTAAATGGGGACCTGGTAGGAAACGCAGAGCTCGTGACAGCTGCTCTGCTAAAGCCAGGGTAATTATGCCTCATTATTGTAGAGCGCTTAGAGACTTCTAATAAAGTAAGTCAATGTTAATATTTCTGCATAATCTGTCTCTGTTTTTTGTACAGCTGGTAAACCCAAAGTGGAGAATGCTCTCAAAACCATCTGCCTCATGCTGGGACCAGATTACATCACAGACATTCTGGAGGTGAGTATTAATAAGACATACGAGGGTGTGCCACTCTAACGCCGGGTCACTTTTTCACAAGAAAGCCCTAAACACGAGTCCCATTTAAATAAAAAAATATCCCTAAACATGGGTAAACGTTTTTTCAAAATTTCCAAATTTTTTTGGTGTTTGCAATTGTGAAAGAGGGCTATACTTCAAGAAAAATCTGAGTACCCCCCCCCCTCCGCGACTTCCGATTCCTGTACAATGCAATGGTGCCTACATAGGCACACAAATCATCAGGAAAGTTCATGAAATCTGAACAATAATCAGGTAAAATAAGAAATTAGTTGACACTGCTGTACAACCTCTGTACCATCTTCCCCAGTATCCTATCTGCACATGTGCTGACCTGGGCAGTGTGGAAGGAAGGTCATCATTTACCATCGAACATCGTATATTTGCGGTAGGGTCGATTTTTTAAATGCATATGAATAAAAACATGTAATGGAATAAAATATTGATCCTTTAAATCTCTTTTGTAGGTGGAAACCGCTGACCATGCACGTCTAAAGATAAAGATCGCTTTCAACAATCATTTTGAGGTGTGTATTATTTCCCTTTCTTTATAAACAACTTATACACGTTTTATGTTGTATTTGCAATGTCCTTGTTGATTTGTATTTCAAGTATATAACTTAAATGTGCCCATTCTTAAAAAATATTGCTGTTTATTGGTGATTATATTGGGCAGACTATCACTATTAGACCTAAGGTTTCAGAATAGGAAACCAGAAATACATTGGCACTGATGTTGTGTAAGATATGTTGCATCAAAACTGCTGATCATGTATAATCTGTATAATCTATTATAAAATGTGCTATAAAAGGCATACTCCAGTGACATATTTATGTCTCTTTTTTCATTTGTAGTTTGAACGAGGAAACGGGGATAGTGCAATCTTCTCTGTACCTGACTTCATTGGATTTGCCTGTAGAGAAGTTGGTGAGTCTCAATAATTGTTCTCATTATTGCAAGATGTTGCAGAAATGTGATTCCACTTCTAGAAGTATTGGCAAGAGAAGGTCTGAATATTCAAGGTATCCTTCATTATTATCTATATAAGGCTTCCAAGTGGTACAATAAATCAGTGTATTCTGACAATATTGGACTCATTCAATATTGTCATAGCTTGAGCAATATGTTCTTGTATAAAACACTCAAAGCCATCCAATATTATATAAGTATCTAAGTCTGAAATACTGCTAGGTGAGAAAGGACCTAAAGTAAATTCCTCCCCCAAGAGTGCTTCAATTTTGAGCTTTTTAAAGAGAGAAAGCATTTTTTTTATCATCTGTTTTGTAATGATTCTGCATCACTTTTTGCCCTGGTAACCAACGGTGTATACATGTATACATGTATGTATGTTTGTTCCTTCACAGGAAGTCGCATCCGGGCTGTGGTGTCAAGGGTCAAGTTTGATGAGTTTCATCGTCATTCCATGCATCTGCTGAAGGCTGGTGTGTTCGGGTACAACCCTGATGGGAGTGTCAAAGAGAGACTGGTCTTTGAGGCTAACAAGCTGGTATGTCAAGCCCTGCATTCACATCTAGAGGAGTGTTTCACAAAGATCCTAAGTCGAACTTAACTCTAAGTTGGACTTAAACATTATGGAGAGCCATTTGTAGCCTTAAAATAATATACATTCAAAGGGCAAAAATTCAAGTATTTAGACTTTTCTTAAATTCCACATGAAGAATATGAAGTCTCCTTGATAATAGAAAATATGAATGATTTAAATTAACATTTTATGCCTTTTAAAATAACTTTTACAAAATATTTTCAAAGATGCTAACAGCTTTCCATAATTATTAAGTCCAACTTAGAGATAAGTTCAACTTAGGATTAGTGAAACACCCCCAGCTTACATTGTAGAATTAAGTGCACATTCTTGGTCAACAGAGCTTATATTCAAATTTGTAAATAAAGAGTGATTATTTCCTAGAAATCTGCATTTCAATGCCTACCCACCCATTCTATATTTCCAATCTACAGTATTCTTTTTTTGTTGCTTTCAGAGCTATGTTTAGCTTTCCAGAGGTTTTTTTTATTTTTTATTTTTTAAAGATTTTAGAGTTAAATTTCTCTCAAGTACTATAATTGCATCATCTAGACATCAGAAATGTTTCCCGTCACATGTTAATATGTAGAGGTTTTGTTGAAGGTTAGGCTTCCCGGGAGAAGTTTCTCCCCTTGGTGCACATAATCACTGTGCATGCAAAAAATTCTTTACAATATGTAGACAAAGGTGTTGAGAAATCTGTATTTCATGTAACAATACCTTTAATTTGTTACTGTATAGTAAATTTACAATTAACAACTGAATTATTCATATCCCTCGTAATTTTTTTTTTTTTTTTAAATTTTTTTTTTTTTTTTTTTGGGGGGGGTTTGTTTTTCTTAAAACTTAAAAATGAAAAGTGGACTGGCTGAATCAGGACCTTTGCTGAATACTTTTAGATGTACGCTTTAATAAGTCACATTCTCAAGAAACATTAAACAGGACAAACCAATTTCTCACGTACTTAAAAAATTACTAATATTAGTAAGGGCATGAATAATTTACTCCTGACGACGGAGAGTCAACTTGTTCGAAACGTTGAGCCCCCTCCTACCACCCATCCTCTCCAACTTGCACTATAGTTCTCTTTAGAACTATAAGCTCAAGAAAGATTACCAACAGTCCTTATTCAGGACTACACACACACTCAAGTAAGAAAGATTACTGCATGACAGTCCTTTTCAGGACTTCCCAATCCTCCCCCCCCCCCCTCCCCCTCTCAAAAGGTGCAACTGTAAGCCTACTGTATATGAATAATTTAGTTGTTAACTACATCTCTTCTTCTTCTTCTTGTATCCTTTGCTCTTTAGGTAATCACCAATGTTGACATCCAAGCCATAGAACCAGTGGATTCCACAATGAGAAGCAGTCTACTCAAGTCTGTTCAGATGGCCATCGAAATAGCAACTCAGTGAGTCGTTCATTTGCATATCCAAGCCTTATGATGGGATTAGGAAGGGTTTTATGCAATCACAGATAAATGTCCTTCAGAATGAGCACAGTAAATGATGAGAATGTAATCTCTTGTGTGTTGAATATTAGTCATGTTTGCAATTTTGTAAGTCAACAACTACCTGCTTTTGTACCATGAGCAGTACCTACGTAGGACATAATTTTCTGCAAACTTAAAGGAGACTTATTCCTTCATGTTAATTACAGAGGAACAAACAAAACAGAGAAACAGATATGGTAAATAAAATTTTAGAAAATTCTGACAAAGTGTGAGAAACTGTCCAATTTTTTCATCGCCGAGATCATTACCTGTATTGATTTCAGAATAGCCTTTTGGCAATGTGGCCCCTTTTATAATTTAAAGAGGGAGGACTCTGCATTTAATTTGCCACAAAAGCACTTGAATTGTATATAAAAGTACACCCCATTAATTTATATTCTTTGTTCTGATGTATGAGTAGATATGTTAAGAGAACAGCTGACCTTGATACAACCCACAAGTAAAAGATGGTTAATGAAATTCTAGAGAGACATTTGCTAACCAAAAACCCTGTAGGAACCCTTGTTCATTACATATTCTTTATTGTCATATAGATCTAGTCAGAGAACTGCTGGCCAGGAAATAGCCAGCATGGAATAGGACTCCGAGAGCGAAAGAAGTTAACCAATCAACTTGTTGAAACCCTTGTGAATAGCGTATTGTTCTGTCTTTGTATATACTTGTAGATCCGTTCAGAGAACAGCTGGCCAGAATGCAGCCTGCAAGGAACAGGAAGCCAAGGGACTCCTAGAGAGACAGAAGCTTGCTAATGAGCAGGAGAATGAGAAGGCCCGTACCATACTCCATGAGCTGAGAGCCAGTGCAAGCGCCGTGGAGTCCTGCGGGCAAGCTACAGCTGAGGCACAGGTAAGCTAGGCCACAATTTGTGACCCTACAAAAGCACCAAATAGTCACCAGAAAACACTTTTTATAGTTACGGGGTGATTCCGAAAGAGGAGAAGCTCAGCTTTCAAATTCTTTATTACTCATCACAATTGAATGTCCCTAACTTAATTAAAAAAGAGAAGGAAAAATACCACTTTTAAATTGTTTTGTGCTTTCAAAATTTGAAATTACATAGACAAAAGTATACTCTTCCAGGAAATACTGAAAACAAATATTTGAACATCCGGACCAAATACACCTGGATTTAGCTCTTGCTGCAATCATATTATAAACCTTTACGTCAGTCAGGAATCCCATGTCTTTTACAATTTGATCGCCTGTCTGATTATCAAGATATTTATGATTTGAAAACGAAATTTCACATTTCGTTTTTATAACACTACAGTCTATTGGGGAAAATGAGTATGGTAAAACTTGTCACTCAAAGATTTTTAATTTTTTAAGGCACTTCATGATCATTTTGAAGCACAATTTGTTTAGGGCCTTAATATTACACCAGATCACAGACACTGATAACACATAGTGCCATGCATCTCAGATTTAACATTGTCAAACGATGACTTTAAATCATTGTCAATGTAATCTTGTTTCCCAGGCCCAAGCAGAGAGGCTCCTGATCGAGGGTCACAGCGCCATCGAGGCAGCTCGTCTCAAGGCAGAGGCTGAGGACATCCTATGTGGCACCGATCTGAACAACACTCAGATGGCCCAGGAGTCTGAACTCAACTATGTGAGAGAGCAGAATGAGCTAGAGATAGACAAGACTAAACAGCTAGCAGATATTGAGGTCAGTTGGCTCTTCTTAATTACTCTGCCCCAGGTTCCCAACCTTTGCATGTGGTGGAGTTTTATTTCATGTGCTATGCTTGTATTGTAAAAGACAACAGAGGTACACATGTATCGACAATGTACAACCTCTGTGACAGTAATCCACAGGTTAGTGGGTCCCAAGCATGGCAATAATATCCTTTGGCAATACATCGATTTACATTTGCCATCCTCAATCTAGGTGTAGTAAGTTGTTCCCTAGAATTCCTTGAATGCATGAATGCGGTAAAGGTAGCCATACTAAAGCTGAGGTAATAACACTGGAGCTCTAGCAGTGTCATTTGACACAGACATGAGCCAATGGTTCTGATCGTGCTGCCCTTCAAATAGTGCCTTGAAGGTATCAAGGCCAGGATTATCTGTGAATAAATTATTAGCACCCTCAAAGCACGGATATGTAATAAAAATATTTTTTAAATATTTTAAAAATAGAGCAAATGTGTATATACACTGTATTTATCATTTTATCATCAAGTTGTTTGACCTCCTAAACATAATTTCTCTTTTCCATTTCTTTATCTCCTTGTTACCGGTACATCATAAAGGTTGAAAAGTTTTCTGAAATGGTGGAAGCCCTTGGAGCGGACGCCATCATGGAGATGGCTAATGCTGGACCCAAATTTCAGGTAAGGAAGCGAAATGCCAATATCAGACCTGCCAACAAGTACGATTTAGTTGTATTTCGTACGATTTTTAGAAGCAAATACTACAGTACGATTTTCCTCAATAAAATACGATTTTTATTTTTATTTTGTGTGTGTGTGCCATTTTCAATGGCAAAATGCCCATCCTGACCTTTAAAGTATACTACAAGCATCTCACATTGGCAATTTGGGGATGTTCATTGGTTCATCGAACATACCAGTCGTGACAAAGTCATGCATATTCAACCAATGATCCATTTAAAAAAAATTCTTCCTGTATGTAGGAACTGTAAGAGGCATTGATCTGCGTAACAGTTCGTGTTTATTTTAAGAATACAACTTTTGTCAGTAGAATACAATTTTGGGATCAAAGAATACAGTTTTTGAACTCCAGACATAACATATTCAAATTTATGGATGTTTCTTTCCTGGGGACCTAGTGATGTGTTATTCCATTGACCCCATTATAAATGAATGAACTACAATACTTGAAAAATAGTCTGCATACATTACTTGTTGCTATGTCAGACAAGCTTTCAGGTTGTCAACAAGAACCTTTGTTCAAAAAAGTGTGCATAAAATGTGAATGTTAGTGAACCGGTCTATTTAGTGGAACTGCCATGTAAAATTTAGCTCCCCCCCAAAAAATCCAAGTTTCCTGATTTTAGAAAAATAATTTCTATTATGATATTTGAAATCTACACTTTTCATTCTGTTTTTGTGAATTGTACCCAATTTTTTTTTTTACTGGTCTACATGAACATGTAACTTTGTTGAGACACTTTTTAAAATTACAAATCTGGTAACTACACTTATCATGTTTTGACATATATTTGCCCTTCATTATTGCTGTTTCCATGTATTTCATCTATTCATCACAAAATAATTTGTTAATTTTGTTGATGTTTTCTTATTTATCTGCCATTTCCTCATCTCATCGTTGTCTATCTATGTCTACTCTACAAAGAGTTTTTCTTTCTACCTGTATCTTTTAGAATATGATCATGCTAATATTACATTCTTTTTTCAATATTTTTTCGCATTCAGGCTGAACTGCTGAGCAGTCTTGGGCTGGAGATGACGCTTTTCACTGATGGAAGTAGCCCCATTAACCTCTTCAATGTTGCAGACGGTCTTGTAGCTCAACCACAAAAAAGTGAAATGGCCTGAAAGGTTTCATAGAATATTCCTACAATATATTGTTACATGTGTAGAAGCAGTAACAGGTCTTGTTTTGGGGGTCATTAAATATTGTGACAAAAAAGGTCTTGCATTTACAATGTAGATCATTATAGTTTCAAACTACTGGTACATTGTATGTGCAAAGTTAACACATTAAAAGTTCATACCTTTCCTATTTCGATTCGGATATTACTAAAAATTTCACTATTTTTTTCTCTCTTGTTTTTCTGCTTTCAATAATACAAGCTCATTAACAGGGTGGACTTCCACATTAACTACTGAGTTCTCTCATACCCCTAGTCTAGACTTAATGCAGTAGGCAATGGCTGAGGTAAGGAGGGATATTTAAATGAGAAAATAATAAACTTATTCATGTACTTAAGCTTACATTTAAATTGTTATATTTTAGATACTGAAAGTAAAGCTGTTGAAACTATTAAAGGTGAATTTTGGAATATGCAATAAAGCCATCAGTCACATGTTAGAGAGTATATATTTATAAATGTATATCATTGCAGAAACTGCACGTTCTAAAGTAATATAAATATGTTTACATGTATTAGAGTAAAGGAATTGGGTCACATTTGGTATGGCAATGAAACCAACAATTTATCTCAACATCTGTAGTGGCTGAATAAGCTTTATGCAAGAAAACAAAGTTATGAAATTAGCTTGTATTTCATGCTATAAAGCATCGGGATAGAGTAGAGACTGCTGTGAAATAATAAATGTCTTTCAATCCTTCTTGTACTAATATTTATATATATTGGTAATGTATACCGGTATGTAATGTTATAATGAGGATAATGCTAGTATTTGTCTGGTGAATATAGTATGTGTGTAATTGGGTTTTTATAGACATGTATCAATCAGATATGAATGTTTACGTCCGGGGACCGACCTTTTATAGAAAGGTCAAGATTAGCAGTGAGAAGAATACAATAGAATTACAAATTAATTATTGAATGCTGGGATGAAAGGAGTGAGAAATTGATTGCTGTTGATATTATTATGTGTTACAGGATTATAAATACATCATATATGATTAAATGAAGGTAACTAAACATGGCCTAACAAGAACATCAATGCCTTCATGAAATTATTAATGATTATTGATAACAAATTATTTGCCCAAATATATACTATTATATAGTTAGTGATGACTTTTATGGTCTTTGATCATGCCATTCTACAACAGGGTTGTCATAAATTATGTACATGTAACTCAGCTGGAAGTCAGAAAACTTCTAAATATTCATATAGTATGTATTTTGTTATATTGTTGCTACATGTATATAGAAATTGTGTATTTTGATATGAATTCCTAAGTTGGGTGGATCTCTAACAGAATTTTGTTTACAGAGATATCTGTTTTAAAGAAGAAATAATAACCAATGCTTTTCAATCCTGCAGCTCAAATCTGTCGCATGAATTCAACTGTTTGTATATGTAATGTATCTACCCATACATATACGTTTACAGTAGGAGAGATATTATCCATATAGCAAAAACTAGAACAAATTAAACATTTGAAATCAATCTGTAATCATGGAGAAGCAATGTTGTGAACAGGAATGCTTTGTTCCCCTCCCCCTCCTCCTTTTCCTTGTTTTCTGTATGATAATTATCTACATGTATGTCATAATGATGCATGAAAGATGATAGTATGAACTTAAAATTTTACCATTCCTATTTTATCACTTGTAAGACTCCACTCTACATTTCTAATACAAATTGAATACATGCAAACTAAAATCCATATACCAAAACTATTGCTGTGAATGAGTTCTGCCTCCACGAATTGTCATTTTGATGCAGATTTATATTTGACACTAATTTTCATTTGTTAATTTCTTTTGTTTTGATTTCTTTGACTAGGATTGATCTATTGATTAGTGTGTGAATAATGGCAATTCACTAATTCATGAAATTCAGATTTAGATGTGATAAAACCCTTTATATATCAGTAGAGAATCTCTTTTCAATGCATTTTATTTATCTATAGAAACTAGTGCTGGTTATTATGTATACTTGAAAAGTGAACTCATATGGATTGTTTCGACAATACTTTACATTTATCCTTCATTATTTTTTAATTTTCAATTTTCTTTATGTTAAATAGGTGCAATAGTCTAGGTTTCATTGTCATAAATAATATTTTTCAGGTGATAAGTGTATTGGAAATGTATTTACATATTCACATACAATTAATGGAATACAAACTCCTCAATTGTCCCATTTAGAGATTTGAAAAGTATCATCATTTTTTAAATCTATAGGGATTCTTCAACTCTTCATATGTCACACAAATAATCTTCCTGTGCCAAATCATATTTTTCCATTAATTGTGCCTGTTATTTTGTGCAAATATATAAGTGAGCGTGCAGAGAGGTAAAGTGGTAGTGGAAGTCAAATTTATAGTCACATGGCCTTTTAATAGTTATCATATCGAACTCTTACAAAGTATTTCAAAAATAGTGGAAGATGATTTGTTTTTGTAGTGTGTGGCACTTTTAATCGGTGCCTTACATATACATATTTGTATTTTTCCATACTTCATTATTCTTGCTACCTCTTATTAAAAAGTAGAAAATTCTGTTGTATAAGTGTTTGGAATGTTGAGTAAATTTTATGTCTGAAAGACGCAACCTTTTTGTATAGATCTTTGAATTTCCATTTATTCATTAATGATAATTAATTTTCTATTATGGATTCTACATTTAATCTTGAGTCAGACTTTCCCTCACTTGCGACAAACATTGAGAAATTGTATGGATGTAGTTTGTGTGGGGTCTAAAAAAATGTTATTTACATAGCAGTAAAATACCTGAAAGTCATATATTCAGAGTACCAATATATAGTTTTGATTATGAATAAAATTCAAAAAGGAAACTAAATTGTGTGTTATACATGTATCTTATTATGTTTTCATTATTTTTCCTGTGAGATTGTAAAGGAAGAGAAAGTTCTATTTCTAGACATTTAATAAGGACAAAGGGTAGGCAAATTATTATGACTCATTGGTCCTTTTGGCTTTCAAGGCAAGGAAGTCACTTTGAATTTTGCCTTTCACATTCCTGATGCTACAAGAAAAGAAAAAAAAAAGATGAACTTTTTACCAAACCCAAGATCTACACTTAAACAAGGAGTTTAAAAGAAATATGTGGGCTCTCTGAGATGAAAAAGAAATTGAAATGTGCAAGAGAGAGGGAGAGGGAGATAGAAGTAGAAAACCAGGATAGATAGATCTCATATGTAGTCTGATTCTGGTGTGATTTTATAATGCATGCAGATTAGTGTATAGTGCTCGCCCCTCTTGGAATTATTCTCCAATTTATAAACCACATCTCAGATACTTTCGTGCACATGCAGATAGCAGAAGGTCATTTGTACAACACCTTAAAACACATCAAGACAAGTGCTAGATTCGTGTTCATGAAAGTTAATAATCGTTATTCATTTATGCACTGACGGTACATTCCATGATACACACTTGGAAGTATCTTTTTCAAGAAGCCAAACAAAAGGTATTGTAGACTAGATGGAACTTAGACTGCACGCAGTCAATTTTTCAAATTCAAGTTTGATTGTAATCCATGATCAGGTTCTCAGAATATCATGATTACAAGCTATTTTCATTAACATGTATGACCCTTTGACTTCATGACCCTAAAATCTAATCGGTTCATTGGCTCTGCAAGATACATACATGTCCTGAGTTTGATAGTAACCCATCCGTCAGTTCTAATGAGAATGAGTTCACAAGTTAATTTTTGCATACACAATGAGCCCCATGACCTTTGACCTCATGACCCCAAAATCTACTCAGTTCATTGGCTCTGCAAGATACATACAATTGGAGTTTGGCAGGAATCCATCAATCGGTTCTGGAGATAACGCGATCACAAGATCAATTGTAAAATTGCTATCTCTGAACTGGTCTATTGCAACAGCATGTTTTCTTGACATTGTCGATTTACTAGAGCTGATAAGAATACTTCCTCTCTTAACTTAGTTGACTTGAATAATGGACACCAGACACCATGAACTTGGAATAATACTTTTATTCTTTAATGTAACTCTTTTTTAGATGATTTTTAAGAAGAAAATGTAATGTTGATTAAATCAAATGTGGCAACTAATAATATTGAATCTACAATAGTGGGGAACAAAATTCAATAGCAAATACATGATTTTGTGTGTACAGAAAATGGCCTAAACCATGACAAAGTAAAATTATGCAAGGTATGACAAAAATATAATTTAAAAAAAAAACAGGAATAAAAAGGGATTTCTGTTTAGGAAGAATCCCTATATAAAAAAAAAATTCAAAATAAAAAGGTCATCACGGCTCTTATATCCTTGAGGCTTTCTATCTGTATTATTCCTCCTCACCCCAGGTTCTCAATAGGTACCCAGTAGGATACTAAAGTTAATATGATTGGATTACATGTGGGGGCCTATAAAAACTATGGCGACTAGGTAGCTGGAATGCTCAAAAAGGAAGCTGTGTGCAAAATAGGTACTACACGAACTCACAGAAATGTGAAGTGCATTATGCTTTATGTCATAAAAAGAATCGCAGTGGGTTACTCTGACTCTGAACAACTGAATGAAATACTCGACATAGCTCTTGGAAAAGTAGCATCCACAAATACACTTTTCCAATCTCTACATACTGGCTTTTTATGCTTCTTTTCCCACTAGAATACAATGCCCTGGACTTTAGAAAAAGAGTATTGTACTGAAATAAAATTGTTTCAAAAAGGTAAATATTGAGAGTCCAATGAGTCCAACGACAAAAATGTTTGTGCCTTTATCTTTAAGATCGACACTTTAGTTTCTTTTTACATGATAGTTGTTCTGGTGTTTAATCCTTCTTAATATTGAGAGTCTAAAAAAAAATCCAACAACAAAAAAAAATCAATATCAGTCTTCATCGACTTTTGAGCTTCTTTTTCGATGTCGATGGTTGATCCAACTCCTCTTCATACTCTATTTCGACCCTGGCGTGTTTCCTCCTTGACGTGACTTTCTTCTTTGATGAAGAGGCCTTTTCCTTCTCTAGTTCATCATCACTTTCATCTTCATCGTCGTCTGAAGATGATGAGTTATATCCCTGGGGCCTTAGTTTATCCATGTCCTACGAAAATAGTAGAAATGTAAAATGATTGATAATTTTGTATTAATTTTTTTTCTTTTTTCGGGGGGGGGGATATATTTTACACCATCATGAACTGCAATGCATGAGAGGGTAATAGGTAATGAAAAGGCAATGGCAGATATAAGGACATGGTGTAAATACTGTTTTCAAGATATCTAACTTCAATGATTATGCCGTAAACCACTGCCCCCACACACAATTTTTTAATATTTTTAATGGCAACCAAACTTTCTTTGATTACCTCAGTGATAGTGTTAATGATATCTTGACTTTTTTAAAAGATCTGAAAAATATTTTTAAAATAATTAAATATCAGGGGGAGGGGGGTTGGGTGGAGTGGGTGGGTGTATGTATACATGGTAGAACTGTACACCTTTAAATGTCTGGGTTTCAAGATGCAACAACCCTTTTCACAACTGTAATTTTGCGCACAATAGTTTTGGCTCTGAATATAGTTCATCATCTCTGTTTACAAAAGCATGTCAGCTGCTGCTTTACCGGTAATCTAAATCCCATGATCTACATGAATTTTTTTTACTTGTTATCTGATTTACATCAATGAAAAAGATGCACCATTTCAACCAATAACGACATCATAATAATAGGATCAAGATCAGTGGATCATACCTCAAAATCACTGAGGTCGCTCTCAATGAAGTCTTCATCAGCAACGTATTCAGTTTCTAATTCCTCCTCCTGAAAAAAAGATAACAAAACATCAGAAAAGAAATTACTATATATTCAAATAAATTGACTAAAAACCCTGATACTCACTACAGCAGGGATGGAAGAGATCGGTTTACTAACATATTCAAATTTTATGCATACTTTTAAACAAAGTTTGTTCTTGACAACCTGAAAGCTTGCCTGTGTCTTTCCTGACATAGCAACAAGTAATGTATGCAGAATGACTTCCAAATATTGTAGTTCATTCATTAATAACTGGTTAATTGAATAGCTCGTCACTATGTCCCCAGGAAAGAAATATCCACAAACTTGAATATGTTAGTAAACTTGTCTATTCTGGAATAATAGTACTTTGAACTTTTACAGATGATCAGGCATATTGCTGAATACTTCAATTTCTAAAAAATTCTTACACTGTAATCTCTTATAAGAGATTGCCCTTCCCTCATTTAGAGAAATCACGAGAATTATTCCTCAGCCACAAGCTTTGTCAAAAGAAATATAATTTTAGTATGGATGCTTGCTTATGAGACAGACCAAATTTGTGACCTCTGAAAGAATAATGAAAGAATTTACCCTGTATGGGCAAACATTTAATTAAAAAATTCACAAGAGAACATCTGCAATACTACAGACATATTAACACATTAATACTAAATTGACAATATTTCATGATTTTAATCACACTCGAACAACAAATAACCCTTTGAACTATGACCCTTGCAGACACAAAAAGGGCAGCTTTACCTCTTCAGCGGCAGCGGCTTCTCTCTCTGCGGCTGCTTCTGTCTCTTCCTCCTCTTCTTCCTCGCCATCAAGTGCTCGATCAAAAGCATGAGATGGGAAGTTGTAAATGTCTCCATACTGCAAGTGTATAAATAGAAATGCACAAATGAAAACATTGTTGATCAAACAGTTTTTGAGCATCAAGTAACGCCTAGCTGGAATGCTCCCCAGGGAGTGGAGATTGTGCACACATTGTATGCGGGCAAGCACTGAATCAAATGACCGGGGCAATAGTATATCCTTATGGCTTAGAGCTGTCTGAGATGTATTAAGCGCTATATAAAAGCTGAATATTATTATTATTATTATAATTCAATGGTAGTATTTAACGTCAATCTGTTTCACTGCCATTACGCTGTAAAGTACAAATTCTTAACAGATAAAAACAAAATGGATACAAAAAAGTATCACTATTATGAAATATGATTACAATTGATACAAAAGGCCTTTTAAATAGGACTGAATAATGCAGAAAAAGACAAATTGACTTGAAATTCATATATTCTCCACGTGACATTTAGCATTCCTGCTACCCCTTTTAACAAATCATCCCCAAGACACAACTATTTGATTAAATTGCCAGAAACAATCAAATTGTTTTTACCGTTCCGGACTTCAATCGATCAAGTAGTTCCTTCTCGATAGCATTGTCCAGTTGAGCAGCAATCAGGGCCTTCTCCTCTCTCCTTGATTCCCTCCTCTCAACTTTCCTAGCAAGGGGCACTATCTTTTTTCTGCAGGTAAGAAAACACAACAAATTAATATGCCGATAAAAAAACAGTAAGAATGATGTCATATGGGGGGGGGGTTCCACTTTTTACATCTGGATTATGATGTTGTATGGTATGTTCCACTCACTTCACACTTATTGGATTAAAAATATTCCTGATCTTTTATTCATGCCTTTTCTTTCCAACTCCATTCAATTCTTTCAAGTTAATGATATACATGAACATACCTTATCTGTCCAAGTTTTACAAGAAGATCAACTGTTTAAGCCTCGGTCACAAATGGCATTACGAACTGCTATGAACGCCGTACGAACAATTTTCAGACCATGGGAAAAAAAGTAGATTCGTACGAACCTTTGTGACCGTAGCTTTACAGGTACTATGTCCCTTTTGCAGCCAACCTCAAATTCTGTAGAACTTTGCAGGAATTATGAATATGTCATGTATGTCCTATCTGTGAAATTTAAACGTTAGCAGTGTCCTCATATTCAAATTATGCAAGAAAACCCGTTTACTTGCTAGGCTTCACTGTCAGACACTATTGAGTGACTGACTGGCTTTTTTCTTCTTTGGTAATAACATACATGTACATGAAAAGAGTTGTTAAGGGTACATGAGCATTTGTCTACATCAATAACCCACTTCTTGTGATGGCCAAGATTAAACTGATTGAATCTTTGCGCAGCATAAAACGTATGACCATTCGGTGCAATTGTCTGAAAATTAAAAATATTACTTTTGGGCTCTATAGCCCTAAAGTCGATTTGACAACTATTAGTCATTATTTTCCCACTTGAAGACATTTTCATGCCCCACCTTTTGTATGGAAGTTCTAAATAAGTATTATCTTTCAAAAGCAGTTGGAATTTAACTTTTTCATTTTTTGGGCCTGCAAATGGGACATAGTACCTTTAAGTAAGACAATATTGACTTTTGCCAAATTACTTCAAACTTGATGGAAAATGTTACTGATTTGAAAGAATTTGAAAGAGTTAAGGATAAGGAAAGGGAAAATAACAATGAGGACAGAGGAAAGAAGGAACAAAAAACCCAACAACGAGTGATAAAGAAGAAAAAGAACGAAGAACAACATGCTCCCCAGGGAGTGGAAATGTGCATACAATGTGTGCGACTTAAGCCTGAATCCGATGACAGGGGTAATGATGAAATATGTAAAACGCTTAGGCACATCATTGTACCGATGTATGGGCGCTATATAAAAGCGGAATATTATTATTATTATTATAAATAAATAATAATCACTCACTGTCTCCTAAGCACCAACTTGCGCATGCGAATCAGGTACTGGGTAATCTTGGTGAAGCGTTGCTTGCACTTGTGCTTGATGAAGCCCGGCCAGAACTTGAGATTCCTGTTGATCTGGACGAGGGCTTTCTCATAGTTCTTGGACAGACGAACCTTCTCCCACAACCTGTCTGGAAAGGCCGCCCTCTCAATGGTCTTCATATACAGGTAGCAGACACCTAAAAAGAACAAAATATCAGAATGTTGATCAATTTTCTAGCTGGTTTATCTAAAAAGAGTAAATAATAATAATAATAAAGGGCATTTATATAGCGCCATCTATCTAGACAATTCTATTCTGAGGAGCACAAGTTAAATTATTACACCTCTTTAGCCTAGCTGCCATTACAGCGCTCTAGCATTTCAAGGAATTTATTCCTGCCAAGGTACTGTTTATAGGATAACCAGACAACAGTATCCTTTGAATAGAAAAAGAAGAGGATGAACATATTCAAGTATAAGTGTGTATCAAGAAACTTGCAGGGGAAATTATATATTTTAATTTGGTTGCCTTGGGCTACTCACAAAATCATCTGGATTTTGGCCGTGCAGTCGATCTCCAAATAAACTTGAAGAGGTGACTATTCCACAACAATCAGCAATATTCAAAAACAAACTTTCATTTCACAGTGTAAAATGAACAAATATCTTATTTCAATATAATTCCTTTGATTTCTGTATCCTCTCGATTGGAATTCCTAGGCTGTTTCAAACTCTCGCACTATATGAGTATTATAGGAGGTCACTCCAGTGAATCCCATTAGCGTACGACGCTATCCTAAAGATAACCTCATACATGAGTAAGTGGACTATGACAATCGGGGGCTTAACTGAAGAATACCCCACCAATAGGGTTAATGTACTTAGACGTCGAAGGCCTAGGGTTAGAGTTAGGGTTAGGATTAGGATTAGGTTTAGTGTTACTTAAAAAGCTTAAGTCTTGAGATTTTATAGCTTCATTGGTGAAGCGTTTGGTACCCTACAAACGTTTGGTCAATTTATGTGGTGGGGTATTCTTAAGTGCCAATCGGGCAAGTAGCAGCCAACTTGTCCCGCTTGACCTGTCAAACATGACCTACCATTCTCTTCTCTGACCGTGGCATACTGGCTGTTGGCGAGAGGGCAGGAGGCACGATTGCATTGTCCGGTCAGGTTGTACTCATTCCTGCAGAACTGTTGTGTGTGGACCTTGGTGTTCACCTTGAAAGAACAGAAGGTCGTGTTGATGATGCTCCAGATGACCTACAATTAAAGCCAAAGAGAAGAAAAAGTCACAAAAAATATAAACTTGATAGAACCAAACAAATCTTAAGTTGCGATCTCTCTCTATCTCTCCCAATTTATTTGATATATCTTTATCCCTCTCAGGCTCTCTCTCTCTCTCTCTCTCTCTCTCTCTCAAACTGTCAAGAGTCAAAGTCGGACTCAATCTCTTTTGAAATTGATACTCGATAATTGATATCGAATGGAGGAGAGCATAACAAATAAAACCATGATTGTGCTCCTCACTTACATGTATTACCACTTTGGTAATTTACAAAATTTACAAAATCTAAAAAAACTTTATATTTTGATTTTTTTTTTTTAAATTAAAGAAAGGGGACTCAATTTGCAATCTAAGAATTTTAGCCCGGCCCGAGTTGTAATTTGTATTTGTCTGATTGTCTGATGTTGAGTTCGCGTCTAGAACATATGCCATTAGGGTGTCTGATCGCGCACTCGGTTTGGTGTGCTAAAGTCCTCCCCATAGAGATTGCACACATCACTATGTAGTCCATGTGCATTGCACGCTCATGCAAACTTGGTCAATGATTTTATTACCAAAATAATAATAATAATAATGATAATAATGGTTTATTTACCAAGGGTAGCCACTTCAGTTATGAAACTGCTCTTTCAGCAGGCCCTGCTAACATAATATGTTATTACTACCCTTCTCCAATCTAATATGCTGAGCACCCAGCTAGAAGGCAGAAGGTCCCATTGTTATAAGTCTTTGGTATGACTCGGCCGGGGATCGAACCCACGACCTCCCGTTCATGAGGCGGGCGCTCTAACCACTGAGCCACCATGCCCGGTTCAAAAATGAGATTCAAACCAATATATCTCGTGACCCTGAAGGTAATACTCAATAAGTGAGGTGTCATATGAAAGAGCAGGTTTTTCTCCACATTCCCCAAAGGGGCTCACCCCAAAAATTCTAAAAATATTTTGCTTAAAACAGTGATTTAAACATTGTTTCCATAGTAACTCGGAGGTTTTATGGTCCAAACGGCTATCCATACTTTTATTCACTATACGCGCAGATGTTACGCGATGTAACCATGGTTTGGACTGAGCGGAGCTCACGCCTCCCAAATTAGCTGATTCCAAAAATGTGGGAAGGGTATTTTCAAACTGTTAGGGCGAGTGATCTCTTGGGGCTAGCGAAAAAATAAGTGCATACATATGTTCCTTACATCTCGCCGGACATAAGCCCGGGGGGCGCAGCTCAGGAAAGTGGCAAATTTTGGAGCTAGGATGCAAACAACATTTAAATCGCTGTTTTGACCAAGTTATTTTTAGAACTTCGGGGGTGCGCCCCTTTGGGGAATATGGAGAAAAACCTGCTCTTTCATATGACACCTCATTTATTGAGTTTCACCTTCAGGATCACAAGCCCTACAGGTTTTAATTTCAATTTTTTTCATAAAATCATTGACCAATTTTCATGGTCGCGCAATGCACGTAGACTGCATAGGGATGCGTGTAATCCTATGGGAAGTATTTTAGCACAAAACATCAGGTGCGCGATCAGACACCCTACAAATATCCAACAAAAATGGTGAAAAACAATCCCAAATTGATAATTGAAAAATCGTTCAGACACCCTAATGACACAGTCTACTCTAAATAGTCTAGGGTCTAATCTCATTCTTTTCAAGTGGCTTCACAATACAAGTGAAATCCCAAACATATCCAACCATTCACAACAATTTGACAAGAATCAACAACACACATGCATGATGCACACACACACACACACATAACTAATTAAACACACAAAATACTAAATGCGTGGGACTATCAATCACCAGTCTGGTAATAAACCAACCTCTTTTACCGTTCATACAAAGGCGTTAAATACATAATACATGTAAATTATCCTCTTTAAAGAGTTAAAAAACCGACTTACGTCATCGTGTTGCATTTTGCCTGACCACGCAAGAATTTATCACGAAAATTTAAAGGACAGCCGAACATGTGGCAGACTAAACAGGATAAAATTAGCACCCCGATATTGAGAGAAACTTGGAGGAAGAAGAAGGTATCTTCGAAATAAAAAATAAAATCAGAACAAAATAGAGAAGAGGAACATCTTCGGCGATCCCCGCGAGAGTTGTGTTTGTGTGTGTGCATGTGGGGCACTGACGTAGGAACACCCCCCCCCCCCTCCCCCGGTCAAAAATGTGGGGGAGGGATAATATCATTCCGCCTCCCCCCCCCCCTACTTGAATGGCTGAAAACCCTTTTTGTGCATTTTTTAAATAGTGTCCTTTTCCCTTTGGAAATGTATGCCCCCTTGTCTTTTCACCATAAAATGTAGGACTATTCCCAATTTAAAGTGACTAAGAGAAATTTTTTCTCTTCAATTTCACCCAAAGCTCGCTCGCATTTTAAGTTAATATAATTTTGTTTCTTATTAAAAATCTTTTCAGTCTTTCATGATTAGGATTTTTTTCTTTCTTCTTATCTTTATAAGATGTACGCACTGCGACTCATAAATCTTAAAATATTTGCTTGCTCGCTTCACTCGCTCACAAATAAATATTCAGACCATCACACCAACTGCAAAGTATGATTAGAGAACAATGAAATCATCCCTGATATTCTAATCACAATGTAGGGGTATAAGCTAGGCCTATATACCAATGTCTTAAAATTGTATTTTTTCTCTTATAGGTTTCCCTTTGTAAGTGCCCCTTTTTTCCCGAAAGTGCCCTTTTTGCAGTGACCCCCCGCCCCCCACTTCGAAAGACGCTCCGCCGCCCCTGGTCCACGGGTGGAGGTGATTGTTAAATCTCGAAGAACAAAATATATTTCCTCATGGAACAAAATATAATCCCTCATGTCCACAATTACATTTTGCATTTTTTAATTAATGAAAAATGTCTTAAAATGCTCGTGATTGGCGCTTTGCGCACATTCAGATTTTCAGGATGAGTGTTTCAGCCCAGTCCCCCCCCCCCCCCCCCTCCTCACTTCAAAAAAGCTTCCTACGCATAATTATGTGAAGGGGTTGTTGTTGATGTGGGGGTCACGCCGATTGTCCGGTTAACCATCACCAGAGATCGGGATTTCTATGATTGTACCCCCCCCCCCTCTCTCTCTCTCTCTCTCTCTCTCTCTCTCTCTCTCCCCGAACCGATTGCGCTCCGCATCTGTAACTATATATATATATATAAGTCTTGAAAGAAAGAAAAAACTGATAGGCCTATTAAAGTGAAGACGGTTCAGGACGCAATCCGTTCCAATTTTAGAATATATAATGATATTGATCCATCAAATTAAAATGATTTTATACAGATTCTGTGAAATCATTTCTAAAGTTCATGCGTTTGTGAAAGTCGTTAATATAAGTTGACTTTGTTTTATTTGAACCGGAAGCCATTAACCAGAAAGGTGAGTTTTTAACATAAGGTAACGTAAACACAGGGGACGGCTGGCCCCAGGCTGGCCCCACTCCCGCCTGCCCAGACGTTATTGGTTGATAACTATTTTTTTCTTCTCGAAGCCAGGTCATAAATGCTTTCCGTATAAAACGTTGTTTGTGTGGCGAAATATCTTTAAAGGTAAAGACCAGTATTGGAAACGCCCCAATTTCAAAAATGAAATGGAAGCTCTCATTACCAATCATGTGAAAGAATATGTTTTGACTAATACATGATGATAAAAAAATTAATTCATATTAATTAATACTAATTCATATATTTGGTAAATTTGTTTCTCTCATGGTCTGTGAGACACTGGAGAAACCTAAAAAAAAGAAAAAAAGAAAAAGGGGAAAGAAAAGAAAAAAAGGAAAGGAAAGAAAAAGAAAAAAAGAAAAGGGAAGAAAAAAAGGAAAGAAAGAGAAAAAAGGAAAAAAAGGAAAAGGAAAGAAAAAAGAAAGAAGAAGAGAAAAGGAAGAAAAAGGGAAAAGAAAAGGAAAGGAAAAAAATGGGGAAATTAAAAAAAAAAGACCATGGCCGTACGCACCAGGGGGGGGGGGGCAGTTGACCCCAGATATTTTGAAAACGTACAGTTTTTTTCCTGAAAATGTAGTGTAGGCCTATACCAAATCCTTCAATTCTACTTTTGAAAATGCAAAAGTACCCTCATGACCAGTTCGGTCGCTCGAACTCCCTTCACTCCTTTAGCTTTTGAGATTCTCCGAAAACTTTTAACGCATCTTTCCCCCTCCCCCACCAGAAAAATATTCCTTATACGGCCCTGAAAAATTTAGACAAATGAAAATAGGAAAATATAAGTGATATAACAAATTCGAAACTCTTCGCTGGCGCGAACTGCTTGCTAGCCTATTTTGTATTAAATGTTTTCACTTGCTCGTCCCCCTGAAAAAAGAAAAGGATTAGCATTGCCTAGAATACAATGGTGCCTGCCCCGACGGGCCCCGACCTGCAACCATGGCAACAATAACACACAGTGTATGTACCAAATGTTACTAAAAGAGAGTAATTCATTTTTCTCGCTCGCTACACTTGCTCGCGAATAAAATGAATAGATATTGCTTTGGAAACAATTGTGCCCACCCTTGACCTGCAACAATATCATTAAAAATGGAAGAGTTTTTACGCCCTCTCGCCAAAAAGGAATTGAATCGCGTTAAACACAATTGCGTCCATTCTGACCTGCTCCAATAAAAACTAGTTTATTTATTAATTTCTATTAAAAGAGATTTTTTTTTTTTGCTTGCTCGCTATGCTCGCTCGCCAAAATGGAATTGACACCGCTAACGTGCCCGCCCCAACCTGCAACAACCAGTTAATGATTATGTACCAAACGTTATTCAAAGAAGTTTTGGTGTGCTCGTGCACCTTAGACATGATTGTGTAAGCCCTGCCCTGCAACAACAAAAATCTGAAATTTATGAACCAATTATCATTACAAAAATTTTGCTCGCTCGCTACGCTCGCTCGCCAAAATAGAAATAACACCGCTTTTAATAATCACGTCCGTGACATGGAACAATGAACCCAAGTTTATGTACCATATTTTCCCTATAAAAGAGAAGTGATTATTTTGCTCGCTCGCTACGCTCGCTCGCCAAAATAGAAATAACACCGCTTTTAATAATCACGTCCCTGACATGGAACAATGAACCCAAGTTTATGTACCATATTTTCCCTATAAAAGAGAAGTTATTTTTTTGCTCGCTCGCTACGCTCGCTCGCCAAAATAAAAATAACACCGCTTTTAATAATCACGTCCCTGACATGGAACAATGAACCCAAGTTTATGTACCATATTTTCTGTACAAAAGAGAAGTGATTTTTTTGCTCGCTCGCTACGCTTGCTCGCCAAAATAGAAATAACACCGCTTTTAATAATCACGTCCCTGACATGGAACAATGAACCTAAGTTTTATTTTCCATATTTTCCCTATAAACGAGAAGTGATTTTTTTCGCTTGCGAGCTCGTGGAATTATGTGCCCACCACTAACCTGCTACAATATCATTAAAAAGAGAAATGTAGGGGGTTGCCTGCCCGCCAAAATGGGATTGACATTGCCTTAAAACAAGATTGTGCCCGCCCCCGACCTGCAACAATGAAACAAATTTTATATAGCAATTCATTGAGAGCAAGATGTATTTAGGCTCGCTAGCTAAAATGGGTATGAAATCACCCTAAACACAATATTGTTCCCGCGCCCTGCATGGGACAATAATATTGAACCAAGTTTAAGTGGCAATTATTAAAAAAGGAGTGATTTTTTTCTTGCTCGCTACGCTCGTTTGCAAAAAAATGAAATTAACGTCGCTAACAAGTGAATGTTCCCACCCCAACTTGCAACAATACCAGTTTATATACCAAACGTTACTTAAAGATTTTTTTTTGCTCGCTCGCTCGCCAGAAGTGAAAATTAGCATCGCCTTTTTTGTTTGTTTCGGTCGCTTGCCCCCCCTGACGGAACTTTATGAAGAACGGACCAAATTTTTTATCATTTTGATGATTCCAGAACCTTGCAGATGCTAGATGCTAGATGATCAACCTTTTCTGATCGATTCCACAACGTTTTTTTCACAATGCAATCGCATGACCATAACTGGTCTTTACCTTTAAACATGGTTTATAAAGGGAGCGAAGTCAACGACGTCGATCGGTCCTGATCGTGGGAAGAAAAGAGGAAAAGAGACAAGGATAAACTTTAAAAAGAGGGATAATGAAAGACAGAAAATAAAGAAGGGGAGGGATCTTACACATTAGGGCATTATGGATCATCATGATGCCAAGTAGGCCTAGGGATTTTTCCCTTTAAAAGGAAAAATAATTTGACAGATGCAATAAGTTTAGCACTTTATAAAAGCACGTACATTTTATAGATTCAAGATATGATAAAATAAGTTGTGGTGCATAATTATCAGATATGGCATATGTTTCGGTGAGAGTTTTGGTCGACTTTAAGTCCTGCACTTCGAAATTCAATCGCAATGACCCCAATGCCCTTCCAGGCACGTAGCCAGAGTTCGATGTTGGGGGGGGGGGGCACATACACTGTTGGTCATAATGGTGGAATAATTATCTTTACCCTAATTAATTGAATGATTTTGACAATGATTTATTCCTAATAGATCTAGATAATAGTATACATTCTCAGATTTTATTGAATGACAATTGGGTAGTGTTTTGTTTTGTGTGACTGCTAAAGCATGTGTGTGCTTCAATGCTAATCAATTAGGGGACCTACGTCCTTAAGTCATAACTGCAGTAATGGGGATTTAATATCTCATAAAAGGGCACTAATATACCAAATCGACACGGTTTTGATCATGGGGGCTCACAGTAACGAGGCCATTCCTGAGACAAAGAATCATGACTGTACGCAGCGGTTGCTAGGGTACGTCGACGCCCCCACAAAAACAAAAAACAAAGAAAATGCAATAAATTTTCAATAATTCATTGCATTTTGCCCCGACCCCCAACATAAAAAAATCTTCTATGTGGGCTTGCCTTGAACCATAATGCATGGCCCTACATAGGAATTTTTCCTGTTGGGGACTGGGGGACAATGCAATGAATTATTGAAAAATTATTGCATTTTCTTTGTTTTTTTTGTTTTTGTGGGGGCGTCGACGTACCCTAGCAACCGCTGTGTACAGTCATGATTCTTTGGCTCAGCAATGGCCTCGTTACTGTGAGCCCCCAGGATCGAAACCGTGTCGATGTGCTATATTAGTGCCCGTTTATGAGGTATTAATCCCCATTACTGTCAGTTATGACTTAAGGACGTAGGTTCCCTAGTTGATTAGCATAGTAGCACACACATGCTTTAGCAGTCACGTAAAACAAACACTCCCCAATTGTCATTCAATAAAATCTGAGAATGTATACTATAGGTTTTCCCGGCCAATTTCGTCAAAGCGGCAATCCATTTCATTCATGTGCATTCATGTTCGAGCAAATTTTCTCCACTCGTTGCTCCGCTGTTTCATTTTTAAACTTTCTGCATTCAATTTCGTTTCGAGACACCGCATTTTCCAAACATGAACATTCAAATTAGAGTTAAGTTCAGTCAATTTGGAAATGCGTAAGCGTCATTCAATTTCTCCAATGTTGCGTGGGAGGAGAAATCTTTGTCGAATTACGGTTTCATTTTCGTCTATGAGCAACCTCTTTCGCAATTGGGTCATTCAAATTAAAACAAGACCTCATAATATGGGGCTCGATGTTTTTTTTTCTTCTTTTTGTCATGTTATTCATTTATTCTTTTCTGACGCGATCTCACATAATACAATCTTCTTATTTTTCTGATATATTTATTTTGCGTTTTATATTTTCTCTTTCTTTCAACATTCGTTATTTTTGTTGATACTTCTCTTTATACATATCTTCATACATTTCATTATAGATGAGGTTATTTTTTAAATGGTTTGCTATGATTAATATTGATTGAGTAGATGTTTTTCTTTCTTTTCATTTTACATATTTTTATTTATTCATCATTGTATTTTGTTTCCATTATTAAAAGCTGTTCAGCCATCGATTTCTTGGCATGCCAGGCACCTAGGCATGTACGTCTGCGAATGGTTGTACCACTGAGTGCATTTGGCCGGTGTTATGGTGTCGATGCACTGCACGGCAACCTCTCTCAGGGCGTCGCAACGCCACTGTTGCAGGTTGACTCCTGCTCGTCCAGCAGCTACCCTGTCTCCAACCCGCTGTTGCCATGCCGGCAGCGCCAATGTTCTCTTCACAGCACTCTTGAATGATGAGTGAGCCATTTCAGTCATGTTAAAAAATGGCGAGTAAGGAGGGAGGCGCTTCGTTTCGATCCGAGGGTTGACATCCTCTGGAAGCTCAGCTCTCACGTGAGGCCTGGCGTTGTCATAGATTAAGACGACAGGGGCATCATCAGGGAACATTTCATTGCACTCTGCAACTGTTGCGGCAAGGAACCGCTCGAAACTTGCTCGGGTGACAGTCTCGAAAGCCATTTCATGGTGCACGAGACCAACTGCTGCGGAAACGGCGAACGATACGTTACAGCAGTGGCGGATCCAGGGGGGGGGGGGGGGGGGGGGGCCGGGGGGCCCCCCCCCCCCCCCTTGAGAAAAAAATCATGTAAAATCACGTGATTTTTACCTTTTTGGGGGGGTTGGTTGGGCCCCCACCCCCCTCTGGCGCTCAAAAGGGGGGGGGGGGTGCAATTTGATTTTTTTTTTGAGGATCAAAAACAAAACAAAATGTGCTCACTACCCCCCCCCCCCCCTTCATTTGCCGAAGCGTGAGCAGCGGATTGGTATCGATGATGTCTTGAAGATAGTTCTTCATTTCATCATCTATTTTGGCATTTCGTGCCTCGCCTCTTGGTAGCTTCTCAATTCTACCGCTGTCCAAATAGGTGGCTACTATGGATCGCGCTGTAGAGCGCTTAATCCCTAAATTATCTGCCAGTTCTAAATAATCTTGGCCGTTTCCTTCGAATGCTTCGACCAAACGACGTCTGTCGACGTTAGAGATTTTCATGTACTGCACACGAGCTGCCATAATGCAGGATCTTTGTAGTTATATTGATTGTGCTAAGAAGAGAAGTAAAAAAATCGCGCACCTCCTCTTGGGGACAGTTACCTGTGTAATGAGAGATACCTGCTAACGAATACGCATATCATTCCTACAAGTAATCCTTGCATAAATTATTCAAACAGAAGTATACAAAGTGACAAATTAACATTAAATGAAAAGCAATGCACAAATGTCACATATGTATGCCTATTCACGAAACTGAATGCTCAAATACATACCACCGTCTGTCCGGTGCGAATTTGAATGCTCTTTGCACGCTTTTCTAAATTGAATGCTCATTTTGCACGTTTACGTGACGAAAGTATGAAATCGCATGCCCCTAAATCAAATTGAATGACGCAATTAGCTTTTTGAATGTTGATCTGCATAGTCATTCAATTTCGCACGAACTTGAATGAACGTAACGTTAATTCGGATGCTAAGTTTACGAAGTTGGGCGGGAAAACCTATATTATCTAGATCTATTAGGAATAAATCATTGTCAAAATCATTCAATAAATCGGGGTAAAAAAAATTATTCCACCATTATGACCAACAGTGTACATCACATGTAATCGATCGAGGTCAAAAAGGGGTCTAAAAAAGTTCAACCGATCTTGGAAATTTTAGGGGGCACGTGTCCCCCCCCCCCCGCCCCGTGGCTACGTGCCTGTGCCCTTTCCCCCTAAAGAAAAATTATATTATTTGACGTATACGACCATCGTGATTTTATAGGCATGATTTCTTGAAAGTCTTCGAGATCGTGTCAGCAGTGATTTTTTTTTTCTCCTTTTGACTACACCTTGAGGGAGTGCGCCGTTTTTCTTAACATAATGATAGGGGTAGGCCTACATGGGGGCCGGGGGATCGAGGATGCCTTGCATGGTGGCCCCTGTAGGTGAGGAAGGGTCTGTGTAGACTTCTGTAGTGATGATCGAGTGTTTGAAATCCTATATTCCCATAAGAAGATATATTGCCCCAAAAGGTCTGTGTACGATATTATGATCATTTTGCAAATCGAGAAATTTGCATTTCACTTTCAGATCACTTGAAACAAATTATATATATTTTCCCGGATATTTTCTCAGTGTAAATAGTTTTAGGCAGGATTATGACCATGAACTTATAAGCTAGGGGGCATTAAAAAAATTCAAGAGGTGACCTCCCTCAACACCCGACCTATTTCATTACATACACAGATGTGAGAGCAGTAAACCCAAACAGATATAGGCCCTATCTCTTTCAAGATTGCTTTCGATGATTAATTACACGTAACTCTGTTCACTTTGATGTGTATATTGTAATTTGGAGGTTTATTTGCACTTTTTTGTTTTGTTTAATATGTATTTGTTTATCAGTCTATTTTGTATGTTATAGCGCTTAGAGACTTCGGTGGACTTTAGGAATCTCCAAAACAGTGGAGGGATCAACTAAGAAGAAGGTGGTCACTGAAGCGCTAATTTATAAGTAACGTATTATTTGGGGCCCTCAATTAAATCTCGGGTCGAAGAATACGTCATCAGCCCCAATAATATATGTATTTAACCGCAAGAACATCTATAAATAAACACATACCTCCCCCCCCCCCCCACCACTCTAAATTAGCTTTAATTATTAATCTGAAACCCATGAGCTATATATCTCTATGATAAATACTCAGAAAAAGTCCATAACATTTAGATTCCATTTAGGCGACCGCTATATCGGCTGCGCATGCGCACCCACTCAAATATTGACAGCGCCATTTTCAATTCGCAAATGTGTTTGTAAACAAGGGAAACAATTTGTTCACTTATTTCGACTTTTGAATTGAGGTAACTCAGGTAAGTGTTTTGCCTAAACTCATAAGATTTATTTTATTCGTTATGAATATGTAGTTTAACCTAAAGTGTCAAAGGAATCGTCGTAGGCACGTTTATCTAACCATATATTTCAAGGTCTGGCGACCGTGGTCCCACAAACTGCAAAATTCCGTATTTTTTTGTAACGTCATTTGACGGAGGGCAAGTGCAATGGCCAACGCCACATCGACGCATTTATTAAAAAAAAAGTTGCAGAAGTCTACAGTTTACTTCTAAATTATTTTGTTTAATTCCCTGTATTTTTTATTGATAATTAATTATGATTTATGGGTCAAATTATAACCGGACGCTCGCGCTCGGACATGACCAGGCCTAGACCGAATTTTCCGTCTCTTTCGTTCGTTAGCCTCTTATTGGGGTAGGGTCGGCTCTCTCTTTAGAGACGGAAGCCGTTTATACACATGTCCTTGCTAACGCCACGGCCAGTCCTGGTCGTAGCGTTTTGCCCCCAAAATCCCCCAAAATGTCATTTTACCTCGAGCATGTTATATTGTAAATTAGACCTAGATCTAGGCTATAATAAATCAGTTCCACTTACCAACTGGACTGAAATAATCAGTTTAATAGTCCCTTTTTAGGAAATTATGGGTCAAAATCGAAATCCATTTTGAAAATCTTTTTCAACATGGATTCCGATTTTGACCCATAATTTCCTAAAAAGGGACTATTAAACTGATTATTTCAGTCAAGTTGGTAAGTGGAACTGATTTATTATAGCCTAGGCCTAATTTACAATATAACATGCTCGAGGTAAAATGACATTTTGGGGGATTTTGGGGGCAAAACGCTACGACCAGGACTGGCCGTGGCGTTAGCAAGGACATGTGTATAAACGGCTTCCGTCTCTAAAGAGAGAGCCGACCCTACCCCAATAAGAGGCTAACGAACGAAAGAGACGGAAAATTCGGTCTAGACCAGGCCCAGGCCAGGGCAGGAATAAGGATTGACAGGGAAAGAAGTTAAAAATTAAAATGAAACTTTAAAAGTTAAATCATATTCATCAGTACCGGTATATACTATAGGATACTAGGGGCGCTGGTCCGAGAATGAGGATCGTTCGCATGAAGTGATATTAATAAACAAGGATTTTCTTTGTACATGTAGATCTAGGGTCTAAACGCGGACAGACGTGTCCTAAAAAAAGATGGTTCGCATTTTTGCGTACGATAGTTCTACCACAGTGTAAATTATAATATAAAGAAATTGTAATTTAATGATAAAGCAAAACTTTGCAGTCTCAAAGATAGATCTAGACCTAAATGATAGATCTAGTCCCTATATTCTAGACTCTATTTGACTAAGAATTTCAATGAACAATGTATAACTTCTCACACCTCTACAGAAATGTCGAGCACACCTCAAGGAGAGGTTCACACTCCGGTGAGCCGGATGGCATCCACAGCCGGGCTCTCATCACGCTACATCTCCCCCACCACCCGGCGGAAACCCAACCCCCTAACCAGCCAGTCGTCCATCCTCTCCAACTTTGCAGAGAATGACGATGCGGCGGAGAAGAGGCAGAGGAGGCACTCGCGTGTTATGGAGATGCAGCGTCATCTTCAGAGCCCAGTCTCATCTCCCTCAGATAGGCAAGTATTCTTAAAGCCCAACTGCACTACTTATAGTTACTTGCGCCCTCTATATAGCAAACAATGCCTAATCGGTGGCTGTTAGTCCCCCATGATCCCTTTTTTTGTATGTTGATTGAGAGCTGATTTGGTGAGATAACCACCTGTCAGGGACCTTGCAGGGAGGTCTTATCTAATCCCCCCTAGCCAAACTAGTGCAGACTGGCTTTAAATAATTGAAAAAAGTGTGTAGTGTGCATCCTGGATTTCACCTATCCCTTTTCAGCTGTCTCAGGACTTGGGACAAACCTTACTTTAACTTGTGGTTTATGTTTCTTTTGATTTGCAATAATGAACTGAAATCTTGTCAACGTTTGATAACTTTAATCACTAATATACCTTAAGATAAGTAAGGTTGATATAAAAGTACAACATTTGAGATACCTCGAACCATTATATTATAAGATAAATGCCTAAGTTTGATAGCAAGATTTGATTCTAAATCTTGATTGAGGATAATTTTGGTCTTACTTCCATTCTATGATTTTAGAATGGGGACAATAAGTTATGTTTTAATTTTGCAGCCTAATCAGCATCATAAATCTTTCCATTTTTCTACTCCTGGACAATTAGCCCTAATGAAATAAAGTAAGTCTATGAATAATTTATTTTCTTTAAGCGATGTGTGTTCTGCATGTGATCATATTTAACTTCAAATCAGCATTCACAAACTATATTTATATCTTAAGAAATTGTCTTTTTTTTCTGTTTGAAGACTACAAGACAAGCATTGTACTGTCTCTGACACTGTATGCTGTGTTTGTGCACTAACATATTTACACTTTACAGTGTACCTCATTCATATTATATGTATACCCGTCAGAGATGCAGCATGAAATCTAAGTGATAAAATGGAGACAAAACAAAAAAAACTTCAGCATTTTACCTTAAGCAGTCAAGGTAATGGATTGAAATACTGCTGTAAAAGAAGTGTGTGTGAAAAACTAAACATTGACAGGTGAAGTGGAGCTACCAGTATTCCTCAACAATCAATGCTAACTTTGTGTTCAAGCTGGTTATCTTAAGAACATCGTAAACAAAATTGTCCTAAAGGCTCGATTTCTGTTTTTTCTAGCTATTTTTAAATTTTTTTTTTATTTAAGAGGAGGGGGTTCATTATGAACTTTGACCTCTGACTCCCTTAATTATAGAGCCATGCTTATTAGTTCACTAAGTCATGGATTGCTGTGTGGAAGTTATACATGTACGGTATGCATTCTAGTTGCAGTGGGAAATGTTTGAGTTGTGAGTCACAATCATCTATATAAATAACGATCCTCTATTGCAAATGAAGAGACTGTAAATGTTCATTATTTGATTGTTTTGACACAGGAGAAGATCCCTGCCCCTCAGTGGATTATCAACGGGTCAACTGACGGATCATTATTCAAACTGTATCAAACTCTCAGCAGAAAACGTAAGTTCTGATCTAGGTTCATAATATAAAAGCATATTGTGTGTTCAAGGGAAATCCAACCTTCATTGCAACCAATGAAGTTTGAACGAAATCTGACAAAAATAAGAAATATATGATTTTTTTTAAATATTGAAGAAAGAAAAAAAATTCGCTAAGTCTGCAATGTCTCTGTTATGTTATGTAGTGCCGGACAACTTTCCCATTTGTTCCAGCACACAAAATGATTAAAATTTCATTTTTTTCTAATTTGTATGACTCAGGATGGTCTTTTCTTTTTAGAGGACCTGTAAAAATATACTCTCCATATTATATTTGAGTAGTGCCCAAAGGGAGAAGACACTCGGGAGAAAGACCAAAATTAGTGATATGTTTGTACAAACAGGAGAGTTATCAATCACTACGTTGCAATCCACTGACAAAGTTGCCAATTTGTTATCCGCATAGGTGTAGTGATCTCAGATTTCAAACATTCATAACTTTTTATAACTGGTTCTATCTATTCTTAAACTTTTGCCATTTTGTTTAACAGTTTCTTTGATTTTCCTGCTATTATTCAAATGAACTTATTAAAAGATGTTGGATTACCCTTTAACATCAAATGGAATATTTGTGTTCACATTAATTGAGTGGTATGTAGAAAGTGAAAATCATTAAAAAGGGTGAAGTTGGAATTACCATACTACATGCACAGGTTTATCAGTCAAATATGATTGTAAAAGAAAAAAATGCAGCAAATATTAAGAAAGATTTATGAAAGAACCTAAGCATAGTTGCATTTATATTGTCAGCAAGAGATGAGTATCTCCAATGCGTGAGCTTGTACAAATTCATAGTCTTTGATGGTTTTAATAAAAATATTTTCTTTCAGTTTGTATGATATGATTTTGTTGTTGATCTTAACAGAAAATCAATTCCAAGAATGCTTTTGGTCTTCACCTGATTGACTACATGGCAGAGCTTCTCAAATCAAAGACAGGAGAGATGACGAATTTCCAGGTCAGTATTAGTTCCTAACAACTGAATTATGCAACTCAAAATTAATTCAGCCATGCTGACTTTTAATCACTTCAATTATATCTTATTTAACATTGAATACAATGCAGTTGCATGGGTTGTTCTTTTATTTTGTTAACTCGGCAGAGGCCACGGTCATGTTCAAGCATTTACGCTTACGACATGTGGTCTCCTGCTTTTTCCTTTTGTATGAAACTTTTATTTTAACTAGAAACAAATTTTGTCAAACTTACATGTTATTCATTATATTTATTTGTATGTTTCTTTGTATTGATATGAAAAAGTGGAAATAAAACAAAACAAACAAACAATTATAGAATTATATCTTAGGGTTAATCACTCTAAGGATTTTTACAATATTCAAAAGGGTACTTATATTACTGTTAATTATTTTACAAGATATGAATTTGATTTTAGTAGTAAAGGAGGCATAACACATATTTCATTTTCTCATTTCATTTATTCCATTAAAAATACAAGTCAAACAGATAAAATGCATATACACTGTACATAATCGTGTTGAAATACTATAAGCTTACAAATTTAAGAGAAAATTACAAGTTTGAGAGAAGAAAAGGAAAAAAATGCAACAGTCAGTATGTAAATAAATTAAATAGAAAAAACAAACACATGAATACCAGTAAAAGAGTACCGGTAAACAAAATAAACAAAACACTTTCAAAACTGAAGAATGTTATTTGACCGTGATTTTACTTGGCCTTGCATTAATATAATCATGTTTTACATCTGCCTTGTAACATCAGGTTGCAAGTTGCACCCTTGATGCCAGTGCTAAGATCTATGCAGGCAGAGTGGATGCAATCCATGCTGAGACATACAAGATGCTGGGAGGACTCGGACATGACAGACAGAGCAAACGTAAGGAAAATCCTGCCACATAATGTCGGTTGAACTTATGCAATTGCTCTTCAAGTAATGAACAAAGAATATAAGAAACATGGAATTTTGAAAAAATAGTTGATTGGAATTTGTACAATAGCTGAGCAATAAAGAGGAGGAGCTAGAGCTATTAAAACAAACAAAAAAGATACTGGGAGGGCTTACGATTGATTCGGATCATTCACAACTCTTTATAAGACGGGCCCAGAACTTGCATTTTTTTTAGATGCTGGTATGGTAATGTTCATTTGTGATCTTGGTACTGACATGTCCAATTTTTAACGCCTTTGCTTTCTTTCAAATCTTCTTAGATTCTGAAGGAGACGCAGAAGGAGGTGAAGGACCAGGGGCCAATGAAGGAAAGAAGAAGAAGAGGGTAAGTAGTAATGAGTCAAATATACCACTTGGTGTGACCCAGAATGTGCTAACTCTGTGTAGAAATTACAGTGTATAATTATACAGTTAACAACTGAATTATTCATACCCCTTGTAAATTTGATTTTTTTTTTTTTTTTTTTGTTGATTTAAAAAAAAAAATTATTTATTTATTTTTGATTTTTTTTGATTTTTTATTTTTTTTGGAAACCCCCCTTTTTCTAACTCAATAATGAAAGGTGGACTGATTGAATTAGGGTCTTATTGAATAGTTTTAGATGTGAGCTTTAATATGTTACATTCTCAAGAAACTTAAATCCTGCAGGACAAATCAATTTTTGGTAAAGTCTTTTAAGTGTAAATATTGGTTACTTTTCTTCAACCATGTAGGAATTGTTTCTTACTTCGTTTAAGTAGAGTGAATATATGATTTAATTACTTTGTCAAGTATACCTTTATAAGATGATATTGGTATTACCCAGAGAGGGGTTGTTGTGGATGCATAATGAAAAATAGTTGATTACATTGACACGGAGATAATGATTCTGTACCCTTTATGTAAAGCATTTTCTTAATTATCAGTTTGCTATCTGCCACAATTTCATGGAATTTGCTATGTATGTGAAGAAGCCATGTGAATGAAGATGGCTCAGTGGTACAGCAGTGGTCTCATACGGGAGGTCCTGGGTTCAGAACCAAGTCGATGCGCTCATGCCCTTTGGTGAGGCATTAATCCTCATTACTAAGTCCCTCATAGAGGACTTAGATCTGTCAGTCCCCTAGGTGCTTACTAACAAGCAGACATGCTTTCTTAGCAGTAAGGTAAAACGACAAAACCAACCTAACCAACCAACTTTTTTTTTTTTCAGGCACGTCATTCTAACACAGTGGAGGCAAACTTGAAGAACATTAACTTGACCAAACTGGACCTTGGATTTGAGGTATTCTTATTGTTAAGTTTAACTATTTTAATGTTTATCATTGACATTCAAATGTTGTCAGGGTGTTTCTCATTAAAGATATAATATCATGGTTACATTAACTTTTTGATATTTATCATTGATAGATATAGAACTACAGTATTAGTGTATGTATCATGTATGTCAATGTAAATACATGTGGTATAGTTGATATTGTTATGTTTATCATTCATACTAAAACCAATTAGAGTATATGTAACTTTCAATGTACACTTATGGTTGCATTAAACTTTTTTTATGTTTCTCATTAAGTTTTAACTACAGTCAAACCTGTCTTAGCGGCCACCTCTCTATAAAGGCCACCTGTCTATAGTAGTCACCACTTTCGGAACACGTCTTGTAGCACCTGTCTAAAGAGGCCACCTGTCTGCAGTGACCAGTTTTCCTGTGTCCCCTGGGTGAACTCTATAGACAGGTTTGACTGTATTTTAATGTTTACCATCAATATTAAAATAAAAAAAACAGGTTGGCAGATTTCACCATGTGCCCTTTTAGGATCAATGTAAAACTATGGATAAAACATGTGCTTATCAGCTATCCACACTGTTCTCTGTTCCTTCTATATTCTAGCCTGACCCACTTTTCCAGCGAACTTCAGCAGCCTTCGATGAGGGCGGATCCTTTGGTCTTCTCCTTAACCACCTTCACTGTAGGGATGATGGCTGTGAGCTGCTCCTAGACTCCAACACCATCATCAATAATGAAGAGGAACCAGCGAAATCAGAGAAAGGCACACAGACCATGGTCGATATGAATGAAATTACAGGTAACTTTTAAAAATAAAAAATTTATAGCTTAAAGAAACTACTTAGTATATATCCTGATCTCAGAAAAGGGACAATAATCCATCATGAATAGTATGAAGTATAAGCCCTTCGTTGTTAATAATTTTAAAAAATGGCCTGTACTTTTTCTCTTTCTACTTTTACATATGTTGTTGTTGGTTGTATCTAGTCAATTTATATGTACTATTAATTCATTTGTTGATAATTATGAATGTTAATAAAGTGATATTAAAACAAAAATATACACGGTACAATTGTGATCATGAGGACTGTCATAATCCTTTCATCATTTCAAGAAACGTACTTGAGATTCAACCAGCTTCTATGCACTAGATATAGAATCATGAACATAGATAGATACCATGAACAAGTGAGGAAGATATAGAGAGATAACTTACTATAATCTCCTTTTCTTTCCTTGTTGTTTGTGTGCCATAGAGATCTACAATGGAGTGAGTTTAGAGAGCCTTCAGATTTGTCCTGAGTTTGCTGACTTTGAGTTCGCAAACTGGAGTGCTGAAAGAGAGGTGAGAAAATGGCTCCTTTCTGGTCGGTTGTTTGTGTTTGTTATTGTCAATGTCTTTTTTACTTCTTTTTTCTTCCCCCCCCCCCCCCCCCCCCCCCCCCCCCCCCACCATACAAGGAGAAGCCTGGGAGTGAGGGGGGAGGGGATTGTTAAATACACAGATTTAAGTGTTCGATTCTAAGATTCAAGGCAATGTGAGAATGAGGGGGGGGGGGGGGGGGGTCATTAAATACACATATTTGACTGTTTGATTCCGAGATTTAAAGGCATTGTGAGAAAATTTGCATAACATTGTTAACCCTTTCAAATTTTGTATTAGAACCTTTTAAAGTGAAAATCTAATTTGTAAGAAATAAACTTGCAGCCTGCTAGTCAATATCATCCTCTTCTCTGCCTGTCTGTCCATCCCTCTCTCTCTCTCTCTCTTTTTCTCTCTCTCTCTCTCTTTTTCTCTCTCTCTCTCTCTCTCTCTCTCTCTCTCTCTTTGTCCTAATTGTTACCATCCCTTTTCTTTACATCTCTCTCTATTCCTGACTGTCACTACAACTCACTCTTAACCCCCCTCTGTCTCTCTTTCTCTCTCTCTCTCTCTCTCTCTCCACCTCTCTCTCTACTCTCTCTCTCTGTGTCTCTCTCTGTCTCTCTCTGTCCAAATTGTTACTATCCCTTTCCTGTACATCTCGCTAATGTTCTGACTTTGTCACTACAAGTCCCTTTATTTAACACTGTATGTAACTAACTCTTACATCTCTCTTTCTGTCTATCGCAGGAGGGCGTCACCTCCATGATCAGCAAGATGGCTGCCGCCGACGGTCAGCAGGCCTTTGATGTCCACGCCATCCCCGAACCCTTGGAGGAGGAGCCTGCCGATCACATGGGTATGGGAGGAGACCACTTTGAAGGAGGGGGGTTCAGTGATGATGATGATGGAGGGGAGGCGCTACCGGGCATGGACCAACCCTCTATGTTCACCTCCGATAATTCAGACGCCACCATCATGATTGGTCGGTCTGCATCGAGGTATGTGGAAGTGGGGTTTTTACAACATGCTCCGGCGACATTAATAAATTTCCTACACTGACCAAAACCCTAAAATTATGATGAAAGTGTATTAGAGTTGCTCAAATATTTATAATTATATGTCTCCATTTAAGTACACTGTAGCTAGAGGTATTGTGTTCTCTTGTGTCCTTTCATAATTTGTACTTGTCTTTACCTTGTTTTATAGTGATAGTATAGGTTTAATTTGTTTCATATATGTTTGTACAAGCTCGTTATATGAGTGCCTTCCTTCTTTATAGCTGTGGTTCGTAACTCAGGGATTGTGACTGCTTGGTGGGGTGATTGGAGGATTCTAAGGGGTACCAGAAATGTATATATTTGTTTTTTTGTTTTTAAATTGTTATTTTTTATATTTTTTTATTAATTTTTAAATTTAACTTTGGTTTCATGGCACTGGCAAAAAATGGCAAATGGGGTTCTTGCTAATTTTCAAACATTTACAATGAAAATTCAAACCTGTCGCTATTAAATGTTCAAACAGCTTGTGAACTAACCTACTTTCTGGTGCATATAGAATGCATTCGTGATCATTCCTTTCATGTTCTTGTGCACAGCTCGGTGTCTGTAAACACAGGAGGCAAGCTCTGTCTACAGCTCTCCCTCGAACCCTCTGAGTATTCCTACTTCAACATGGATGTCCTCAACACGTGGGCAGGACCACAGCACTGGAAACTCAAGCCTAAATCAAAAGGTAATTCAATTTGATTAAATTCAAAATGGTATTTATTTAAAATAACAATCATGCGTTGCTAAACAAATAATACACGGGTGTGAGTGTGTTATGGTCGATGCAGTGCATGAGGCTATTCACTATGGTGCAATAAAATTCATGAGGCTTGGCCGAGTGAATTTTGTGCCATTGTGAATACCTGATTGCGCTGTATCGCCGTAACATCCCGAACGAAAAACCTGTGTATTATTTTTTTTATAAAATGGGTCTACTATCAAATCTCTTCAGAAAGCAGCTGAAAGTTTGGCTTCTTAGAGGCTGCCATCCTGCAACAGGGTCACTCGTTGCTCGGTCATTGTCATCGCACAAAATTTTATGCAGTGGGCAGGGGTGCGTATTTGTGCGCACACACAGCTAGCTAGCTACAGACGATCACGCGAGAGCAGTGACCTTTAGCAGTGACCTCGTAAACAAACTGTGCAACGCACGGTAAACATCCATTGATTTACACGCAGCCGTGTGTTATACTTTTCTGTTGCACACTTTTTGCACGGCTGATATCACCAAGATGCGTATTAGAATTAATGCACGCACACGTGATCCATTTTGACGCTTCTCATTGGCTACATTCTTGAACCCATTTTATAAAACATAATGTTATATAGTGCATATTTTTACACAAACATGTAAACATACTTATACATTGAAACAAATAATGTATATGACTAATAGTTGAAAATAAAATTAAATACTATACCATATGTAGAAACTAAAGAAAAATTCATTACAAATAAAAGTCCTTAACATAAGAACACAATTTGTGTATGTCTGACAACCCAGGTGATAGATCCACTTAAAAGGTTAGCATTTCTGACTTGATACAAGACAAAATGAAATTTGTTCTGCTGTTCCAAATTCTTCTCGAAATAAGCCATTTTTTTTCTTCAGATTTCTTGCATTGTATTTGTTGTACATGTAGGTTTTTTTTCAACAACATTTCAACAATTCATGAAAATGAGGCATTGCATGTGCCTGTGTTGATATGTCGCGAAAACATCAACTCATGTTAAACTGCTTGTGTCCCTGTCAACAGTGAAAACCTTTACTTGAAAGTATTAGCTTTCAGTCACAGTACTTGAAAAATTGTTAAAGAGTTGCAAGCTTTAATGTTTATTACTTATTTAGTTGATTTTATTTTCTTTTTAATTATTTCTTTTTCAGCTGTGTTCCTTAAAAAACTAAGAACATGTCTAATTTGTTTAAACAAGTATTTTTCTCAGTGTTGTTTTACTTGTTTAATTTGCAGTCTCCATACATACATTAATGTCTTAAAATGTCGCTTTATTTCAGATTCCGCGACAGCAGAGGAAGGCACCAAGAAAGCTGCGTCAAAGAAACCACTTTTCAGGTTAAACTACGACGATGAGGTTGACTTCGACAAGTTCTTTGGTGAAAGCAAGGTAGGTTCTTCTTTTTTTTCCCTCCCAGGTTAAAGCAGGGGGGATGATAATTCATAAAATCAGAATTATTTTGAATTAAGCATTGGCTTACGTCTTCTATCAAAATCATGTTGCAGATGTTATGTATTTGTTGTCTTGAACATTCTAGTGTTAGTTTTGTTGAATTCTGTTAATAACCTAATCGTGAGATGATGACCTCTACATTTAAATGAGCAAAGAGCAGTCTTGGAGAGACACTTCTAGATCAAAGATGTTGCCAATCCTTGTTAAACTGGATGCCAGAGTGTTATCAAATTGATTTGTAAGTTCTTATTTCTATATATTTTGAAGGTTTTTATTTGTATATTTGAAAAAAGAAAATCACAAATATTGGGCCATTTTATTTAATTTCAGTTTTGATTTGTGATTCTCTATTGTTCCAGGCTGCTACCACACTCTCCCAGTCCACTCTTAACAAATATAACAAGAGTGAGCTTACACTGCCCGATCAAGATGATGATTACAAGCCTACTAGTCTCCTAAAGATGTTCCTCAGGCCTAACTTCATGGTAAGAAATATTTCTTTATCTCTTTATTTTTTGGGGTTAACCATCAGTAATGACACAATTTTGAACATGTGGGACTGAGATTGAAACTGCACTCGACTAGTCCATCATTAAGACTAGAGCGAGCTTACACAGCTTGACAAAGACAATGATTAAAAGCCTGCAAGTCTCCTAAAGATGTTCCTCAGGCCAAAGTTTATGGTGAGAATCAGTTGTTTGCTTCATGCCTTTTCCTTTTTTTCATTGTTTTTGTTTTGGTTTGGCTTTTGTTTGTCTGTTTGTTCTTTGCTTTTATTGTGGAATTGTCTTTGTCCTTATTGTTTTACCTTTGAAACTCTGAAGCAGAAGGATTGTCAGTTAGCCTGTAATGAGCTTGTGCAATGACCGCAAAGAGCAGGTTTTAGTTGAAGATTAACCCAAAGTAGGAAGGAGAGTCCAAACACGTCTCCCGATCCATCTTCAGAAAGTATGAGAGGAAAGTTATCTTGCCAGAACCTCTGGCATTGAACACAATTTGAAAACTCAAATAAAATCCTTAATACTGGATTGTGGTTGGATGGAAGTCAAGGTATTTAAGATTTTGGAGTTGCATATAATCCAAGGCCTTTGAATCATAACTACAAGCCTCATAGTCTAATTAGGACATCAAAATAATGTCACATTTCCATTGATTTATTGATGGGTTTTTCTATTCGTTTTTTGTTTGTTTGTTGTTCAGATGAAACGACAGGCTGCCAACACCAACAATGAATCTCTGGATGATGGCATAGATGGCTATGACTATAACAATGAGAATGACTGCGCTAACTTCTGTCCTGCTGCAGGGGTGAGTTGGGAAAGAATGATGTTCTAAAGACTAGATCTTTATTGCAACGTTTAAATGACCATGAGAAGCAAAATCTGTTTATATTTTCTTTTCCTGATCATTTTTAAAGCTGTGGAAAGAATATTCTTGAACAAATCCATGGAACTGCTATTTATGTGATAAAAAGTGACTGATTTCTCTCAGTTAATGCTGAAAATTGAACCCACCTTGATGTCAAGATGGACTTTCCTAACTTGTTAATCCTTTTCCTGTCATTGCGATCAGTAGCCGAACTGGGTGACCAACATTGCTCTGCTGACATTTGCTTTTTCATGCTATTTTAGTCATAGATCTTGAGTTTGGGTTGCATTTGAATCTTTCAGGTTAGGGCTAGGGGTAATTATAGTGTTTGGTTCAGGCTTGAAGATAGAAATTTGGTAAGCGCATGGAATGGACTGCAGAGCAGGTGGGGGGGGGGGGGGGGAGGCAAAAAGTGTGTCTTATACACAGAGATTTACGGTATACATTTTTGTTATGTTATTTTATGTTTTGCTTTCTCCTTTTGAAGGGTGGAGATGATGACGATGATGACAGCAGCCATGCCCCTGGCAGTATGACCTATGACCTCGACTCCATGAGTCAGACCTCAGCCGGTAGCCACAGTGGCTTCCTCAACAACAGCATCTTTGATGCCACGATGCTGCAGGGAGACAGGCTGGTTGCTCAGCCTCACAAGGTATGTGTCTTCAGGGCTCGGTTAGCACAACACTTTTGAAAAACACATTGTTGTTGTGCTTAAGCCAAATTAGGCTTGTTTGATCATGTGCCGCGATTTGAGAGTTAACGTATTGCGTGCGTTGAATGGCTGCATGATCGAGCAGCGAATTTGTATTCAATTTTTAGTACAGATTTACCGCGTATTGCCAGTTACACTGCCGCTGCAAGTGCGATTTCTTATTTTCAAAGGCTTACCGTGCTTAAAATTCCTAATTCTTATTTTCAAATGTTGGCAGGGATGCACATAGATGATTATGTGGGACCACATCATGTGGCTAGACTGTTTGGTCCAAACACTTCAGCTATTTCTTGTCAAGTTCTAAATATGATGGCATTTGAAGGGCAATCTATTTCAGGAGCTAATCCTTTTCTGGTGTCATTCCAAGCTGACATGAAAAGAATGGGACAGTTCACAGATTATTTTTCAATTTACCAAACTCAACTTCTCTTTAAATACATTTTAACAAGAAATTGTTTGAATTGTAAATTTATCATAATTTGGCTTAGAATTATTAAACAAAAACTAACATCCCTGAAAGAATTGAGAGAAAATGGTATATGTTTTATAGTAGGGAGTATTTCTGGATTTCTGGTATAACTATGTGTATTATTTGTCTACCTTGTAATGCCATGTGTATTCAAATAGTAGCTTTAGCTTGAATGTTCCCTTTTTTCTCTTGTTATATTGAATAAATTATGTGATTAAAAAAAATCTTTAACTTAATGTTCAATATGAATAATAGGAAATCTCTTTGTACCATGAGAGGGATGTATGAGAGGAGTATTTAACTTCCGAAGAAATTGCAAACAATTGTCATGAAACTCTTCCAATTATCTTTTGCACTGATATTCCAACACATATTTCCAAGAATGAAGCAGTACATATTACTACCTTAGTAACCTTAGAGTAGTCTTAATGAACTGCACGTAGGTAGAAGCATCAACCTACCATCTTATGAGGTTTCCCTTAAGTTCATTTTTTTAACACCAATCACGTTGCTTCATCAGGTGAGCAAGATCAACATCCAGTACGCCCGCACAGCCAAGAAGATGGATGTTAAGAGGCTCAAGAACCACATGTGGGGCTTCCTGACTAAGCCTGAGGCCGATAAGGTAGGCAATGTCTTTAGACTTAAAGGGAAAGTTCACCCTGATATTAAAGATGTTCATGCGTGGGTATATAGTTGTTTGTGAAGTAGGCAACTTGGCGATCACTACATAACACTGAGCCAACAGGTATTATGCTCCTGTGCGTACGTCCGTGTGCTGCCCTCTATATACCTACACTTGAGCAACTTTAATTTTGTTTTTATAGAAGCAGGAAGCAGAGAGAAAAACAGAATAAATAGCAAAGGATAAGAAAGTTATGAATTCTCAAAGTTGTAATCAAATGCAAACTGGTTATTCTGTGATTTGCCTTGCAAACGTCTCTCCTAATTGTATTGGTAAGACAAATTTCACAAATTTCTATTTTCTTTTTGGATATTGATGAAGAGATCTTTTTCAAAGTGGGTTATGTGAAACATTTTTCCAAGAACATCGTTCATTGAATATTTTTTCTGAAAAGATTACAGTAGAATGAATTCTTTTGAAATTTATGAAATTTCTAGTAAGCAAGTGGGAGAGGTTCTTGCAGAGTCAGTTGCACAGTTGCCAATTTATTTTTTGAGTGGTCTCTAAAGCTTTAAAACTTCACTTTAAAAAAAAATCCTTTTATTGATTTTCTTTAAGGAGTTTATACTATAAATAGCCATTATTTGTTATTGGTAAATACTTTGCTGAAGCAGGGCCTTGGTTCTGCATTACATTGAAACCTGTGTAATTTTATAATGACCACTCGAAGGAGACAATAAAAGTGGTCTTTACAGGCAGGTGATCTTTATGTACCGGTTCCTTTTATTCTATGAAAGACTATTTACAAGGGAAACAACAAATGTGGTCTCTATAAACAGGAGGTCATTCTATAGAGGTGTTTGCTATTAAAAGCAAGTTGACTGTACTAAGATAAAGAGGCCATCTCTTTCAGGCCTGATGATTACCCAATTTTTAAAAAAAAAATCCCAATTTTTTTTCCCAATTTTTTTTCAAAGATTTGTTTTCTTCTTTTTTCCCCCGATTTTTATTTTTGATTTCTTCCCGATTTTACCTGTATTTTCCTAACTTTCCCCCTACTTTCCCTATGTTCCCTTATTTTTTTCTATTTCCCCCAATTTTCTTACTCAAAAGGGGGGGGGGGGGATGTTGTTAGATGCAATTTTTTTCCCTGAACCTTTTTTTAAATATTTTTACTCAAGGGGGGGGGGGGGGGTACATGTAGTTTCAGGCAGAAGAATTTGTTTATCTTTTTTTTTATAGTGCTCACTATCACCCCTGCACTTTATGCTTTGTTTTACAGGAGAACGTGAGCAACGAGGCCGATGCAGATGGCGTCGCCGGCACTCAGTCCTTCTGCGACATGTACACCACCCTCCCAGATAAGATGAGCAAAACAATGTCCAAGAACCTGAGCATCCCCATCGCCTTCGTCTGTCTGCTTCATCTCTGTAACGAGAAGGTAAAGAGGAAGTTCATGATACAGATGTATATAGGGTGTTGGGAGGCGGGGTTTCTGTGTGTAAGGAGAAAATGGTTTTAGTAACCATCTTGAACATGTTGTGGTGATGATGCTGATGATAATGATATGATAAATAACTTTTAATTTATTTAGTGTGTGTAAGGAGAAAATGGTTTTAGTAACCATCTTGAACATGTTGTGGTGATGATGCTGATGATAATGATATAATATACCTTTCAATTTATTTAGCGAATAATAATTAATACTTAATTATCTATGCGCTTTACATTAAAAGAGTATGCTTTACAATCTACATCAACGTAATTATAAGAGGACCAATAACGCCACTACATACACACCTGTAAGAAAAGGTGTGATGATTATGATAGTCGTAATGGTGATAATGATAGTAAAAAGTTAGTTTCTATTATAATGGTGAGGAGGGAGAGTAAGGTGAAGATAATGATGATGATGATGACCACAACGACAATGGTGATGATGATGACTATGATGGTGATTCGGATGAGGATAATTCGAATGATAATGACATTTATGACATTGATAATGATAGAAATCAATGGTGGTGCTCGTGCTGGTGATGAAAATAAAGCAAAGTGTACTCTTTAAAGCTTGTCTGCACTAGTTTGGCCAGGGGGATTAGACCTCCCCGCAAGGTCACTGACAGGTGGTTATCTCATCAAATCAGCTCTCAATAAACATAAGAAAAAGAGGATCATGGGGGACCAACAGGCACCGATTAGGCATTGTTTGCTATATAGAGTATGTATAAGTAGTGCAATGGGGCGTTAAAACTTTGTGCAATAGTGGTTGCAATATTGATGAAGAAAATAACAAAGAACAGCAATATCACCTCGCCCCCTCCTTTCCTTATTCTTACCCACAGAGCCTTAGTCTAACCGTTCAGGCAGAGGGCTTGGAAGATCTCCTCATCACCCAAGATTAAACCAATCCTCGAAGCCTTACATCATTCTAGAGAAGAACGTCCACTATCAACCCAGGGTCCTAGCTGGTTCACAACACAATTGGCTGTTATACCAACTGTTGGGACTCCAGTGCCCTACTTCATGAAAGTTTTTATCAATAATAATTTTTAACCATTGCTATATTAAAGCATGTCTGTACTCGTTTAGCCAGGGGGGGGGGGGGGGGGGATTAGACCACCCTGCAATGTCACTGGCAGGTGGTCATCTCATCAAATCAGCTTTCAATTAACATAAGAAAAAGGGGATCATGGGGGACCAATGCATCGATTAGGCATTGTTTGCTATATACAGGGTGCAAGTAGCTATAAGCAGTGCAGTGGGGATTTAAACAAATGTGCTCTTTACCAATCAAATGCAATTATTTCAGTAGTTTTCTTAGTTATTGTAGCTTGTCTTTGATATCAAGTTTTATGAAACGGGGCCCAGAAGAGACATTTCTCCATCAAATCGAGTCAGCTGGAGATCAATATATTAGACAGATTAGTGTATCTTGTTAAAAAGGCAAGAACAAAGTTCCCTGAATCCATTAGCCTGAGAAGAACAACGTCCATTCCCTCAAAGAATTAGCTTGAGCCACATCTAATCTATAAAGCTTGTACCAGTAATAGTCCTAGAGCATCTTGGTAAGGCCGCTTTATTGCCAAATAGCGGGCTTTTTCATGAACAAGCTCTTGTTTGCTTAAGTATAACAATATTTTAACTACTGATGGGGCTACCCTGATGAAATAAAACGAAATAAATAAAAGCTTGAATTCCAAGTGCATTGGTGAGATATTTATTTACCTCTTCATTGTGAATTAGCTAAAGCTAGTTGTGATCAGGCTAATTTCCCTTTATTATTGAATTGCATTATGGAGTTGTGACCATTAATTTACATCAACACATCATTTTATTTGATGTTCAGTCTGATTTAAGCTCTAGTACGCTATCTGCTTGATACAGACATTATATGTACCAAAATATGTACTGAAATCTTAGGCGTGGTGTGTAGCGTAGGGGACAAAATTACTTGGAATTGCCCTCGTATTTGCACTCCATAAATTCTATTCTATGAATGAAAATTTCCCTCTTCTGGCGACCTATTACTTTATCTTGTAATTTTGGGGAAGCCATGCCAATTTGAAATTTATAAGTCACATCGACCTCGACCTTAGCCAAGCAAACTTTGGGAAATACCCTTTAAAAGGAAAAACATAAATGAAAATAACCTTCCATCTATTGTGATTGAGTTTGCAAATGTCCATCTAACATTCAAAAAAATTAACAAAATTTGAGAGAAATGGTAGTTTAACTGTAATATATCCTTCATATTTTTATATATTTGTACATATGGTGTATATAATTCAGAATATTGTCTGTATTTCATTTGTATCATACATTTTGTAATGTGTTGTTTACCAGCCTTTGAATGTGAACCAGAACTGCAACTTGAAAGAGTGCAAAAACCTTTTTGCAATCATAAATTAAATCTGTTCTTCAAAATTGTCACCGATGATGCTTCTGGAATCCATACAAAAGTTGAAATATACAATGTATCTCATGCAGAAAACAAAAACAGGAAATTGATTTAAGTATGAACGAATGAAATTATATAAATGTAATCTCAAATGATATAAATCGTAGAAATCATTTTTTTAAACAGATTTTTTTTTTTTTAAGCGTATTTTCATTTTTAGCTCATCTAGCTTACATATCTACATGAATTTGAAGCCAATGAATTTCACAAGCCTTCTTTTCTGTTTTTATTTGCTTGCCAACGTACAGGGGTTTTTTCACTGAATTTTTGAATTTGTCTCTCTGCAGTTAGTATTTGAATAATGTATGCTTAATCTCATGTAGTGCTGTTTCATGATACATGCTGTAACGTTTGTACAAGAAGTTATTTTTCTTTATTCATGGTGGATACAATTTATTATTAGTTTAATATAATATCTTTTATACTGTGAGCCCAAAGAAAAAATCCTTTAGACCCCACCCTCAGAAATGTCTGAATCACTTTGTAATGTGGCATACTCCATGAATATTATATTTAGGTCTTTTCTTTTATACTTGATTGTACAGATGTCAGGGGAGGGGAAGGTGTTGGGTACAACATCACATGACCTACATTTTTTGTATGCCCGTGTTTGCCCTTGGGAATGAATTCATTGATTTTGAGTAGAGTTTAATCAACTAGCTACAAGAAAATCATGAAATTGGTGGTGACAAATGTATGCTACATATTTTACATTCTTGCAGTTTCTTTCTTAAATGTTTTTATGCTGATAAAAGGCTTATGAGAGAGAGATAATAAGAGGTTTATGTGTTAGTATTTATTAGTGTCAAAGCATGTACATGTATTTAACAACAAAAAAATATTTGAATTTTAGGAATTGCTTTGTATTGTAGAGATATTCAAGCTTTTTAAATATTCTTTTAAAAGGTAAAAATAATGTTTATAACTGATTACAAGAAATCTATTGTGAGGAATTGTAGCCCAATTTTATGTTATTCCTATGTGGGTTATTTTAGAAAATTTGAAAATGCTACATGTAGATGGCTATTGTATTTCCATGCCTTGTATGAAATAAAATGTAAATAGAATAGCAGTAACTGTATGGATTTGTGCTGTTCCTTATTTCTGTCTCTTCTTTGTGTGTGTGTGTGTGTGTGCAATACATAGTTGTCTTGTTTTGTTTTGAAACAATCAGTATTTGTATGCTTTGATATTTAACCCCCAAAAAATCTTTATATAACATTTGTTATAATTGGTATTAACTGCTGGTATGTTAGCAACTACTTCCCTTTAGAAATAACTAGCTTGAGTCTGCAAGTTAGTAAATGAACTTGGGATAAAATACTTGGCCAAAAGTATCATTTCACAGCTTTAATGCCCTTCTAGCTCCAAATGGATGAAATCATACAAGTCATGTAGCGGACACCTTTCTGGCTTTCAACAGTATCAGTATCAGTATTTTGTTATTGGCACTTTTTTGATGAATTCCCTGCCTACATACAGCATACAGTAAATCAAGCATACACATGTCATCAAGATTAACTGATAGTACATGCATGGAAATCTATGACCACATTTATGAATTAAACACAGGCCCAAGAATTGATTTTTTTTCTTCGATTTAGATGATTTTTTTCACAACTTCCTTCACTGCAAGTACTGTCTTTCACAGCTGATGGCATTGTTACATGGGGTCAGTCTTCCAGACATTGTTTGTTGCTATGTTAGGCCAGCACATCACAAGCTTTTGGGTCATTTATACATGGAACTCCTAGGGGTGCTGAAGAATCTCTCTGCCCTCATCGCTCTTTCATTTTCCTCTACTCTCTCTCTGTTCCTCCCCCTGTCTATCTCCCTCCCGCTCTCCTCACAAAGTAATGTTATAATATCATCATCATCATCACCATCATTATCGCCACCATCACCATCATTATCACCACCACCATCATCATTACCATCATCATCATCATCTTTATCATCATCATCATCACCACCATCATCATCATCATCATCATCATCATCATCATCATCATCATCATCGCCACCATCACCATCATTATCACCACCACCATCATCGTTACCATCATCATCATCATCTTCATCATCATCACCACCATCATCATCATCACCATCATCATCATCATCATCATCATCATCATCATCATCATCATCATCATCATCAACATCACCACCACCACCACCACCACCACCACCACCACCACCACCACCACCACCATCACCATCATCATCATCATCATCATCATGGACATACAATGAACAAAAAAAGGCAGAAACAATGGAATGGTGTTTTACAAGTGTCTGTGTTCAAAAGTGAGATCTTCCTGAACATTCATACATCCACATTTTTGAGAGATACTAAAAGAAGAACCCTATCAACTAAAAATCTACTTTTATAGCAATAATTCTTTGCATTGTTTAGACCTAACAGTCGGCATCTACGATTAAAAATGGTTAGTAGAAAAAAAATATGCTTCCGTTCGAGATGCATCAGATTGAAAAAGAGATGAAAAAAGAGTTGAAAATAGTCGTTTTCAAAAGCATGATTAGATGGCACATATTTGGCAAGGAAGTTTCCTAGAATTGAATTTCAGAATAATATATTCTACTGAATAAATTGAATACTCCTTGTATGCTAGACAGATTCTTACATCATGATTTCATTATTAGAAAAGTATCTCATATTCAAGTCAAATTAGCGCATCAAGTATTTAAAAATGATGTTTTCTGAAACGGTCCTTACTAATATTTCATACAAGAAATTGATGCTGAAATTCATCTATTGAAACAAATTGCACCTCTCTCTCTCTCTCTTAAATAAAGTTGTACTTTACAAGAAAATGGATATCAAATATTAATTTAAATTCATAGTACCATTCAATTTCAATTTCTAGGATTTGTATTTTACATGACTATGACCTTTTCTCTAATTGAACACAATTATAAACCCTAATTTTTTTAATCATATCACAGATGGGATTGGGGCTGCTCAAGTATTAAGCTTACATTATATTAAATACAAATTTTGTGAGAAAGGCAATGCACAAACATTTTTTAAATACATATAGTGCAAACAATATACGAACCAACAACTGGAAATTTAATGCACACCACTATATATCAGAGTGTCAATACTTGTTGATACATCGCTGCATGAATTTCAATTAATTGGGAAATACATGTTACCTCTCCCCACACAAATTCTTTATAAAAAAAAAATCACATGTATAATGCTTGAAATAGTGTAATCATGCTCTTCAGGAAACTATTGGATAAGAAGGATCAAAGTTTACTTCTTATGTGACAAAAACAATGATTGGAGCAAATTAATACCGGTAATGGTGAATATTCATTGACAGGAGGGTAGACTGAGTTAGCACAAATTAATTGGTTATCTACAAAAGTGCCCAAAATAATCATCCTCTGGGACTTTCCCATTTCTAAATTTTGTGAGTAAGATTTTTTTTTTTAATTAAAAAAAAAAAATCATTTTAAATAAGATGTTTAGACACCTCATCTTGCTGCCTGAATATGATGTGATGATTGCCAGAACTTTCAAAAACTGATGGAGGCTGCAGTCTCACTCGTAAGCCTATCGTATAGAGATTTGTAATCCTGTCACAATACTATTTCAGATCCAGTCATAGTTGGGTCATAAGATGTGTTATGGCCTTGACAAGACTCACTCAGTAAGGGAAGGGAAGGAAGGATGGGATGAGCATTCAGCCTTTTCATTCCAAAGTTTGACAAAGTTTGAGGTCAACATAATTGTTTCATAATTTCATTGATAAGTTTATATGATATCCAATCATGTGACTACAGAGGTCAATTTATCATAAGGAAATGTGACATTAAATGTTGACCTATTGAACACTTTTAAGGTCACAATTACACTATTTCATAATTAAGTCAAGTGATATTCAAAAGAATCAGATATATACTGTGAACCAGAGAGCTTAAATTCAAGGAGAGGACTTTCACCTTCACTAAGCACACAACAAATGAGTAGTAAACGTTGATGCATTGACCCTTACATGTAGTTTAAATGTCAAATTCATCAAAAGTGTAAGACTTTAAGGGTTTTCCTAGACTTTTGAGCATTCAACACATTTTTCCAGCTTCAGGTTTCATGGAAGTCAAATTATCATAAATTCAAAGACATAATTAGACAATTTTTATAATTCTTAAAATCCTTATTTTCAAGTGTTCATTTAAAAAAGCAGAAGGCCTTTTTTCAGGTGAAAAGCATGATTACTGTACTCTCAGCTACTAAGGGTGGTGTTTCTTAAACATGAAGATTTTAAAAATTATAGCCGAACTTACTCTGCAATAAAATCACACATGAAAAAAATGGAGTAAAATATGACATGTTAAAAACAAGAGCGGTTAATTTTGATGAGCCTTCTTCATACCATCCAACCCAGTGTGCATGTACTACAGAAGTATCATGGAATGAATTCTCCTTATAATATAAGCTCTCTGGTGTGGTCACCATCAGCTTATAAAAAGAATCGACAAATATCCAAAGTGTTTAATAATCAATGTGCATTAATTAAACTGAACATTATACAAAAATATCAATGATGATAAAAAATGCTTATCTCTCTCTACTTCATCATCAAAGAACATTACACTTATATGGAGAGGGGACATGATTTTGAAGGCAATAAAGTAAAGTTTTATTTCTATTATTTGCATATTTTGCAAATTCTGTTCATGATACCGATCTCAAACGTGTACGCATTAAAGTTTACTGATAGTCAGAGCAATATTTTGAAATTCAATCCTATACTTACGAGGCAAATGTATGAAAAATGTGTTGTTGCATGGTTTCTTCCAACTGATGTTACATGTAATTTGTATATTATGCAAATCCTATTCATTATTTTGATCTGAATATGTGGCCATAATATGCACAGGCATCAAAAACATCAATATCAGCACTTAAATTGTTTAAATGTGATACTCTTGATGCAAATGCATAGGAGACAGGAACAGCACACACTAGTTTGCACGTTGAAGGGTAAAAAATCCATAACTTTCATTTCAAATTAACTTTTTTAAATATTGTATATAGGGCCCTACTATTAAAATAAACCGCAGTGGAATAATTTCTGCAGCAATTAATTATGGTTTAAATAATTATTTTGACTGGGTTAAAAATGGAAAATAAAAGATATCTCATATCTCATACCTGTATCTTAAATAAGGCATCCTTCATGTTCTGTTATTCTACAAACATTAATTTGAATTGTGGTACATCATTTGTCTTAATAGTGGCAGAAGTAATATTTGTGCAATGTAATACGATAGACTAAAACAAACAAATTACACACCATCGTTATAAGTACACAGGTGCAACCTCTCTCCATAACCAACCCTTGTTATATTTTTCTGTTGGGGGTGGGGGCAATTTACCTCGCTGTCTTACTCATTAATTTCCTTTTGTCAAAAATGTAAGGAGTACTTGCCATATTTTCTTTTTCATTAAATTATGTGCAACAAGTAACGAGTGCAACATGTAAATTTGCATTTTTTTTTCTTTATCAAACCTTTCTCAAAGTTAATTTCTGGGGCTTTCCCATTTATCTACAGCGTCAATTTTTCTTGATTAAAGCATTCGTGACATTGAATTACAAATCATAATGTGAAGATGCTTGTAACACATTGATGTGCAGGCACTGTGCAATTATCTACATTGCAAAATACTTGTGAAATATTGAAATATCCACCTTTTTTATGTTTACAATCAGGTACCCAGAAAACAAGCAAAAAATGCAGCTTGCTCTGTTTGGAGGAGATAGCCATACTAGAATACAAGTCAGTCTGATGATTGTAAACTTAGTGAAATGACCATTAATTTGTATGAAACTAACTAGTTGGCTTCATCTTAAGAATGCCATTAAATATCACTTGTAGCCAATTTGCATATTCACGTTCTGTGTGAAAACTCTGCAGCTTTACAAATCATTGGTAAATGTACAAAAAATTTGATGTAATTAATTTACTCCATTGCAGGTGCACTGATTATAAGTCATTTACACTACATTTATCCAAACACCAAATATCAAAATTAGACATTACAAATGAGAGATCAACATCACAAATATTTTTACCCGAAACATACCACTAAAAGTACATCATTTCAAACCGTCTCTATTTCACCATTCCTCTCGCTGAGAAAAACAAATTGTGAACAATATAAAACAACGATTTTCTCTGGTTGAAAAAACAGGAATGCTTCATTCATTTGCATTATAACTGAGAAAAATATCACACGTTTACATATATCATCCGATAAAAACACAAGTTTTCAAGTCATGTGAATCGACACCCGTCGATCCTTCAAGATAGTGATTTCATTCTCTAATCAATATTTCTATACAATAATGAGGCACATTCTATTCATGGTACATTTCATCAGTCACATTCCTGCTGTCCACTTCACAATAGCATTGTCATAGGTTCATTCACACACAGACCAAGCAGCGCGATTTGAAAAACGATTTTTGAAACGCAAATACATTTTCAAATACTCAACCAAAACAGCATCATAAGCGCTTTTATTTGGTGAATACCAACAGTTAATTTGTGTGAGTTGAGATATTAAAGATACCGGTAGTTGATTTTATACATCCTATATGTGAACTTTTAAAAAAGATTTTAAAAAGAGATTTGAATCGCAGTTGAAATCCCACTCTTTTCTTGTGTGTGAATGACCCTATTGCCCATTGAAAGTCAGAAAGGCAATAACTATTGTCTTTTTAAATAGAGTTAAATCAATTCCCTTATGACTTTCAATAAACTATGTCTACTTCCTTTAATAGAGTAGACTATGAGTACATCTGCTGTTAAGTCTAAGAAAATAAACACGTATTTCATCTCAAGAATCTCTAGAGATAAACTCTCCATGATCCATTTTAAAATCATTAGTGGCAAACTTGCTCTACTGAAGAATCCCTAAAAAGTGTGCAGAGAGGAAAAAAGAAAAAAAACAGGAGACAAAAACAACATAACAAATTCTGGGTGAACATCAGGAGAGCTTCTAATTAGAACTCCATTAGTTTCAAGTTACAAAGCTTCATAAAAAATGCATTAATTCTATTTGAACTTTGATGCAATCTCAACAAACTGATCTCGTTTCATAATCAAACACAGGATTGAGATATCATAAAAAGTAGCAAATATGAGTATAAATAGTCCATGTGAATAAGTAGCAATACAATTGCAATTGTGAGCACACGGATTGCACTAGTTCGAAATACCATTGCACGTGATAAACAATAGTCAAAAACACTTTAAAGAGTTTCACAACAACAAGGAAATAGTGACCTACAATACAATAATACTTTTGTCTACTAATAATGACAATTCTAATACAAACACATCTGCAAAATAGCTCAAGATATCATGATCTCCACTTCCTTGTGTTATTTTGTGAAAAACAATTGTACAGGGGGGGGGGGGGAAGAAACCTAAAGCTATTTTTGTATAAAAAATATAATTGCCATCTTTAGAAGCCCAATTTTCATTCAAAAGTCACGTCCTCACTACGTGAAGATGTACAAGTTTGAAGTGTCAGGCTATAGATGAAGCCAAATAAGTTTGAGGTAAAGCTCTCTTAAGTGTCGTCTGAGCTAGTTCATCAGCAATGAACCCATACAAAGAGTTTGTGCAGAAGAAAAATTAACACCAGCTCAAAGTAACTTATCGGAGCATTAGACGGGTGCTGGGTTGTTGGGGAGGGGGGGAGGGGGGAGGGGAGGGATCAGCGAGGGCTGGGTGAAGAAACATGATGGTAATTGGTTTGTTTCTTGGGATATAAATGGAACTTCACGGCTGACACAGCAACTAAATCACATTGAACAAAGGACAACTTATACCTCATACTTCCTTTGCTTAATTAGACTTTAGTCCGAGCTGAAACTAAGAGTCAGCTTAAATATCAGCAGAGTACAGGCCTCTGGGAACCAACTCTATGATGCATGTATCTGTTCTTGTTTCAGGAATGAAAAACAAAAGAACTCTTTATAAGTCTGAAAATACATACTGCAGGACGTTAAAAATGTTGTTGAACAGGATGATGCAAAGTCTTGATCCCGAATTAGGGTACAACTCCGATAAAACCATCCAATGTGGGTGTGTGGAGGCACTTCAAATGCTTGAACACCTCCTTAACTGCCCCCCCCCCCCCCCGACCAAGGCACTGCAAATCAAAAGATTGCCATGACTTCAACCAACTCAAAGAGCCTGTGAATGCAGTGGCTGAAAAAAGTGCAGTTACCTCATGGGTGGGTTTTGCCATCCATGCGTGGAAAAAGTGAAAGTTACACGCGGATATACCCCTGTGAACAAATACAATGTATGTAAATATAAATGATATTATTATTTTAACAAGTATTTCAACTTCACACATTGAAGTGAATAAGATTTGCATTTCCATGAAACATGATCGAATACTTAGGAACAGTTCTAAACCAATATTGAACATAAAAGATGCAGACTATAGAGTGTATCATAAAAAGGGCAAATAAATATGACTGGTTATGGTAACGATACTATTAGATTAAATACAAATTGCACATGGCACTGAGTATGATAACACAATATCATGGGGCAGAAAGACAAGACTTATGAGCTGTTATAACACAATGAAACATAATTGCACAAAGTACTTTTAACCCGTGATGCGCCGAGTGCAAATCAACTCTAAATAATGCACACTTAAGTGCCATAATAATCAACTCCTTTGATTATGGGCATCAACAGAAAAACAACACAAAAATAACTGAAATATTATTTTCATTAATGAGAACAAATTCCAAACAAAATTGACAAGTATATGAAGCATTAATAAATAAAATATATAAATAAGGGCAAGCTTACTATAGAGTAATTTCAATCGCGAATCAAGGGCAAGTTACATAATATTTCGTCCAAGTATGCATTACATAAATAAGGGTATATTGCACAATGTTCCCAAAAGTACTTTAAATGCTTACAAGGCTTCACTTTATAATAAGATTTGGGATTGGAGGGTACTCCAGTGGACTTAACGAAGTAGACTTAAATCACTGAAGAGGCTCATGCGTATCTCAATAGTCTGAGATATGTGTACTGCATGTGCTTAGAGTGATTTGGTATCTCCTTCAAATTCAACGAGGATATGCTGGGGAGGCTTTGAGAATATCGCAAATATTGAACTGGAAAAACTTGAAGTACTTACTGCTTACTTCCTTATAACTAAATGTCATATGGAAATATGATTAAATACAAATATGCAAACTACACCTCTGTAAAACAAATAGAACGATTGCTTTTTTGTCGAGTTGAATGTTTAATATGAGAGTAGTTTACCTGACTTGCACCATTTTAGATTTAACAGCATTTGTTTGAAAATTGAAAGTATAACCTTAATAATTTTGTGTCTTCACAAAAGAGCACAACAATGTGAGAATCAAAGCATATGAACAAGTAAAAGTGATAGGTGCACATACTACACAAACTACACAACTGATTTCCATACAGTAGTAGAGTGTTCTCCAATACCGAACAACAGTGGTCACAACTAAATAACATAATTCATCGAATGATACAAAGAAGTGCATCATATACACACACAAATTGCACAAGTACATGATCTATTTCAACACCAAAAATATATACTCATCTCACATTTTCCGAAGAAAGAGAAATAATATTGATATACCTGGACTGCACACTTGCCTGTATCTAAATAAATAAAGATAGGATTTGCACTTTCCATGAAAGATAACCCATACTGTCTGAAACACACGAAAGTCATAAATAAATAAATACCAATATATTTAATTTTCGACCACCAACATGGTACATCCAAAGCATGGATGAGCGTTATCCATTTGTATAGAAAACTAGACTACAATCTGTACTAGTTAGTTAGCAGAAAGGTGTATGATGATATATTTGATGGACAAGATTGATGATTCATCAACTTGCCTCTAGGCTTTCAAGGCTTTTTTGGGTTGAGGGCTGTCCTCTCCGTCCTCTGGGGTAGCTCTGCGCTTGGAGCGTTGGTCATCCAATTGGTCAGCTTCTTGGCTGGAGCTGGACTCTCCGGTCATGGAGGAGTGGACACCGTGGTCAGACACACCAGGACCGAAGGGAGGGTTGTAGAGGGAGCTGTAGAGATGGGCTTCCACAAGGCGGTTGATGGCGTCACTAACGCTGGGCTTTTTGCTGCTGTTGCTGCTTCCACCCTGCTTAGGGTCCTCCATGCGGTAGAACATCCCTGTGGGGTCGATTCCCAGGGCAGCGGGTGGAGGAGTGTAGATGTTGAAGAAAGGCGAGGAGAAAACAGGCTTGTGTAACCACTGGGCCCACTGCTCCGTGAGCGCTAGCTGAGTGTGTGCAGCGAGTGTCGTCTGGGCTTCCTCAAGGCGGTAGCGATCGGCTTCAGACAGGGAAAGGGCTCCTGCAGGGATGCCATGGCTCGCCAGAAGGGCCGGCTGGGATTCCAGTTGCTGCCTGAGGTAGGAGTAGCTATTCTGCAGGGCTTGCTTCTCACTCATGGCTCTCAGCTTCTCTGCAAAGCTCTCATAGGGTCGGGCAGAGGCGAGTGCTGAAGGCATGCTGTGGCCATCATGCAGATGAATACCCGGTGGTACTCCTAGAATGGGTGTTTGACTGCTCTCTCCCTTCTCTGCCGACTGCTTCTGGTGCTGCAGCAGCTGCTGTTGATGCGCCTGCTGCCCTTTCTTTGCCATCCTCTTCAGATGCCTCTCCTTGACCTTGTACTCCAGCGTTGAATGAGGAACGCCAAAGACATTCCCAGCTCTGGTGACGCTCATCTCACCGCGCTGGACAGCATTTACCGCTTGGACGAGACTGTCACGGTCATAGCATCTATAGCGCCCTCGCTTGGGTCGCTTACTTGATGCAGGCACCATGGAATCATAGGAGGCACAGTGGCTGGCTTGGTTGTTGTTATTGTTACTGGAGGGCGAGTAGGACTTTGTGGGACTGCTGTGGCTAGAGCTGCTGCTGTCACAGTACTGCATCATCTTGTCCATGTCTTGGGCTCCACCAATATCACACACTACGGGTTTAAAGCAAGGCACCTTCACGTCTTGGTCCTGCTCGGGTGAAGAAGGCTGGCGAATGACCGATGATAGACCTATATGCTGCCGGACATCCTTCTTCCCGCTCAACAAATGCACCTTCTCCGTCTCTAGAAGATGTCCTATAAGGTGCTGGAACACCTGGTTGGGTAGCTTGTCTTGCCCGAGGTCTCTGACGTAGCTTTCTCTCCGTTGCATATCCTCTTCGGTTCCCAAAGACCCAACCTTCGTGCAGGTCATCACAAGCTCCCTCACGAGGGCCTGGTCAAGCCCGTGGTCAAACCCTGCTAACTTGGGCAGCTTGCCGCTTCCCCCGGCCGACCTGCCCTGCAGGAAATTCCTGAGCTTGCCGACGACTTCGTCCGTGGAGCAGTCCTCGTAGTTGATCCCCTGCTGCTGGTACTGCTGGAACAAGGCTGTAAAAGGAAATGCTAGGTTGGGTTCAGGAATCAGGTTCCTCTCCACCTTCACACGTTTGTTGACTGGATCAGTGATGTAGGGCAGCCGCTTCGGGATCTTCATCTCCACTTCCTCGACAGCCGTGGGGCGGGCCACCTCCTCCGTCTCCTCGTTTGCCTTGTTGGCCTTGCTGCGATTCAGATGGTTTCGGATGGTGGACCTTGGGATACCGTAGAGAACGGATGCACGACGGGTGCCGATCTTACCAAGCTTGACCTCTTTCAGAGCGAGCTTGAGGTCTTCCTGCGTGTAAGTACTTGAACCGTTGATGCGACAGGAACGGGTACTCTTTGTTTTGGATCTGCAATGACACAAAGGAACAGAAGAAAATTAGTCATATCATTTAAATTCCAACTTTCAAAAGATCAAACAAGCTAATATGGGATTGACATGGTTGAAATATGACTGAAGGCTCTTCGTTAACTGCATCTTTAAAGATAAGTTACACACAAATTATATGTTTCTTCCGATGTTTGCCTATATCAATAGGCTTATTTACAAACAAGAAATTTAACACTTAAAGCTAAACAGCCTTAAGATTGCACAATGTAACATTCATCCTGCTGTGGACCAGTGGATCTGAGAAGATACTTCTTCAATTATTTTTTCTTTCTTTCATTAGATGAAAATATAATGAAAGAAAAACTAAATTAAGCTTGGTTATATAAAATTGTAAATTTAAGAATGGGAAATTACAGGTACTTCTATTTTCTAAAGAAGTAAACGGCAAAGATAGTTTTGAAATGAATGAAACGCCAATTACACCAAACGACAACAACTTTCCATTAAGGTAGTGTCCTTTTTGCACTCAGCAAACAAAATAACAACATTCTAAGCGATGTGAGTGTTTTATTTGGGGGGGGGGGGGGGGGGGACTTACCAAAACTCTATGTACACTATATTGGCCTACATGTATATGGGCATTAAATTCTTATTCATCTTCTTACCGGTACTTCAAAAACCTGCAACCTGTAAAGGACTTGTTCTGTCTCCAATAATGGCAAATGATATCCATGTAACTACATGTTTCATTTTGGAGGATACATTGTACCTTACAAAATAAATAAATACAGAGTAACGTGTGTACTACACAGATTTTCAACCATTTGTTTGTTTTTTGTTTTTTTAGGGAGGGGGTCCATTTTTAAATCACAAATCATTCATCTGTTCATCTTTCCTATACTCTTTTTTTATCTAGATTATTGTATGATATTACATTAATGATCTTGGAAACCATGTGGCGAACAAAAGCCAAAATGATACCGTACACAAGTATATATTACAAAGTAAAGCATGTACTGTAGCAGCAGTAATTTGCCCATCGGCACCGCAAAACACTCATAGGAGTAATACTAATCATAGCAAATAACCCTCTAAATTTGAAAATGACCCCCATTTAAAAAAAATAAAAAAAATAAAAAAAAATCCACTTTCATTCCCTCTCTTGTCTTGATATTGATTGTTCCATACTTAATCTAAAATTGTGACAAAGTTAGCTTTGATACTTCAAGATGGTATGTACCTGATTAAATCAGTTGAAAATTTTAGCAAACTGTTCACATAAATGAATTCACATCATATGGCCTGTCCAAAGCAAAAAAAAATACTTAAATCAGCATTAAAGGTTCAGGTAACAACTAAATTATTCCTAGTTTCATACCCTTACCAAGCTTTTTAATTTTTCAAGTTTGTGAAAAATGTTTTTGTACACTTCTTGAGAAGTGTATGATAACAGCTTACATTTAAAAGGTACCCTTTCATTCTTGAGTTACAAAAAAACACTAGTATGTATTGCTATGTAGGACAAACATTATGGCTTGCCCTACCTAACAACACATAATATATGAAGTTTGCATTCTGAATTATTATAACCAATTCTTAACAGGTGAATGAAATAATATGTAACAAGGTACTTCACAAAGACGTAAGCTTTAAATTTAGTTACATTACGAAAATGGCCTATAACACACAAAATAGTGGTCCATAATGAGACCAGACGAAACCACTTTTAACTTGGAGATTTCTAGATCCTGGTTCAAGCACGCATGTTCAAGTGGTGGTTAATATTTCTACTCGGGTCTAATTTGTAACCATACCCTCTCCGGGAACCAGAAAGGATTTTTTCCCAGACAGGGAAACCCTCTTACACAGATCTTTAAAACATTAAACGCACCATAGACATGGAGGCTTGAGGGGAGCTTTTTGCTTCCCCCATTCCTCCTTCAACACTTTTAGTAGGTCCTGTACATTATCTAATAACTTGGATCTTTGTTAGCCAATCCACATTTCCATTTTGGTTTTGTACCCCCCCCCCCCCTTTCTCTCTCTTCCACTTTCAGCTTCAAAGCCTGCAACATGACTAGACCTCACACTCCAAAGCTTACCTCTTGGTCCACAAGCCCTCTAAGATACACAACTTTCAAATCGTTCCATTCCTGTCGCCACAGATTAAAGACTAAAATCACATTGGAACGATGCAGCAGGCAAATTAAAATGTGGCAATTTTATAGGCAGACAGCTCCCACACATATGTGTTTAACAAAAAATATCACAACAAATATGTCCTTCCTCAAATGCTCAGTCACTGAATGTCCAAAGTCGATGGAGATACTTACGTTGGAAATAAACCCCCTCCTCTTCTTTTAACGCTGATGCGCCTAATACTTTCGAGATGAAACTATGAGGAAGGATGGCCTACAAAATCAAGACATGTGCGAGCCAACCACAAAGAAAAACAGTGAATGAACTTGAAAATACTTTTCCTCGGCTTAAAATGACAACATCTTTTGCGCTCCTTTCCTCCTTATTGTCTTTCTGTCTTTCCGTCTCCCCCACCCCCTCTCTCTCTCTGTCTCTCTCTCTCCCTCTCTCTCTTCCTCGATTTTAGTGCGTTCACTTTCCCCCTTCACAATATCGCGGAGGGAAACGTGAGAGGGAAATATCGCATATTAAATGCGACATATTTAGTTTGAGAAATAGTGCATGCATGATTAGAAAATATCAAAGAGATATGCCACAACTTTTTCCTAATATGATTTGACGATATATCGAAGAAGACAGCTACATTTGAGATCACCCTTTTAAGCTGCTCCACAGAATCAATCGATGAGTAATCTACAAAGTACACCAACAACTACCCAAAGATACTTTCTCAATATCTTTCCAATTAGCCCCTCATGAAACCCGACAGGCTAAATGATATAATGATATCACCGCAGACATCCGCATTATGGGAGGAGAAAACAGGAACACAAAATTGCCATTAGATTCCAAATGATTCCCCTCAAATATTTTGGGGTCACACAAAAGAAATAAAAGGAGCTGCCATATTAGCCCGGTGCAGGGAATGAGTCCACTAAATGCAGATCTAAAGACTGGCTAAATGCTTCTGACAATGATGGAGCCTCATAAAGTACAATGCAACCTCCGAAGGGTAAGATCTCATTGGATATAGAGCAATTCTCAAGGCAATATCCCCTCTAATTCGGCAAAGGGAAACAAACAAAATAATAACAAAAACAATTAAAGAATCAAAATCACTAACAGTAATATCTTCCAGAAATATGATATCATGTTGAAATGTAAAATCCAATGCTTTGTAGTAGATATGTTTATGAAGATTCAAAATCTAAAATTAAATGATCTGGTGGAAAGTAGAATTGAAATATACATGGATGATTTTTTTTCTTTTTTTTAATTGATCATCAAAACACCGAACATGCAAGTAGATGTGCTCATAGTCATACATACACAGATCCAGGCAACATTTTTCCATACCCTAACTTTGAACTTTTAATGGATGGATCTGCATAATGATGATATGGAAACAACTTAGAGTGCACCAATCACCTACAAATATGATTAGTGTAGAGCTAGAATGTATAAAATTAATTAACCTAAAAAATATTAAAGATAAACTTGAGTTCTGGTAAAAAAAGAAAAATGCATTCTCACAGAATCTAACGAAACTTACACTGAATGTTCAAGATTACAAATAAATGTCATGTGCCAAACAATTTTGGAAGAAAATGTATACTGGCTGAGTAATGAGCATAGAAAGATAAGGAAATCAGGGTAGTACTAGCCCCGACACCATGTGTGTTGTCCCATATACATCTATCTGTGTAAGTGATTGTTACTTTACCAAGACTCTGCCAAATTTATGATGATTTTGATGACTCCAGAATCTTGCATTACACACCATTACTTACATGCTATATGATCAACTTTTCTGATCCATTCCACACTTTTTCTTTCACAATGCAATCGCATTACCAGTACTCAAGTTTATCTTTAACCTCACATCATTCTATGGGCTAGTAATGGATGAAGGAAATAAACAACAAGATAAAACTGCGCACTCGGAACCCAAGTCAGACTTGGTATCTGTGCGGACCCTATTTATCTACAGGTATGTTGAGTAGTCTACACGTACTCACAAGTAGCTTTTATATTGATCGAGAGTGTATTTGAACTGGCAAAATCTTTTTACAGAAGTCATATTTAAGATAAATGTTTTGACTAAACATGCAGAATTACAACATTGAAGAACAAACATATACAGAACAAAATTATTTGTTGGCGATTCATACACTTTAAAACTCCACCTACAGCAAACAATGTACAATGTATCCATAATTGCTACTCTCCTTTTATTTTCCCATTTATTACGACTTCCAAAATTGGTAAATTTACATAAGCAGGTCGTAAAGGAGAAAAAGTACAATTGCCAAGCCTGTAAATGGGGATTACTTTTCTCCACAGATGAATTCCACCTCTGAGCTACCAGCACTTTTTGACTGCGGTATATATTCGTGGCTTTGTCCCTAAATGCATATAAAATATAAAGGGTAGGATTAGGGTACTCATAATGAACCCGCACACATTTATACGTACAAGTTACCTTTGTGTTGTCTCATAGCAAAGCAACATGTGTGTATGTTTGATTATTGAACTGCGTATACATGTATGACTATAGGAGTATATGTATGTAGTACCCGTTCCCTAGCTCTTCACAAAGCCATGCAAACATTGATGTATCTATTTTTTTAACGATAGCATCAAATCACTTTCACAAAGACCTAAACACCAGTATACTAATTAATTAAAGATACATAAATTCCAGTGTAATATTGACAGACCGGTAATGCTATTTTTTCCTATTGTTACATATTGTTCTTATTATTCTCATTCTTATTATTCTCATTTTTTAAATTTTGTCTTTGTCTGTTTGTCTTCTGTTCCAGTATTTGTTAATACATTTATTATTATATTTGTGACCCTGCCTCTTGCCAGTCCATTAGGAAATCTTTCTTTTCTTCTGGCTGAGGACCTGGTTATTTTAGATGCACTTTCTTTCATATTCTTCCAAAATAAAGATGATTCATATAATGACATGTGTACATGTACATGCATACAGTCCAAGCTATTTTTTTGTATTTGAATATGTGTACATATATACGATTAGTTTTTTAATTTTTGCTCATTAATCATAATTCATACATTTAAAGCATGAGGAATTTTTTTAAGGTGATTTCATCTTCCCAGTAACTAAGTTTGATTGTTGAAAAAGATTTGTTTCACCTTGTTGCCATAGAATTGTGTCACATTGTTACCATAGAACTGTCCACTAGTCAATGGTAATAATAATTACAATGTTAAATGGTATGGTATGGTATGGTATATTTTATTTATTCACGGTTAAAAACATAATACAATTGCGCCCGCATTCAGCAAAAGCTGTTTTTCAGCAGGGCCGTGATTACATATAACAGAAAATAAAACAATGAAAATACAATTTACAAACAAATATGCAAGTTATAATAAGTGAACATATTTACAGAAATTTAAGTACAAAATAGAATCATAGTGATAAAGTGAGGGGGGAAAAAAAAAAAAAAAAAATTATCTACGAGATGGAAGAAGTGAGCAAATATCTTGAATTTTACTAATCTCAATGTTGTAAGATTTAAAAACATTTATAATTCTGATATCGTTGGGTAGGGTATTAAAAAGTTTTGATGCAAGATATAACGGACTATGTTGAATAAAATTTGTGTGAGGTCTTGGAAGGGGGATTTGTGAGTTTGCGTAACGGAACTTATAGCTTACATTAGTATTAAATTGGATCAATAACAACTTAAATATAGTAACTAAAGCCTGTTTGACCCAGTATTCTTTTAGCATGTCAATTTCAAGGGTTTTATAAAGAATTTCAGTGTGATATCTACTATTCACTCCAAGTACAGATCTCAAACACCTATTTTGTAGAGTTTGAAGTTGTTTTAACCGAGTTTCTCTACCGTTCATCCAAATCGTGCTGCAATAAGCGAAATGAGGCTGAATTAAGGTTTTGTATAGTATTAATGCTATCTTTTCATCTGTGAATTGTCTCATTCGCTTTAGAACAAAATACGTCTTTAAAACCTTTTTCTTTACATGGTCTATTTGTGGGTTCCATGAGAAATTGCAATCAAGCAAAATCCCAAGATATTTGCATTCCATTACTCTAAGTAATTTTTTGTTATTCAGACGAATATCAATATTACAGAAACGACTCAAATGCTTAGAAAAGTAGAATTAAGCACTACAAATGCAGGCATTATTATTATTATTATCATAATTACCCAAGTATGGCGATATTGCGATATTGCTATCAGACATCATGCAGACATACATGTACATGTGCACAGTAAATGTCTGATTAAAGCAGAACAATGCACAATCATTGGATTTTGTCCAATTTTTCCAAAGAAGTGTCTGGCCATATCAAAGATCATAAAATCATACATTTCATCAATTAGTGGGTATCCATTGTGTTTTCTTTTCACAAAAGATTAAAGTTTACAGATCCTGTAGTGCTTTGGCTTCATGTACATGTACATTGCGGAGTGAGCCCCCCCCCCCCCCTCCCCCCAAAAAGGAATATATTCATGTATTGTAATTTTTATCCTTGTAAGCATTTCATTGTTTTTTATACCGTAATTAACAGTGTATAAACCGCCCTCGTGTATTAATCGCACCCCTCTTTTTCGCCCTAAAAAAAAAAAAAAAAAATTAAAAATTGCCAAGTCTGTCAGCAGCAAGCCAGGTCTGTGTCAAAAAACCCACACGAGAAGGCCTTTCATTTAACTGCGAGGTACAGCTGAATGTAAAAGATCATTAATGTAAATTTAAAAAACAGTACAGGACTTAGGATAGAACCTTGTGGAACGCCGTGTAATAGAAGAAAATTGGAGGAATTATGATTATAAACTACATATTGAGATCTATCAGATAGATTACTTTCAAACCAAGATGACAGACAAATTTGAGTGTTGTTTTAGTTTCCGAGTGATGAGTCAACACACCGATTACTGAGCTAGGAGACATTGCCAGGCATAGCGCCAGGTGGAGGGGCATAAATCGAAACTTAAAATTTTTTTGTTTTTTTTTGTTGTTGGTGTACCGTGTATAAACCACACCCCCGACTTTGAATTTTTTTCGCCGGCAAAAAAGGTGCGGTTTATTCACCATTAATTACGGTATATGTTTCATCTTCCTTTCATGATCTTGTTATATATCTACATTGTAAAGCGCATTGAAATGGCAACAGACATGAAATGCGCTATAAAAGGACTTAGTATTATTATTACTATTATTATTATTACAGAGATGCCAACCCTATAGGATGGCTGTCAGTAACATTTATATTTGTCCGTAACAAATGGGGGTCTTTCCGGAACGCAAGACACCGCAGTATAATTTTCGCGCAAAACATACACAAACACCCAATCAGTCTTACTGCATTTCGAGCCTACCATTTACCAAAATAAAGATGTGCATAAAAATCTGTTTCCAGTCAAAGGATCTCCTCCTTGGGTACTCGCTCTTTTGAGTGAATCCATGATAATATTCAGGAAGTAAACACCTCGTTCAAGCGTCGAATGGCAAATTCGAATCCACAGTCAAATGGCAGAACTCGTATCCTACACACGTACACTCACGATCACCAGTACCACAGACACACCAGCCCAGGCCGCTAGGCCCGGGATTCATGAACAACAACACACCGTATACCGCACTTGCAATGCGCTCGCTGAATCACCGAAGTCTTCGCTACTAGCATGTAGCATACTAGTATCAAAACAGTAATAACGGAGGCCCTGCTGTTTCGGAATTAAACAAGATGGCGGCCGAAGGACCATGTGCGCGCAAGTGCCTATCCAGTGTAGTCAAATTCAATGAACTTATGAGTAAATGCATGCAACATGCAGCCCTGTGTACGGAGGCTATGTGATAAGGCGGCATTTGCTATAATGTACTTTTATTTATCGTTTCCCCGTAACCTTTTGATTGTTTACCGTAACGCCGTAACAAATACGGCGAAACCGTAACGGTTGGCATCTCTGTTATTATGTGTACATACACATTCACATACATGTAGAAGCCCCCTTTCAATGTTCGTTGCCTCAATGCTTATAAATGTATGACCCATAGAGTATTGAGAGAGATAGTTGTGACATGCGCACGCATACACACTCAAGGTTTGATTCATGGAGATTAAATGTGGGAGGGAACTACTTGTCACAACTATCTCATTCAATACTCTATGGTTTGACCTAACCGTGATAGACATGTTTCCCTGCAACAGACGACCTGATATTTCTGTAAGTTACACCAAATTTACATCAATTTTATAACCAATGTACAGGGAGGCGTACAAAACATAGCAATATGTGGTCCATAGGAATTTGCAAATAAACCTCAATTTGTGCACAAAAAAACTGGTAAAACTTTGAAAATTCTACATAAACCACTAGTAAATGAGCACATTGACATGCACGCTAGCATGTCATAATACAAACATCATATATCAGTATTCAAGTGAATCAATCTTCTGCTGTTTGCAAGCCTCTAACTAGCCTCCTTGAAATTCGTAAATAGATTAGACAAAGAAAATTGTTTCTGCATCAACAGGAGAGCGCCTCTGGATTCTAACGATCAGTTTGAGATTAGAAAAAGGTTTTTATTTCAATCCCCTATCATCATCTCTCACTAGTTCAGGATGAAATACATAGATGAGAGAGAGAGAGAGAGAGAGAGAGAGAGAGAGAGACAAAAGAAGAGAGAAAAATGTCAGAAAACCACTTATGACCACATGTCCAAAAGGCATTTCTAAGATTCCTGTCTCAATTTTTCTAATGAGTTCCTTGAGGCATTGGCTTCATTGCATGCAACAAAAACGATATCCTTCAAAGAACAGTAGGTGCTAGCTGCGAGTAAGCCTCTGTAAAATTCCCATGATTTTGTTATTATAAGCTTGAAAAGATTCACCTATACAATGTTTGTTTCATTTCCTTCATGAGATCAGTGCAAGCTTCAAATTTCAGGGTCCGTTTCATCTTCTTTTTGAGGAATCTATCATTAAATTGGATTCTCATGATTTCCTTGTAAAAGACATTAATACGCAGACACAAACAGTAAGTAGTTATAACAGCAAGAAAGAAAATATGTTGTTTTGAATTTTTCAACTCTGTACAGTATTTTTATCTATCGTTTGTTCCAAATCCTTAGCCTAAAAATATGTTTTTGTCTATTTGCCAATGTTTCCATAAATAAATAGAAAAATAGTCTAGTTTTCTTGGAAATCCCCTAAAAATAAAGAAAAAAAATAAAGAAAAAAAAGCAACAAAAAATATATTTTTCGCAAAGTAGTTTAGTTTTCTGGGAAATACCTCAAAAATAAAGAGAAAATAGCAACAAAATATATTTTTCGCATGGAAGGATAACCAGGTAAATATGGGAATGGAAAAAATATGTCGCATACTCTGAAGATGGCAAGCTGAGTATCAACTAATCAAATCTCAATGAACTATATGTTTAATTGTCTTAATTTTTGTTGTATCTTGGTCCCTTTTACAGAGATTAATGTGAGGTCATTACTTCAACATTTGTTTTACTCATAGAAGATACTGATGTATCAATACAACTCTAGGGTAAAAATGCAGCCTTGATGATGCGTGTAGGACTATAGCCACTTGTCTACAGCCAGAAAAGCATAAATTATGGAGAGAAAAAAATTCAAATCTTTTGAGCCAATGCACTTCTGACTCTCAGCAAGAGAAGTGTTGTCTTATCTTTCCTATACAGAGGCCTGATTTTTCCTTTAAACTAAAAGATGGATTCCAGAAAATGTATAAAAACTACAATGTACTGTATCCCGCCCCCCCCCCCCCCCCACCAACAAAACAAACAAACAACACAAAGTGTTGTAATGAAAACTTTTACTTAGGCAAAGATGGCAGTCACTTTTTTCACCAATCCTTAGGTCAGGTGTGAATTCTTATCTTCTGTATCTTCTTAATCTTCCCCTTAAACATGCCAGCACCACAAACTAAAAAACAAAAATTGTTGGTTGCCAACCCCCCCCCCCCCCACACACACACACACAAACATACACAAAATGAGGTGAAATAAGGGTAGATACCTTTGGACCATGATGGCAGGCACTTTGAGCATCGATCCTTCATCGTCTTTATCTTCCCCGTCCTCATCCCTGGCTTCCTCTGGCGTCTCAAAGTCATCTTCCAAGCCATTCCTGCTCAGGTCCAGGGGTTGATCTGTCTTCTTTCCTGGCTGCACTGCAGATAAAGGTACTGTAGAGGTGATGGGAAAATTAAAAAGGGAAAATTAAAAACAATGACAATTTAACCTACATGTAAGATTTAATCATTTGAAAGACTATTCTGAAAGATGTCTTCCCAGACCAATCTTGCTTAAGTCTACGGGTCAATCTATCTTCTTCATTGGCTTGCACTGCAGATAAAAGTACTGTAGAGGTAATAAGGGAAAAAAAGGGAAAATTTAAAGCCTATCTGCACTAGTTTAGCCAAGAGGGAACAGACCTCTCTGCATGGTCACCGACAGGAAGTTATCTCATCAAATCAGCTCTAAATTAACATAAGAAAAAAGGGACCATGGGGGACCAACTGTCACCGATTAGGCATTGGTTGCTATATAGAGGGCACAAGTAGCTATATGTAGTGCAGTGAGGATTTAAGATGTAATCATTTGAAAGACTTTTCTGAAAGATGCTTTCCCAGACCAATCCTGTTGAAGTCTACAGGCCAATCTGCCTTCTTCATTGGCTTGCACTACAGATAAGGGTATGTGGAGGTAATGGGAAATAATTAGGGAAACATGCAAAGCATTTGAAAATGAAGTCATAGAATTAATTTGGAAGAGTTTTAGTTATATGACCTGTCGTCTAAGCTTGCTGCAATGCGGATATGGGTACTGTGGAGGCAACAGAAAAATTAAGGGGGAAAAATAATTTACAGATAATCTACATGCTTTTAATTGCTTTTCCAGACAATTCTTCTGTAGATCAAGGTTATGCTTTCATCTTAGCTGGCTGCACAATGGAAAAGGGTACAGTGGAGGTAATGTGATCATAAGGAAGGAAAATGTCAATCATTTTCAAATGAATTTGGAGAAATATAATTTGAAAGACTTTTGACTGCCTTTCTAAACAGCTCTCGCTTAGCTTCACGGGCTGAACTACGTGTATCTTCTTCAATGGCTGCACTACAGACGAGAGTACTGAAGAGATAATGCAAAAATAAATTGGAAAACTCAAATCGACTCTCAATATAAAACATTTTAAAACATACAAGAGAAAAATCTCATGACACTTTCCCCTATCCACTTATATATTGTATCCTTGAGAACAAATTGCAGCAGACATTGAATTGAGATTTGTTTTTTCTTTTTTCTTACTTGATTTCAGCGGTAATTTTGTGAAACTGAAATGAAAACATAAATAGCTCACCGACTATTTTTATCTTTTTATTTTGCACACGTCCCTACCGCTAACACATTTGTCTCCCCTGTAATATATTTTGTAGTGTGTAATTTTCCATCTGAAGAAATATCTAGAGAGAAGCTGTGAGAGGGATTAAGTCACACTTATTTTTGAGTATATGTCTTCTTCAAATAATAATAAGAGATTTTTTTTTTTTTTAAATAGAAATCTCACTACGAAATTGAATGAATTTCAGCCTCTTATAATAACTGATACTTTTCTTCAGAGAAAAAACAACAATAATAATTTAGAAATCTCAATGAATTTCAGCATATGCTGACTAAATTTTCAAAAAAATACTTGTTACATTGTGGTATTCATTCAATATTTCAAGTATAATTTGAAGATTGACACGGTTCGCATGATTACATAATAATTTTTCAATCAAGTTCAGACATTTTCCCTTATTCTCAATGCAATTGTTAAACAAAAGCTATGTGAAGAATATTTCCATTCTATACCCCGGAAATCTAGAATTCAATTTTTCAATTTCTACCAACGCATCAAATTTCAATTGCATAGATTAACGTGCTGTGGTTGGGCTGGAAGCTAACAAGGAAATATGTGCGGTAGAATGACAACAAAAACATTTAAGACATTTGATATTTCTTCCTCCTAATTCTCATCGAACCTGAATCATTATCCCAACAATGCACTTGTAACTTTATCTTTTCTTGATGTGATGTCCATCCCCCTCCCAACTCACTCTTGAACATTTAAGTCCAGTTTGGACCAGATTTCTTGGCAAACAGACAAATTAAATACCATAAAGGAAGTATCAAATTGTTAAGTCAAATATAAAATACTAAAAACAACTGACATAACCCTTCTTCTCAATTTGTAATAATAGAGTCATTGCCTTTTTGCCAATTATGCCATGTGATGAAGGAAATGTAACTTTTGAAAAATGGAAGATTTCAGTTTTGTTAATGGACCTCAAATTTCTTGTGTCATGATGTAAAATCAACTCAAAAACTTATAACAAAACAGTTCACTCTATGTTCAAATTTATCTATCTATTTATCTATCTATCTATCTGTCTATCTATACATATATCTATTTGTCTGTCTGTCTGTCTGTCTATGAGCTATTCATCTGTCAATGCATCTGTCTTATGTATCTATTAATCTATATCTTTAACCATAAATCCACCTATTGATCTACCAATCAATAATTTCATCTGTGTCCCTAGCTATCTGATCAGAGAACCGATTGAAACTTGCTGTTCCTGTGTACGTGTATTTGTAATTTCAATACTGTTTTCCAGAAGATCAATGTTTTCCAATATTGGTTTCTTTTTATACATTCATATCTGTCTATTTATCTGCCTATATACATGTATATATTCCCCATAGCTTGGAGGCCAAAGAAATGGGCAATAATGTGATAGATCTAGAATTGCTTAAATGATGTTAAATAATAATTGTACATAATTTTGCCAAGAGGGAGATTTGTATGCCATTTAGGCAAATTTATCCATGAATTTGTCAATAGATATGTACATATCCAATATTTTAGAGATTTTTAAAAGCAGCAACTTGTATTTAAACATGTATATCCTGCTTTATGTCTCATGAGAAACAAAACAAGTTACGTGTATGATTCTACACCAGATAATCAAATACTTTAACAGAAAAATGCCTGTCAACGCAACAATTAGAGAACAATCTGTCCAATGCAAACTTTTAAAAGTAAACATTTAACATTTTAAAGGCATTACAGATTTTAAAGGGCACTAAACATATTTGCAAGTTACCGGTATATCTTGGTAAATCGTGATCGATATAGACCTACATATATTCTAGAGATGATGGAAGAAAACAAACTTTAATGGTGTCTTTCAATTTTCATTACAGAAAGGACATGTTGAATTGACAAACTAACTTTGGTCTAAGCTGTGTAGAACTTGTAGTGATATTTCTTTTTGTGGAAAGAATAATATACATATTCTGTCTTTGTTTTCTTGTCACAACATTTTGATTTTATTTTTGACCATGCCATTTAAAACTGTCAATCAAATTTTTACTTTTATTAACGATTAACAATAAACGCTACAGTTACATGTAAAAAGGTGTACACCTGATCTTTTAGCCACATCAAAAGTCGTTGATAGATATCCCTCCGTATATACATGTATGATCTATCAAAACATGAAACGTATACAGACAGACTAAATCACCCTGTTAAATTATGCATGTCACTGCATGTGCAAGCAAAGATTGCCAATGTACACAATGTATTTTCACCAGTGCATTCACAAGACACGTACATGTATATATTGCCATACTGCAATTTGTACAACATTACACACACTTCACCTAACTGGTGACAAAAAATTGAGTACACACATATAATTATCCTGTTACACTACTACTGCTGAAACTGTAAAATTTTGACCGTCAAAGTCGGTGGGGTTCATTGTGCGCCTGCCTGCCTTTACCGTGGTTTTGGACACGGCGGCACACACTCCACGCCGGGCTCGCCTTCAAGCTATTAAAATGCATAGTTGCCAGCTGTCAACCTACACAAAAGCACCATGGGACATTGTACACAAAAAGAAAAGAAATTAAAAAAATGAGAGGAAAGGAGAAAAAAAATTGCATCAAGAGGGTCTTGCAAGCAAGTGCATATTGTCTGCAGTATGGTTGCTATGGTGATGGGGGCAAAGAGTCGCTCTTTTAGGTGGGGAGGGAGAGTAGCGCTCTGCAGCGAGAATAGAGATGGAGTGGAGAAAAGGGGGATAAAAGCTTCGGTGAAAAAGCTCATCTGAGGAATTAACTTTCACAATGCTACTTTCTTATGTCACACATTGTGCATACTGCTATCAAAGGAGCTAGATTTTTTTTAAGAGTACAGTCATTACAGAGAGTTATCAGCATAAATTTGCATTTAGTCTCAATGTATTGGCATACATGTAGACATTTGAAGTTTTATTGCAATACAGAAAAAAAAATACAAGCATTTCCAAAAATGGTAGAGGATGTGATGCCATTGTTGATGCCATTGTTATTTAAATAAAAAGAGGAATGAAATGTCATTTTTTTGCCACACATTTTGAGAAATTCTCCTCTTTTGTTTCATACTGCGATCCCTTTTTATAGTTGTTTTGAAAAACAGTTGTCAGGAGAATGAGAAAGTACTAAATAATCCTGTAAAGTACAATCTAAAAATAATTCTGTAAAAGAAAGCTTTTTTATCAAAAATAAAAATCTAAGGTGTCATATTTGGAAAAGGGATATCCTGTGTCATGAGTTTTCCCTTTTTTGTAGATCTTTGCAGCTGAATTAATTGCTTGATTTACAAACATCCACTGGATTGACTGAAATTAAAGAAATATGGCCAATTGGTAATGGGAATTGCATATTGAAATAACAGAGTATTTTAAACCGTCCTCATGGCATTACTACTGTACATATTCTTTATAACTTTCAACACAGTTTTGACTCTCAAGAGCGCATTGTTCATTTTCAATTTTGAAATTGTGAATCTCTTTTTTCCACTTCTCTTTCTGAACATTCTCCAAGCATCTCTTTATTCAAGGCAAGGCTTGGCTTTTTATGAAATTCTTTACAGATTATATTGGAAATTCTAGAGTACCTTGTGTTGATAGCCCTACATGTGAGAGAGCTGGGATTATACTGAATATCATAAATAAATATTAATTAATAAAGTGAATTAATGTATTTTTCGCAATATTCACTTCTTGGTCATTTATTGGTCACAAAAGACAGAAGTTTATACCTTGCATTTTTAATGCAATTTTTAAGATTTATAGATTATGGAATCATAAATTAATATTGACTGGCCATGAGGGGGTGTGAGGATATTGCTCAAGCATATTCATATTGCCTGAGTTGAAGATGAGGGTAATATGGTTACATGTACATGTACAATATAGTTTTGATTTACCCGAAAAAGGACATCACAGGAAAAAATATAATCTTTAATTTTGTATATCCAATTCACTTTAATCAAGGACAAATTTCAGAATGAGAGATAGTGGGAAATATGCTAATTATGGACCTTGCCCTTTATTCCACCTTTTACAAAAAGCCCATCATTTACTATATTGAACTTGAACATGAACTTGAACATGAACTTTATTATCCAATCATAAACACATATTAACAATAAATAGTTTTATAGTTATATAATAACATAAAAGGGTAAAAGGACCCAGAAAATAGCATGAAAGCTAATCGAGTTGTACCTTTGAACATATCGTCCCTATTTTCACGAAGTGACGGTTGTGAGGAAAATCGTAACGCAGAGTGAATGCAATTTTTTTCACTACCGTCACTTCGTGAAAACAGGGACGATATGATACACAATGCTTGGGTAGAATAAACAAACCAATTTGAAATGTTAGATGTAGTAACGCTAATTACAAACAAAACTATAATACAATTGTATCATTGGCACTTTGGCAGTATTGTAAAGGTAAAATGTGTGCTTGGAGTTTCGCTATCTAAAGGTACATGAACTTTTGGCATTTGAGGAGGAAGTGGAAGGTGCTGAGAATCTCAAAAATTCACTGTTAATATAATGCTTGGAAAAACATTTTGGAAAGTATCCAGCAAACATATTTTGTATGAAGAGAAATGAGACTCTGTTTTATCATTTGCTATCAACAATACACAAATACATGGATGCCCCCTTGAGAAACACCCAGAGACAAACATATGAATTATGCAAATTTTTTTTTTTTTTTAAAGTATTTCCAGGCATACATATCAAATAGGGTATTTGTTAGCAAGTATCCTTGAACGAGCATGCACAATATTTAAACAAATTGAATGGTAAAACAGAGTAAATTAGACTGCGCACCTCTAATTCCCTGCATGGTACAGATTGTGTGCATTGTCTAATCTGCACGCATTATAATCAAGAGTGCTGACTGTAAAGGCCCAAGGCATGAGATATCACAAATACCTCCAGAATCAATTACAGCCATGTTTTCTCAACAGACATAAGATTCTCAAACCAGAGCTCAACATTAACTTTAAATGATTAGTTTGCTGAACTTGTTTTTCTCACCTACCCCATTGTTAATATTAATGCTCATGATCTAGCATGTGACATAACCATCATGCCGCACTTCCAGTTTCAGTTTGTGTGCATATTTAAAGGTATATTAAAGTTATGTCAATGATATATACAGGGCTCCACACTAACATTTTTAGTTAGGGGGTCTGGAATGAACTTTTTACAGACTGTATGCATGAGCCCTATCTAAAAACTTCAAATTGGGGAGTCCAGAGTTAGATTTCGGGCGCCAATGTGTCCCAGGCACCTAACATTGTCAAGCCTTGTTATATATATAATATATGTAGAGAGAGAGAGAGAGAGAGAGAGGGGGGGGAACCTTCTGGTTTGTGACAGCTTGATTTATAGCAATCTGAATCATATTCATAACAATGCCTGGAACGCCGTTAAATAGCGGAAGAAAACAGGGAGTTATGAAATACTCCCTGAAGAAAAAGGTGAAAAGTTCACCCAGGACTTTTAGACATGTGACCTAAGATTAAAGTTAACTCTTCTGATTCTATTTAGATCAACATTAAATGGATGTTTAGTTCACCTTAAAGACAGTGATTGTTCATAAACCTGGGCCCTTATTTCATAAATCTTGCTGTTAATAACAACTGCTATGTAGCAATGCAACCAAGCAAGAAGTAGTTTTACAACAAATTAAACATTGCAAGGGCCCCACCTTCCATTTGAAGCATACATTTGCTCTAGGCTTTATTTCATTAAATACAGAGTTAGGTAATGCGTTAGGATTAGTGTTTGCTCCATGGTTGAAATTAGGAATACAGATACTGTAGAAAATTAATGTAAGGCAATAGGCGTAACGGCATGTGTTGAACAACTGGGTCTTACATCAAGGGGAAAGTGAGCACCTTTGAGGAGCAATGCTCTTAAAATATATACGTACCATTAGATGAAATGCAAGAGAGCAAAGCAACCGAGCAAGAAATACTTTTGCTTATAATACAAAGCAAAGAAAATAATTACAAGAAACTGCACAAGAATGAGAGGATCTTATAAATCTTCAATTTGAAACATTATATCTTTACCCGAGTCTGCAAGCCATTGCTGTGCTCTGAGAACTCTTTCTTTAGATGTGACATGTCTTGAACTGTCCTTCGTCTCCTCAAGAGTATCAATGTAGGCCTCGTGACGTGCTATCGATTCCTGGAAGGAGTAGAAAAGATGGTAGTAAAGGTCTTTGTAGAGCATTAAAGGTACTATGTCCCATTTGCAGGCCCAAAAATGAAAAGCTTAAATTCCAACAGCATTTGAAAGTAAGTACTAATTTAGAACTTCCCTAAAAAAAGGGGGGCTTGAAAATGTCTTAAAGTGGAAAAATAACGACTATTAGTTGTCAAATCGACTTAAGAGCTACAGAGCCAGTAAGTAATAGTCTGATTTTCAGACCATTGTACCGAATGGTGGTACGTTTTATGCTGCGCAACGAATTCCTTCCAGTTTAATTTTGGCCATTACAAGAAGTGGGTTATTGATGTAGACAAATGCTCATGTACCCTTTACAGCTCATGTTATGTATGTTATTACCAAAGAAGAAAAAAAGCCAGTCAGTCACTCTAGAAAGTAAACAGGTTTTCCTGCATAATTTGAACATTAGGACACTGCTAACGTTTAAATTTCACAGATAGGACATAGTATCTTTAAGGATTGTTAAGTCATTGTACTTTTGATTATTGATATTCGAGTGACTTAAAGTTTTATGGTGTTCTAAATAATATTATACGATTATGATTTATGAGTAATGGTGCTTGCATGGACATATTTTTCACAAGTGCAGGCTCGGTAAACTGAGTTGAACTTATATGAGAAAAAAATTATACTGGTATCAAACTTCAACTGATCTGGTATTACAGATCGTCTAGAGAGGTAGAGAGGGCATTTCAAAGCAAAGGCCCTGCATGAGCAAAGAAAGTCCCCCTCCCCCACCCAACTTCATATTCAGCTTGGGAAGAAAAAGTAATCCTGACAAAAGGTTATAGAATACATATCCGATCATGGTATTCAACCTGTAATCCCTCCTACTGCAAACAAAGTGTGTGTAAGGAAATTCATGTACACAATTGATTAATCAGATCGGCAATTGATTTTAAAAGACATGTGAGCAAGAAAAATGCATGAGTACTGAGCAATTAAGCTCTAGAAAACTGAAAAAGAGCTTGGTGTAAAAATTAAAAAAACAACAACAGTATGTGTCGGTCGGAAATTTCCTATTTTCTACAGTAAGCTAAATACATAAAGAAAGCTTTTGAGGAGGAAAAATGAAAACACTATTTTTACACTGCTTTACATGTATGAATATACATGTAATGCCTGCATGAAAAAAACAAGCAAACACACCAATAAAAAGTAAACGGAAACATACATGTACATGTATATCATGACATGAGATTTAAAAAAAAAAAAAATTATAATTGAAAAAGGGAGTTCATGATGACTTTCTCTCATTAAAAAAGGAAAACACTGTCATATATAGTGTTATCCTTGTACAGTAATCCTTGTGATATGCTGCAAAGAGAGATTTATAATAATGACATGCGCAAACAGTAACCATGAAAGTCTATCAAAGCCTTAGAAAGATCAACGTCATGCATAAAAGCATAAAAAACAGCTCCGCAACGAAGACACTGTAGTGCTAATGCCCGGCATCGCACGCCACGGGAAATATCGACGCATGATCCTTAATTCTAATGAGAAACTTGCCTTCTCAAGGCTTAATGGATACAGAAGAAAAGACAAACCCAATCTGACATATTTCTCCAATCTAATTGAGCATAATTTAATCAGCAGTCCTACCCCTGCCATATGTATCATCAATCCACCACCTATGAAGCTCTATATCGTTTCCCCCTAGAAGGCAATATGAGAAATGCATGTTTTGAGGAGGATTTTTTTTGAGGGGGGAGTGATATTTATGACAATGCCATGGCAAGTGTGATTGACATGAGGATTGTATTGCTGTTCTTTGACGCATACAAGTACGCTACAGACAAAATTTGCTCCGAAGCTAATTGGATACATTGACCATTGAACAGAGAGGAGAAATATTGATGAAATGCCTTCCTTAGAAAGATACCGGTAAGCCATGCCGGGGATTGAACCCACAACCTTCACATCTCCAGCAATGTGATTACAAAGCAGAAAAACATGGCAACTCTTATTGTCTACAACTTTGTTGGGCCATCGGAGCTCAATAGACTCAATGAAGGAAAAAGGAAGCCTTGCACTTCTAGTGCTTTTCTTTTAACTCACAGACTTGTAGACATGAGATGACATTAAATGAGATAGTCAATCAGGAGTGATGTAAGCAGTGTGTTGCTGGTTTTCTTGAACCAGACCATCCAATTATTTTCTTTTTTTCCTCTGAATGTTTCTTATTTCTTAAGAAGTCAGAAGGTCCCTAAACAAAAAGAGGAACAACATACAAAATTGTCTTTTTAAAGCCAGAAGGGCATTAACACTGTGTCTTAAAGTTTACATCCTTCTGGCTCCAAACAGACAGTTTAATCATACACAAGCAGCATATTTGAATTACATTTTATGGATTACTAGTTTATATGGCATGCCCTATTTTACTTTCCTTGATCATTTCTACTTCAAGATCAAGTTTATTAAGTTACATTCTTCAAAGTGTTGTTCATACTCACAAGTATTTATGATATGGTATGTATGATAACAGAAATAACAGTTTCTTTTGTCAACTGTCTTTAAGATCGTTTTCCAACTCAAGTTTCTGATAATGGTCTGATAATACATCTACATCTACTGCAGATAAGCTACAACAATCAGGAGTTCCAATACCATTAAGTTCCGGGCATTTCAGGAGCTTTTCATGTACACACTCCTGTAGAAAAACCGTCGCTGTTTTCACGAAGTGACGGTAGTGAAAAAAAATTGCATTCACTTTGCGTTACGATTTTCCTCACTACCGTCACTTCGTGAAAACAAGGACGAAACACCATAACTGGTTATAAAGAGGTGGATTTGTCCGGGTACTCTCACATTCTCAGTTTGATAAAAAAGTTTCTGTTAAATAGTGTAAGCATAAGTCACTGGACACAACGCATCATTACATGTACGTGCGGTGCCTCCATTTAACGTCCAATCCGAGGGACAGAGTGTTTTTCATTTAACATCGCCTGCGTCTATGAAACAAGGGGAGGGGTACGTTAACACACAACGCAGGCTTCAGTCATCTGCCTGGGTGGGATTCGAACCCAAGATCTTTGGTTTGACAGGCAGTCTGTTACATGTTCTGCATTCTGTAGAAACAACAAACTTGTTTAATTCCATTGGCGTTTACTTTCCTGGTCGATTCAGGGTAGACAAAAATGACATTTTCTGGGTCTCTTGTAGAAACATGCTGAATATTACACTGTATATACAGTATCACCATTTCCTTTGTCGTTGGTTTATTATCAAAATTTGTAAACTGATATTTAATTTTGCCCATTCCCAAGTCCTCTACAGAGGTTGCACTTTGTAAATGTTTGCATATCTTGAATATTGTTGGAATGAATCCACATGACATACCCACAGAAAGCCACAGTTTAAATACAGAATGAATATTTACAGTCCATAAACAGGTTGAATGAAAGAATAGTTAGAAACCAGTCTATGTCCGCACAGATATTGTTAGTGTATACAGACACAGTATTCCAATGTGTTACGGAAACAACAAATTAATATCATTATCAAGTGAATGGCCAATGTAACCAGTGAGAAAGGAAGGGATTTTCCCTAATTTGCCCACTTCATCGATTTGGTCTTTGATGAGTTATAACACGAGAGATCAAACCTTTGTGGTGTGATCTCTATCTCCTGCTCTTTCATGACAAGACTACACACAGATACAGGTAAGTGTAAATTGTGCCAATATACAACTCACTCTACTTTTGTCAAAATAGCAGTAGTTGCTTGGATAAACGAAGAATAAAACCTTGAAGTAGCGTAAATCTCTGTGTATAAGTCAGGTATAAAAAAAGTTTAAGTTTCGATTTATGCCCTGCCACCTGGCGCTATGCCTGGCAAATTTCTCCCAGCTCAGTAATCGGTGTGTTGACTCACCACTCAGAAACTAGAACAACTCTCAAATTTGTCTGTCATCTTGGTTTTAAAGTAATCTTTCTGATAGATCTCAATCTGTAGTTTATAATAATTCCTCCAATTTTTCTTCTATACACACGGCATACCACAATGTTCTATCCTAGGTCCTCTACTGTTTTTTAATCTACCACATTAATGATCTTACACATGGGTTTTTAACACAGACCTGGCTTGCTGCCGACAGAGTCGGCAAAAAATAAAAAAAATAAAAAATAGAGGTGCGTCTTATACACAGAGATTTACGGTAATAATCATTAAAAAGCACAACATATCAGGCCTGCAACATACAGTTAAAAAAGAACTAATTATTCATACTCTGAGCAAATTTTTTAATTTGTTAAGTATGTGAAAACTGATTTCTCCTGATTGATGTTTCTTGAGAATGTTAAACATATATCAAAACGTACATCTAAAAATATTCAACAAAGGCCCTAATTCAACCAGTCCACCTTTCAGTTTCACTCTTGAGTTACTGAAAAATACACACAACATTTTTTTTCTTCACACAAGGGGTATGAATAATTTAGTTGTTAAGAATACATGTATAGCGCATCATAACATGATTCAAGTTCTTCACATTGCAGCACCTCATTACACATGACAAATAAGTTCTTAGTGTACAAGTTACAAGCATTTACTTGAGCAGGAGGTACAATGTAGTTTGATAAATTTATCCTAATAAGCCTACAGCGCTGCAACATGCTAGAGAGTAGGGAGGACCTCTTTAATTTGAAATTTAAGGTTGGGGAGATTTGGGGGTCCTTTCAAGGGTCTCGCTCATTTGCAAGGGGCCCACCCAGCCCTGCCTGGCCAAGCCCTGGCCAAGCTCTGGCAAGTTAATACACATCTCATGTCTTGCTTGATTGTGATGAGGCCCTACTCTGTAACACAGTTCATTTCGAAGGAGACTTTCTCTGTATGCTATTCCATATAGATGTTCACATACAGATTTACAGAGCACTACATATCGTCCTTGTTTTTCACGAAGTGACGGTAGTGAGGAAAATCGTAACGCAAAGTGAATGCATTTTTTTTTCACTACCGTCACTTCGTGAAAACAGCGACGATATGTACAGTAAACAGCTTAATTATTCATGTATCATTACCAAGATTTGTATTTTTCAATTGATTATTCCTAACTCGTGGTTCTTGTGAATGTGATGAAATTAACAGTGATATATCAAAGCTTACATTTACACTTACAAGTATTCAACAAAGGCCTTATTAAAACCAGGCAACCTTTCATTCTTGAGTTGAAAAACACAAAAACCATCATATTTACAAATTATGAATAATTTAGTTGGTAAGCGTACTTCAGCTGATATTTTAGAGATCATCATTGGATGGGCGGTAGCCGCGTATATGACCTAGTTTAATACCTAGTTGCTTGTAAGGCTTTGATTACTTAACATGGTTTTACCGTTTATCGTTCAAATGACAAGGAGTTCTGCAAACTGTTGTTGTGACAACAATAAATGGAGAAGGCTTACTTGTACATGTACGTGTTCCCATAATCATTGCTTATTTGCTAGCTCATTTTTCATGTTATCATATTCACAGCAAAAAACACAAAATAAAACCTTCATGAAAAAAATGCTTCATATGGTATCTTGGTCTGCTAATGGATATGAACAACAGACACAAATGAGGTTTGCAAAGTTTTCCTATGCAATATTTGACATGTAGTAGTAGTAGTACTAGTGGTGTTTATTTTACCTGGCTGCTAAGAAAGCATAAATGATAGTAAGCAACTATACATGGTATGGATAGGAAATACGTTTATTAAAGTAAATCAGTTGGTCCAATTTTGTGCAGATCATTTGGTGTCAAATATAGAAATCCTCTTTGAGAGAACCTTTTATAAAGCCATTCTGAATTGTTGCTCATGATGTAGACAGGTTTTGGGGACCAGCAAAACACAAATAAATCAAAGTTTTAACAAACCTGCTTGAAAATGAATTGAAAAGCAAAAAGCACATTTAAATACAGGAAATTGCATATTATGTATTCAGTCGGAGCAGCAAGCTTACTCTATCTTCCTTTATCAAATTAGTCGGCTATGATTCATTTTCTATCAAAATCTTTTACAAGACATCATCTCTAACAGTCAGTGTAATATAGTTTTGTTTGGTTCTGTAATTATTTCTCTTCATATCCAGAACTTACGATTATATTTAAATGAATATACAGCTCACTGTACGGTAGATGAACTCACAGGTACTGTAAGCCTGAAATGCTGTTTTGTGTATGAGAGAGAGAAAACTTAGAATGGCCCTCTTTAATTTTGGGTTTGAGGTTGGGGAAATTTGGGGATCCTTTTAAAGCTTATCTGCCAGGAGGGATTAGACCCCCCTACAAGGTCACTGAACAGGTGGTTATCTCATCAACTCAGCTCTCAGTTAACATAAGAAAAAGAGGATCATGGGGGAACCAATGGTCACCGATTAGGCATTGTTTGTTATATAGAGGACGCAAGTAGCTACACGTAGTGCAGTGGGCCTTTAAGGGGCTCATTTTAACATTACATTAAATGATGCAGCTCCCTGTTATGTACACTACAGGAACTCACCAGTACTTCACACATGTAATGCTGTTATATGTATGACAGAGAGAGAAACAAATTGGAGTTGCCCTCTTTAACTTGGGGTTTAAGGTTTGAGAAATTTGGGGATCCTTTTAAGGGGCTCATTTTAACATTATCATTAAATGATGCAGCTCCCTGTTATGTAAACTACACGAACTCACCAGTACTTCACACCTGTAATGCTGTTATATGTATGACAGAGAGAGAAACAAATTGGAGTTGCCCTCTTTAACTTGGGGTTTGAGGTTTGAGAAATTTGGGGATCCTTTTAAGGGGCTCATTTCAACATTATCATTAAATGATTCAGCTCCCTGTGCACTACAGGAACTCACAGTACTGTACATGTATACCTGAAATGCTGTTTTGTGTATGAGAGAGAGAGATTTTTTTTCTTCGAGTGGTCCTCTTTAATTTGGGGTTTGAGGTTTGAGAAATTTGGGGATCCTTTTTAAGGAGCTCATTTTAACATTATCATTAAATGATGCAGCTCCCTGTTATGTACACTACAGGAACTCACCAGTACTTCATACCTGAAATGCTGTTTTGTGTATGAGAGAGAGCGCGAGAGAAAATTAACAGTGGCCTTCTTTAATTTGGGGTTTGAGGTTGGGGAAATTTGAGGATCTTTTCAAGGGGCTCATTTGCAGGAGGCCAGGCTCTGCCTTGTCATTTAAAGGGAGTCCTGCAGGAGTCTCTACAGGTACAGCATAGTTAGTACATGGATATACAATGTGCCACAGTTCACACACAATCAATTCTTAGCCTACATGTATGACTTGGCGCAATTCTAGAATTTGACAAAATAAAGCAACATCCATAACATATCATCCTTGCAAATTGAAGAACAAAAAGTCCATGAGACATTATTCCATTCAAGATTTCTCTGAGTAGGATACATAGAGATAATGAGAGAAAAGAGTTTGTTTTGCTAAGGAATAAAGCAGGAAGAAGAGAGGGGGGGGTGCTTTGAGGGTGGTTACCTTACCACATTACATCTATAATAATAATACGCTAAGGCTCCGCGGGGGGCGCGACGTCTCGGCGAGCCTTTGTATTCTATTGTTTTTTAATGAGATCGCCGACCCAAGTTGGTGCGGCTATCTCCTCCTGAACCCTCCCCTCGGGGTACCCGTGCCCGGTGCCATCGTCCGCGGGAGAGTCTACTCTGTGGAATTGGCTATACTCCGCCCGAGGTCCTCCTCCGTGTCGACGTCCAGGGCGAAAACAGACGCGACATGCATAATGCAGGATATGCGTGACGACAGAGATACCTCATGGATATGCAACATGACATCCGTAGACACACTACCGATGACCATCCACTCACATTAAGTTGCGTATTAAATGCTCTATGCAAAGGGCGGGATTACCGAGAGTAGAGCGTCTTGCTATAGGATGTGCTTTGTAGTAGCTAGGATGTGCTTTGCATGTCGTAGCTGCACAATTATACACGGGGCTTCCCGTCGACGTCCAAACTTAGAGACCTATTTCCATCATGATTGCCGCGATTTTTATATAGTTTTCGTGAATGGAGGTATGAAATCAAAGCTTATTTTGTGATTATGACGGTTAATGTATACTACATTTTTGATTATCATTTTCTAAAGGAAAGTTTTCACAAGAAAACCATTGGACTGACAGTTCATGTCGCAAGCTGCCTTCAGTCCTCACACATACAGTACTCACAGTGCAGTGTAACACTGGCACCGCGCACTGCAGGCGTCCGAAGCCTGCGGCGTCGGTGTTCGAGCTTTTTGTTACGCTGGAGTGTGTGTGAGTTAAGCTGAGCTGAGCTCGAGTCGAAGAGATTTGACACTTTGAAATTGTTATCTGTTGGTTTGCATCATTATTGCCGCGATTTCAATATAGTTTCGTGAATAGATTTACGAAACCTGAGCTTAGAATTAGTAAAAGTATTACTAGACTCTAATGTCTACGTTTTTAAAAGACTGTTTGATTTTCCTGTTAAAATTTTACTTTGAAAAATGATTATCGAAATTCATGGTCAGAAATAATCACAATCTAGGGTCTATTATGTTACAGTTCTTGCATCAAATCAATGCATGAAAACTTAGTTATTGAACTAGAAAAATGTTTTTTTTTTAAAATAGGCAATTATGAAGTAGGAAGCCTGAAACCTAATAGCCTACTAAACAAATCTCAACAAAGTGTAGGCCTATCCTTATATGAATTAATGAAAAAGTAGCCCCAGAAAAAAGAGCCCCCGAAAATTTCCCTAAAATTTGAAATGGAGCCCCCGAAATGAAAAACTTAATTTTTTGCCTGCGCACCCCCTCTAGAATCCCGCGGATTTCCGCGGGTCCTGAGTTGAGTGTATATATAATATAGGCGTGGGGTCCACGGGTTTCAAGGGGCCATAAACCCCAAAAGCTCGGGGGTTACGTTCTTCAAAGTTGGGGGGGGGGGGAGATTAGATCGCAGCGAGTTGAGTGTATATATAATATAGGTGTGGGGTCCACGGGTTTCAAGGGGCCATAAACCCCCGAAATCTCGGGGTTTTAGGCGTTTAATTAGGGTCAGGTGAGCATATTTTTAATACTTTATTTGTGACACTTGCGGGTCACTAATTGGCGTGGGGTCAATACGTAGAGTTGCGTAGTGTTGCGTAACAACTACGCTGGCCTACGTTACTATATGCTGAGGGACGGAAAGGGGTACGCAAGATGAACGAAAACAATTCAACCTGTTTAATTTTTTTCGCCAGCCTACGCATAACCTACGCAGGGACTATTTCCCCATTAATACGCAGCCTAATTTCTGCGTAGTCGGTACGCCACACTACGGAACTCTACGCAGTTCCAGTGGCTTAAAGAATAACTACCGGTACAGTTGGATCGTTTTTTTAATTTTTATATAAGGCCAAATTAAAAAAAAAACATGTTTAGCTTCCTGTTTTTTTGAAAAATGGGAAGGAGGAGGCCCTTTTTTTTTCTTTTTATTTTCTTTCAAAATGGCCGCTCCGTACATTTTTCCTGACATTCAGGCTATTTTTCAAGATGGCGGCCGACAATTTTTTTTTTTCTTTTTTAAAATCAGAAATACATTTTAGCAGTGCTTTTCATGTTTTTTTTCTTTCAAAAAAAAAAAAATAAATAAAAAAAAAAAAAAAAAAAATAGGAGGCGGCCCCCAAAAAGGAAGCAGGCGGGGACGCAGTTTTTTTTTCTTTCAAAAAAAAAAAAAAAAAAAAAAAACTTTTCAAAAAATTTCAACAAAAAAAATAGGCGGCCCCCAAAAAGGAAGCGGGCGGGGACGCTTAACATGAATATTTCTTAATGGCCTGAATGGCAAATAAAGTTCTTGGTGGTTTTAATTTAGACAGTCTCTATATATCTATTTACACCCCCCGCCCCCCTCTAGGATCCCGCGGATTTCCGCGGGTCCTGCTAGTTACTATAATAACCTGCTACAACTGATCAACCTATTTTTCAATATCAACTTTTAAAAATGATAAAACTAACTTTATTTTACAGTAGAGAAATGCAAAATTAGTAAAACTGGTCATTAGTGACGCTGATCTAAAATAAGTAAAAAATAGTCAGGTACATAATAAAGAAAACAGACAAAAACTAGAAATTCAGCCAATTAAAAGGCTTATAAATGGTAGAGGTTACAATGAAAACCTACAAATCAATAAAACCATCCAAGAGTGCTTTGTAAAGATAAGAGATGATTTGTCTGAATTTTCAATGCTAATTTCCTCTGCATTTATAGTGTTTCACATAATATCAGGTTCTTTGTTCATTAAACCAACTTGGGTGTAACACGATACTGGAGGATCGGACTGGAGATAAAAACAAAATATGGTCATTGGATTTTTTTTGTGCAGATTTAACCAGTCCTTACCAGCACCCAATTATAAGCTATATGGTGCCCACTTGTTCTCCGCTACATTAACTGTTTGGTGACCAGGGAAAAAAATACACAGGGGCTCGGGAAGGATTAGCCCCCGAAATGCCCAAAAGAGCCCCCTAAATTTGCATAGAGTTCAATGCAAAACAAATTAAAGAAGTGTTATTTTCATGCAAGCAAGCTTGAAAAGTAGCCCCCGAAATTTTTTAATTAATTTTTTCCCTGCAATGGTGACAATCAGTCCACATTTTGGGGTTTGACTCAAACTATTGATTAAGAGTCCTAAAAAGAACACAAGATAAATGAGTAGAAAGGGCAAACATTTTCTAGACACCTTGCATCCATTTTTGTTTCATGATATGATAATGCGTCTGATGCCAGGAAGTTTTATAAGGAAAAAGCGTAAAAATACTTAAATTGGCAACACCTTTAGTGATTCAAAATAATTGTTTCTCAATAAAAATTTGTCATTTCTTCCAACTTTTCAAGAACATTCTCGCCCATCTATACTGCTTTCAGAGGCATTACATTTTGTTAACAATGTAGAAATAAAAGAAAAATATTGTTGCAAATTTGAAGAACAATATATGATCAATTTAGCCCTAAAAATACTTTGTACATGTATGCATGGACATATAAAGGCACTAATCCATACATATAGTTTGATACAGAGGCATATATGTTCATGCACATGGTCACGTTAGACAAAAGCTATTAAAAAAAATTAGATTTTTCATGTATATTTAATGAATATTGCGCTAACATCATATGATGGATCAATATCATATGATACATGTACATTGTAAATCATATCATCACTGAAACATTATTTCATCACTGGAAATGCCACGGAGGCTTCCATTTGCAAGGTAACCATCTATGAACAACCTTCCAATATGAACATGTGATTGCAGGGGAATATCTTTAAAAACCACATTTCAGGGAAGGAAAAAAATTTCTATATTTAAATTAAAACTGACAAAATATGCAAAACCAAGATACTTTTGTGAAATAGAGAGAATTCAAAATTTAAAAGGCAAAAGATATTCAAAAGACAATTCTGTATATAAAGAAGAAAAAATAAAGGAGGTACATTATAACTAAGAACACAATCAAATTAGAAAGGACGTGAGCGAGGTAAAGGGGATACAGGATTTAAAGTACAACTCCATACATTAAATGTATGGGGAGAGAAGCAATAAAACGAGATATGTATCACAAAAGAGACCGCAGAGAGAAAGAGAGAGAAAGGAGAAACTGGAAATACATCAAAAAAACAAAATCAGATGTAAACAATGAGATAAAGAGAAATTTGAAAGATGTGTGGGGGAGGATAGATTGAAAGAAACTGGGGGCTGGGGATTATTGAGTAGAAAAGGCAAAGAGAGAGAGAGAGAGAGAGAGAGAGAGAGAGAGGGTAAGAGAGAGGGAGAGAGAGTAAGAGAGACATACACGGAGAGAGGGAGAGAGGGAGAGAGGGTAAGAGAGACAGAGAGAGAGGGGTACGAGAGACGCAGGGAGTGAGGGTAAGATAAGAGAGAGAGAGAGAGATGAGATAGAAAGAGAGAGAGAGAGAAGGGGAGAGGGAGAGGAAGAAAGAAGGGAAAGACTTAAAGAACAGAGAAGAGAAACGGAGATGGAGATAGTGGGATGAGGTACTTTCGAATTTGAACACAAAACCCACAAGTACAATTGATGAGCGTTCAGCAACCTGAATAGCAGGATATAGTTCTTTTTTTCTTCCCTTTTGTGGTTTTTCTCCTGTGATTTGCACGCATCTTTCATCATGCACTGATGCAGAATTTGAAACCTTGAGAGCACTTCAGACAGACAAGAATCAAAGCTGAACAACTTTATTTGTGGATTTTTTTACTTTCCAATACATTTTTTTTATACCTGAGAGTTAAAGGTATTTTCAGTCATTTGCAAGTTACACTGTATACATACAATTCTACTCTGTCTTATGTACACTTGAGAAAGCAATCCCATACATGTGAAACTAAAAGATCAAGATCCATGATTTTGCACAATATTGTGAAAGTCTAAATTTGTAAATGACAATTACACATTTCTACATGTAATTCTACACTTAATCTACATGTGTGTATTGCATTCAGCCCCCTATTATCCTGCACACATAGATCATATGCCTTTTGCCCTCTTAAAACTGTTTTCAATGGGCCCCATGTATAGCAAAATACATGTACATGTATTCACGTTTCAGTTTCAATATTTTAACACTCATGTAGATCGGCCATGTTGTCTACAGAAATGCACCGGCCACTACCAATTCTAACGTCTTGCATGTACATACAGTGTAGAGTCAAACATCCTTCTGGCTCTCATCAGAAGATATCCACAATTCAGCCATTTTAATTTGTCCGCCTTGATATCTTTGAACAGAGCAGTTCATCCACGTTTACACCATTATACCATATATTATACCAAGTATCCTCCAAGTAGGGCTCAGCATTTGCATGCAGCATCTGCCTCAGGTATTAGTCACAATGCTAAATGGACTTCACACCAACTCATAAATATAACCTAATTTTTAGTAAAGACTGGTGTCAGTCTCAATGGTGTGACAGAGGAATTAGAACATGTAAATTGTTCCCTACAATTATAAGACACAATAGTTGACTTGACTTCTTCAAAAAAATCTAAAAAAATACCTTTACAACTCTTTTTGATCTGTCCTTTGACTAAGGGACAGCGCCTCGTACCCTTTGAAAAATATGCTTAATAAAACCAATTGTTGTAATCACTAGTATTTTCATAATAATTATTATCATTACTATTATTATTATCACCATCACCATTGTCATCAACATCGTCATCGCTATTTTCAACAGAAATTTGAAAATTTGTTTGTTTTACCTGTACTATTTCTTGCCTGGCTGCGCACATGGCACAGTTCTCTTTCTCGCCCTGCCAGTCGCAAGGTTCATGACTGTGTGTGTCATCTTGCGCAGCTGAGGAGAAAAAATGAAATAACAATTAATGTTTATCCAGAGTTCCAAATTGCAGTTTCAAAATTTTGGAACAAGGTCAAGTAAAATGTAATCCTACTTTTTCATCCAGATTTAAAAACAAAGAATGAGCTCCATGTTTTTTCATATATCCTACATGTATGGGTCAATTTCATCAGAATAATCTTGAGGCTATCTGTATACACTACAGAGACTAAGACCAATTGAAATTGCACATTCGGTGATCCAGTATAGAGATGTTAACATCCAGATTTGCAAACTGTATTCTCAAACTTATCAGATTTTCATTGACCTATTTCTTTTTTATTGTACAACTTTTATTCATTCATATAAGCAGATTATCCGGATTGACTTCCCCTTTAACCATGCCAGAATTGTGCATAACCCCACCTCATTTATTTTAAGCTTAAAAATTCAGTTTCCTTGTTTCGATTTTAGATCAGAAAGAGTAATGGAAACCATGATGTAATTCTTCAATCCATAAATTTAAACCCTTAAATGACTTTGAAAAGAGGATACACAAGTATATCTTCTGTTTGGAGGTAGAGGGGCATTGACTCGTATACTTTGAACGGAGTTATTGCCTTTGTTGCTCCAAACATGTATGTTCCTGGTATATTTGTTTGACTTTCACTTTCACCCACCTTTGAAAGGAGATACTTTTTGCACAAATTCAGACCCGAAAACGCTTTCAATTACACACTCAAGGCCTGCATGGGAGAGAGAAAAAAAGAAACAGCATTGAATTAAAATATTTTTCTTCACAGCTTCCTGGATCATGACATACAAATGTCTAAACTTTACTACATGTAAATTATATCATTTATTAAACTTTTCGAACTGTGAATGTTCACAAGGTATAAGAATATATAAAGTTTTGATTTACATTATCGCCATTGAACAATGAAATACTCATTTGTAAACTGAATCAATAAAGCATGCATTTGGGTATTTGGGGATAATAGCTGAAGAGCGATGTAATAACATGGAAACAATTCATATGACATGTTTTTAATTTTAAAATGAAGACAGATTGACTGGAAACTGTGGTATTTCAAAAATCCTGTTTATACACGTACTACCTTTAATTCACAAAAACAACATATTTTGTTAATAATATTACTGGTATATTTGCAACAACAACAACAACAACCAATAGTTTGCTTATGTGTATTTTGACAGAAAAGGTTGTAAATTCTGGCATTAGAAAGGACCAATTATAATATTTGATCATTGTTTTTGTCTTTATCTATTGGAATTGGTTTTCAAAGTGTACTACTCTTAAAATCTAGATATCTTGTGTAACAAGTGAATGTTTTTTTGAGTGAGGGAGGGGTGAGGGTGAGGGATGGGGAGTGGGGAGGGGTGGCTTCTGCATTATAAAGACAATGACTCAGTGGAGCAAATTTGTATGTTCAGAGTACATGAATATGGACAAAACATGAGTCCCCTCTATGGTTCAATGTGGCACTAGGAAAAAGGGGGAAAGTCATCAAGGCCAGGTCTAGGCCATTGTTGTAGAAGAGGGAAGAAAACAAAGGGTCTTGTTCAGACGTACACGTACACGTACACGTACACGTACACATATAATTTCAATCGACCTTGTAACCTGGGGAATACACAATGCAGGGCTCCGCACAAACCCTGCGCCCCCTCAGCTAACACATTTTAATGTTGTTCTGGGGATGAAAAAAAAAAACCAATACCTGGGTGTACATATTTTGAGCACTATTCTCCACATGACCATTCAAAACGTTTGACCAGATTTTGATCTGAACGCCTTCATACATGAAATGAACTTGTAACCCTAGAGATGATATGACAAAACATTACCTGTTGTTCAAGTGAATGGGAAATGGACGTGTGTTTAGCTCATGCTGTGACAGTTACTACTTTATTGAGGGTTACATTGTATCTCCACATGTTCTTTCTTTTTTAATATATTCATTTGATTTGACCTTCCAAAACGTTGTCTGAACGCATCCATAATGCACTTGTAACCCTGGGGACAATGACACAACATTACCCTTTTTTCAAGAGAAGGGGGGAAATGGACGTCTGTTAATAGCTCATGCTATGGAGGTTACAGCTTTCTGCCGCAATTAGCATGCAAATTCTAGCTGAGCAAATAATACCCTGTTAACCACAGCCACCATCATGGACGCACACTGTCCGGCTAAAATACAACGCCACTCAAACAGAAACGGTATGAATCATTAAGCAGACAACCAATACATGCAAAGTTTAGAAAACCCTTTTAAGTGCTTGAGGAAATGAACATGTACATTCGCTGACAGACACACAGGGTTGGAAACTGGAGAGGGGAAGAAACGGCACAAAAGACGCACGAGAGCCTTTTAAAATTAGCACCGTCACTTCCCTGTCGTAATTTAGACGGGAAATTCTGGAAACATGGGGGGTACTTGGCAACCACAACACATAGCTTTACATTCTTTGATTGATTTTCCCTCCTCTGCCATTTTGTTTCTCTCTCCCCGTGCCCTTCTGGCGGAGGTTTGGTGTTTGTCTTACAAGCCCACGAGCTGACATCTCCGCGGAAAACGTCTAAATTAAGCCATTGTGTCTCCATGGCAGATTTTGAGGAGGAAGCAAGGTTTTCGTGTAAAGAGCCATCATCTAACGTTGTTCAAACAACAAGCCCACTTGGGGGAGGTGAATATGAAATCAGCTTTGGGAGTGGAGGATCTAGGCACAGGAAGCATAGAGATTCAGGATTAATCCACAATTATTCCTCTTGCGGTATATATGCCTGAGGACTCGACAATGCAAATGCAATCATTGCATGTTCATTGCTTACAGTATTTGGGTAAATAATTTCCCCTCAGAAAACCAGCACTGTTAATTTTTTTTTTTTTTTAATGAATGAATCATAACTCTAGTTATAAGATAGCATTATCAGAAACATCCTCATTCATACAGTACATTATACTACATTAGATCACATTCCATTTCTTACATCGCTATTAATCAGAAATTAGCAATCACCTTACGAAAATGAAGATTTAAGATTATTAAATGATTTTAAATATATACCCCAGATATAATGCATAGTACTCTCCACTCCCTGAACATCATTCTGGCCAAGTACAATTTTCCATCGACAGGTGCAAGTATGTTCAAACAATCATAATGCAGACATTCAAGAGGCATCCATATATACACCTGGGTAGAGAGAAGCAGGAGGTTAAATAATACCTATCTGCTGAAGGGTGATATTAACTAGCCCTGTCATGCTCTGCCACTTTTCTTTTAATTGTTCAGTTTACATGTATGTTATTTTTCATTTCACATGAATGCTACTAAATTATGAATACCGGTATTCAGGAAACAACAGCTTTACATCTTTTCCATGTGACTTGGCAAGGGAGGAACAATGTCATGTTAGTCATGACAATGCTTTCCAGGCATGTGCTCCTCCACTCTGGAATGAACTTTCATATTTTATTCGTTTATAAAAATCATCTTTGCTGGATGTCTTCCGAAACTGTCTCAAAACTCTCCTCTTTGACCATGATCAACAAGACAACAACATATTCTTTGATACCTTTTATGTAATATAAAGCGCTGTGAAACAACAGTTGGTTTGTATTAAAGAGCGCTATAGAAATGACTTTATCTTATTGTATTGTATTGTATAGTTACCATGTATGGCAATCGCTTACAGACTTGGTTTCAAATCCAAAGCAGCCTACATGCATGTTCTCACGCCAGTGCTCCTTCATTCAAGATTGAATAATAACAGCTTGTCAATTTTGTTTTTCTTCCCTTTCTCTAACCCTTCTCCTTTCCAGGAAATAACTTTGTTCCTTGTAAAAGCACTGAGAATGGGATACAAATTTAAAGGGAAATCCAACTTTTATAGCAAATAACTCTAAACAAAAGCAGAAAGATAAGAGAATCAGACTAACTAAAGTCTGAATGAAATCTGACTTAAGAAAGTAATAAGTTTTTTTAATTTCTAATCACGTATTGGAACTTCAAATTGGCTGAATCAGTAATTTCACAGTGATGTTGTGCCGGACTACTTTCCCAATTGTTCCAACACTCAAAATAACAATAAATTTCTTTCTTTTTTTCCTTCAATATGTATGACTCAGGATGGTCTTTTCTTTCTCAGAGGACCTACAGTATAAATATACACTCAATAACATAAATTGAGTAGTGCCCCAAGGGAGAAGGAACTTGAGGAAAAAACCAGAAATTAGTGATATTTCTTTACATGACAAACAGGAGAGTTGTCACTTTATAACAAATTAACAATCCAGGCCTGTAACAATCTAATGACAAATTTGCCGATATGAGATATGCATAGCTGTAGTGATCCCATATTTCTAACATTCGTAACTTTCTTAGTACTGGTCTGAATTTAACATCTCAGATTTGTTGATTTCCTTGCAGCAATTATGCAGGCCTATGCCATCAATGCTGCTTTGAAACTTTCCAGTGCTAAATTGCTCTCTGTTGCGGTGTACATGTATTTTTCATTTTTTCATTTCTATTTACATGTTACATTTTTCATTAATATCCCAACATAATAACCTTAACCTTTACACGCAGCAATCTCCTACATAGACCCCGCCTTCCCGTCCTAAAATCTGCTGTTTCATTCATGTACCGGTATGCACACAGAAACCAAAAATGTTCAACGTATTCACATATATGCTTCTGAATAATGAGTCAACATTATTTGCATTGAAGCACACATTCACCTTCACTATTTCAATGGGTGGGCCGAGACAGAGGCCAGGCCTTTGGTATTAAGCTTGTTACTGGTTGCACTTCTTAGGGCTAGGCAGAGCCATGTGTGGAAATGGAGGTAAGCTGTACCATCGAATTTGGCTAGAAAGGAATTTGAACCATGCATAACAACAGTCACGGTCATAACGTAGGGGGAGCATTCATTTATTTGGACCGGGGGCTGGCCGGCCGGCCGGCATTCATTCGAGGGGGTCCATCTCATCAGCCCACTCATCGTGATGGTTAATGAGATAGTGAACTCAAGGTCACAGAGGCATCACTCTAATGGTGTTGAACATTGACTGACATGTCTGCTGAGCGCCAAAAAAGATGATTAAGAGACAGACGAGTTCTGGTAAACGTGAAAAATAATTTGTGAGATTTCTCATTCTTTTTGCGTCAGTGTGGAAGAACACCGTATTAAGAGAAATGTCTCCTGAATTCCTGAAAATAAATATTCTTAACGGTACTAAGTTACAATGCCCTCATAATCAAATATGGCAAGAAATAGATAAAGAGTTTGGGCCAAACACTTGTGCATTTTATATACCCATTTCTATGTGCATTGTACATGACTTTCATCAACATTGAGTCAATTTCTTATTCAATATATGAGTGATTCCAAAACCTTGAACCATATATACGTCACCACACAACCTTTTCCAATTGTTACCAGACATTTTTTTTCAGTGTTCATGTATTTTTGCATATCACAATTCAACCTCATCTTTAACTCATATTCTTTTTAACACATATGGAAAAACATTAGAATCACCATTCTTTCTCGCAGACTCGCTCTCAGCAGAAAACAAATTTAGGTTTACATACAAATCTTGTTTTCATACAGTGTACATGTACAGTATATAAGGCAGTGTTTGATAGTTGATACTAACCTTTTCTTGCACTCCCATTGAGGAGCAAAGATACAATTTTCTTTTTACAATTGGAAGCAAAAATATTGTTAAACTAATGACCTCCCCCCCCCCCCCCCCCCCCTAACTCACCATTACCAATGTGTCAGTGTATACAGTGTGTACATTGTATCTCTAATTATTGCTTTTACGATTATTTAAAGAAAACAGAAGAATTGTTTGGGTTTAAACCCTTTACCAGCTTTCATTGGCAAATGGAACATACAATTGTCTGCCACAGTTAAAGGGATAGTTGAGTTCTTGTTAAAAATTAATACTGGAAATGCCTTCAAAGTGGATGGTTATTGCTCTTCTTCTCATTTATGACATTTCTAGTGCCCTATTTATTAGGACCTAAAATTGCTATGAAGGTAATTCTAGACCCCAAAATGTGTAAAATTTAGATTAAATCCGATCATACCAATTCAGCTCCACTACCAAAAAATACACTGACAGTTAAAGATTAAGGTGAGTTCTGGTAATGCGATTGCATTGTGAAAGAAAAGGTGTGGAATGGATCAGAAACAGTTGATCATGTACATGTAGCATTTAAGTATTGGCGTGCACTGCAAGGTTCTGGAGTCATCAAAATCATAATAAATTTGGCCGAGTCTTGGTAAAGTAACAAGCACTGTACACAAAAAGCTTTATATGGGACAACACACATGGTGTCGGGGCTAGTACTACCTTGATTTCCTTGTCTTTCTATGCTCATTACTCAGCTAGTATACATTTTCTTCCAAAATTGTTTGGCACATGTCATTTATTTGTAATCTTGAACATTCAGTGTAAGTTTCGTTTGATTCTGTGAGAATTGATTTTCTTTTTTTTTACCAGAACTGGAATTTATCTTTAATCTCATAATCTAATAATAATAACAATACTTTTCAATTAATATTTGCAACCAACATTCCAATGAAATCATTAGGATGAACATGGTGAGCAATACATGAAAATCTAATAGAAACCTTACATCTTACATAGAATAAGAGAAAATTAGTGTACCATTAATTCATGTATCAGTATATAAATATACATGTATATTGTTGTTGTTTGTTGTATAGTCTCATGATAAGAACAATAACAACAACAATATTATTACTGGTGAAGATTATGATAGCAATAATAATAATTATCATAATAATAATAATGATGATGATAAAAATACAAAACTCAATCAAAAATGTCTCCAGTACAGAAAATATCCTGTATCGAAAAGAAACATTCTGAAAGATCCTAAGCAGACTTATTAAAGCAGGACATTCTCAGTAAAATACATTTAACAATTGCATGACAAGCATACATACACTGCATAAGTGTAAGTTACACACTTCCATTAAAATATACATAATGTAAACAAATGTGACATATATACTTGGCTTCAAACTTTAAATTTAAATATTATATATTTATTTATAGACTCTATATTACTTACAGTGTAAAGTGGTAAAGGAATAGGGATGATATGCCTTCATTAATTTTTAGTGAAATTACCGAGCATTAATTATTTCAAAAATCAAAATGCATTATACATGTACATGTACCATGGAGGTAGAGACTTTAGGATATTTTATGATATCACAACCAGCAAAAGAAGACAGGTGCAATTTGTATAAAAAAAACGTAATGAAAAGTTGTATTTACATTCATATTCCTGTCCTTAATCGCGTTTTATTTGCAAGTGTACATGAATCTTGATTTCAATTTGTCATTAATTGATTATTTAGTCAATATTTGTCCGATGTTGTTGTGTAAAGTTAAGATTCATGGAAGCTGCCATATTGGATTTACAATTCAGGCTCTTTCATTAATGTTGTTATAAATGTTTATTTTTAAGAGGTTAAATAAAAAAAATTCTTGTAATTTTCCAGAATAAATAAATTACAATACTATAATATATATTTATTTCATTATTTATATTGTAAAATTTGGCCAAAATTGTTACACTTATGTATCATGTAACCAACACACGTACGTACACACACTCAAAATACGAAATCCATCCATTTCCCACCACCAGACATATATTTAGAGTCAACAAACATCCATCTTCGTGTAAGTTAAAATCATCAATCAACAAGAAATATTACAATAATAATAGTTCAAAATATAAAATATTGCATATTTGTAAGTTCGTGACAAGTATTTACATACAATTTACATGTACAAATCTAATTGATGAAAGTGATTAAAACCAACTCTCATTTCCAAATAAAAGTAATACAATTTATCCTGATCCATTCCTCTTTTAATGGCCATTTCAGCAATGAAAATTCTATTAACAAAACTGTGAAAGAATTCAAGGAATTAAAACTAAGTTTCAGTTCCAGATAAAAAAAAAAATTAAAAATATCCAGGTCCCTATTCCTCTCCTAGTTATAAAGTTATAGGAATTCAACAATGAAAAGTTAAGAATGTTGTTTTCCTTTTGTTTTATTTATCTACATCACAGTTCACACCACATGCGTTAATGCACTTTCAAACTCTACTAGTACTACAGACTACAGTAGGCCTACAGCAATGATCTGTAGACTATTATTAGGCTATTAAATTCATTATAAATGTCTGGAAAATTTCCCAAAACTTTAAAGGGCCAAAACAAGCACGTTGTGAACAAATCAGCATAATTTACACATAGCTAGTGGTCTAACTTTATATAACTATAGACCTAGTTTAACTAGTCTAACCCAAAATGCAATTAAACTCATGTGCATAATTAATATTTGACCAGAGAGAGTCGGATGTAGACAAAACCAAACTGTTTTGTCTGCAAGTCAATAATAAGCATAACAAATCAATTAACTAAAGAAATCCTTCGAAAGGCTGTATGAGCTTATCCAATCTCAATACAGCTTCTAAACTGAGAGATCAATTCAGCACAAACCAATATCCAATCCCAGTGAAAACGACACAAAGAAAACAAAATGGTGGCTTTCATTCTGGGAAACAATGCCTGAGCGGGGATTTAACTGTATCGGGTGAAACGTGATGCGGGTCTGAAAGGACGGGGCATTCTCAGCGGGCAAAAATAACATTTGCCTGCTTTACAAGCGTGAGGACCTGCACAATGGACCTGCCAAATTCGCCGGTAAATTACCCCGAAACGTTACGTGTTCCTCACGACAATATTTAATCGAATGGTCCGATAATGATCAGTAATGTTTGATCTACTCACCGATATATGATATGAGGTTTTTCCTGCCCCGTTCAAGCTCCTTTCGCAGCTGTTTTCGTTCTTGGTAGCAGCGTTGATTGCCACACTTCGCATACACGGCCATTTTCATAAATATGAGTTCAGTATTTTAATAGGCCGACGTCATAGCTCCGTGAATGATTGTATACATGACGTCATCTCGCGGGAATCACCCCTTTCTAATTTTTGATACGCGATCCACCGGCGAAAAATACAGCGCGCGGTAATTTTGTATTGGGAACTGGACCGGGATCTACTCTCACGACTCGTTTAGTACAGAAATAATCGTCTTGTCCGGGGAATTGTTTGATAAAACTGAGAGTTGTCAATCTTTTGGGCAGTGGAGCCCAGCCAGACTTATAGTCAGCGGAACAACCATCGTCGATATCAGGGTTGAGGAACGCAACACTGCAGCTCAGACAGTCAGAATCCTGGCTGTGCACTGCACTAGCTGTTTGCGCCCGCTGGATCGGCTGGAAAAGCTGGATCGGCTGGAAAAGCTGGATCGGAGAGACTTGCTTTAACTTTAAGCTGGACGCCGATACGTGTAAGTCAAGTAAGGCATCATTTGAAAGATTCAAGAGAATGTAAGCAATAAGTAATTCATCTTAATTGAATTAAGGCCATGTAAAATTGATTTCATGTTGATCGTCCCCGCCCGCTTCCTTTTTGGGGGCCGCCTCCTATTTTTTGTTATTTGTTTTTTTTTTGTTTTTTTTTTTTTTTTTTTTTTTTTTTGATTTTTTTTTTTTGAAAGAAAAAAAACATGAAAAACACTGCTAAAATGGCTCTATTTCTGATTTAAAAAAAAAAAAAAATTGTCGGCGGCCATCTTGAAAAAAAATAGCCTCGACTGTCGGGGAAAATGTACCGAGCGGCCATTTTGAGCGGCCATTTTGAAATATCAAATATCAAATAACATGGTACACCCTCCTCCTCTTTTTCAAAAAATCCGGACGATCAACATGTAATCAATTTTACATGGCCTAAGATGTTCTAAATCGGTTAACTGGTAGGAGCCAAATTCATGCGGTGTCTGTGAAAGGTTTATGATTAGGATTTTAAAGTTTATCGCAATAAAAATTGTGATGATTAAAACTAGGCGATGCAGTGTGGGGCAATCGAGCGTTGGTCTTGCTCTCATGACTTAATCATTTCATGTATAATATTGCTCCTTTCACCTCATATGCATATGCAGTTATGCAGAACATGGACATTATGAATTGTATAGACCAAAAGATACAGTCTAGTATGAATAATATGATCAATGGATGTTCCCCTTGATGCTACGCTACGTCTGACTCTATAATGGCACCACCTCTGTTGGGGAGGGTTGAAAAAATGTCAGTTTGAAGTTGGGTTTGGTTTCTGGACACTTAGATAGATAAACTTGAGTTTGGGTCATGCAATATTTTATGAAAGAAATTGTTCTAAAGACGCAGTTTTGGTATGAGTCCAGATGACCAACATGTCCGGACACATGTACATGTACATGTATGGTATGGGTATATTGTAAAATTATGAATTAGGATGCAAAAAAACACAGAACTGCAAAAACCCTTGCAACGTACAGTACTTACCACAGTCACATGACATGCATAATGCATTAAACTTTATTTGCATACAGAAGACTGCATGAGCTGGGCCTGACCTGGATAATTAACTTTCCATAGCTGCTTGTGTTGATCATTTCCTTTCATTTCATTTCATTTCTTTATTGTGTCCATATAATAATTATATAATATTGACTGGCCTTGAGGGGTATATCAGAAATATTGACCAAGCTCAGATCATATTGCCCCGAGTCGAAAGACGAGGGCAATATGGTCTTAGCGCGGTCAATATTTCTGATATCCCCCGAAAGTAAAGCCAGTCAATATTTTTATTGTTATCCAAATCAGACATCTAGAGCAAATACAGACATCCACCATGACAATCTCAAGAACTGAACAAACTTTGTCAAACCAACACTTTGCATCCAGTGCTTGACAAAATTTTTGATACACTACAAACAGTGTGTATTTGGTTTGATTATTACGTCACAATACAGTGCGCGCAAAGTGCGCAGGTTCTCGTACGCATAATATTAATAGATGCGCAATGAAAATGCGAGACCGTGGAAAATACCAAGGTATATTTTCACTCGTCTCTACACGCAAAGTCAATACGCGCAGGGAGACCAAGGAAAATACAAAGAATATACCCCTCAGTTCCCACTGCTAGTGAAAACTAGGGCAATACGGTTTTGTAAATGACCAGCTCAGATGTCTGATACGGGTAATAATAGTTTATATTTATGTTTACAATCTTGCTTCACAGTAATTTCACAGGAACAAAATATATTTGACAATCAGAAGTACTTAACTAAATACATGTGAATTGTAAACACATACTTCATGTTTGTCTGAATTTTGTTCAACCTCGTTTTCTGATTTAGTCTCAGGGCCCTGTTTTAGTGTACATGTACATTTAATATAATATAAATGATCATGATGAATACCGGTATACTTTTTAATTCTCCTCCTCCTCCTCTCTCTCTCTCTCTCTCTCTCTCTCTCTCTCTCTCTCTTACATACCCTCTCTTTTCTTTTATTCTTGATGCCTTCTTTCCCAAGAATGTATTTTGCTGCAGTGAAAAAAAAACATCAATTTGCAATGACTTCACCCAATATGTAATTTAGTTTTAATGTTGTAGACTACCGTATACTATTTTGAGTATACTTCATTCTGTTTGATTTGTACAAGATCGTTCCACTGAACCAAGAGCTGCCAATTTGCAGAACATCTGTGAACTCAAAGAACATGTGTGAGGAGAGCGACAGCAAGGTATCTGTTGAGGAAAAGATCATAGAAGCGGATCTAAATAGGAAAGAGTTGACGAGACAGGTTGCAGAGAAAGAGGAGACGTGTAGAAAGCTGAAATTGGTCAAGATGTACAGGTCAAAGGTGATTTGAAATTTGCTCTAGGTTATCCCCCAATCTAATTAACTATTTTGTATCTTGTTTGTAGGACTAGTTTCCTTAAAGGTAATAGAAAGTTTTGGTATCAGGTCATGAATTTGGTTCAAATGAACTTATTGGAAGAATATGCATCCTACAATATTCAGTGATCGTTGTCGAGGTTGAAATCGAGTCTTAAGTTATGAAATTATAAATAATAAACTTTTTGTTTTGTATAGCTCCCTCTCAAGGTAAAGATATTAATTAAGCTATAAAACAATGTTTCTTGGCTAAAATCGACCGATTAGCTATTCCTGTTTGAAAATTATATATCACAACTACATATTCTGAGATTTTCATGGTCGCAGCTACCATCGTACGGCCATAGGCGCTATTTGAAATTTATCAAAATTTACAGGGAGCTCCAGTAAATTTTTATATTCAATTTTTCTCGAAAGCAGAGTTGTTTTAGGGGTTAAATTTTCTATTGCTTATAATACATCCAAATATATCAAAATTGTCAAGAATCACTATCCACCAGATTTTCACAATTTCCCAAAACTGCACTACTAGCTGCCTCTATATAGCAAACAATGCCTATTAAAGAGGTACCGGTACCTGTTGGCCCCCCATGGTCCCCCTTTTCTTATGTTAATTGAGAGCTGTCTTGATAAGATAACCACCTGTCAGTGACCACGCAGGGAAGTCTAATCCCTCCTGGCCAAACTAGTGCACATATAGGCTTTAACATAAATTTTATGATAGCATTGTTTCAACTAGGGCTTTTTAAAAATATGGTATTTATTTATAGACATCTAACCCTGTTGATGGACCAAAAGTTACCATGACTTATTTTGTTTGTACTTGGAACCACTATAATATATAACAGTATATGGAACATGGTTTGTACTTTCTACTTGCCAACATCCTGCTGCTACTGTACAAAGTTATTTTATTTTATCTATTTACTTTAACACAAAGGAAATTATAGCTGCAAAGTGTCAGGGTAATAAGGGTCAGAAATAAATACACTCACGTAGCTTGATTTGTGAATTTGTGGATATTCTATGAAAGAAACATATTCCTGAGGGATATTTTCCTGCTTCTTTCTGAATCCACAATTTATAAATATGTCGGTTGCAATGTGTTGCATCAAGATTTGTTTATTTCAAAATTCGGTATACCCTTTTACACTTTTTTTTATTTTGATTGATTTGATTGTTTTTATCATTTGAACAGAATGACCTGGAAGCACTTCAAAATCTGATAGAGAAGTGGAGGGAAGGATGTCAGACATCCATATTGAGACTGTACGAGAAACATCCAGAACCCAAGCCATCTCTAGGTGACTTCATCAACAGCTGCAGACTGGACAAAGACCTCATCAAATTTGATGAAGAGGAGGAGACATTCACCTGATAGCTCCTTCCTTCTTTCTAAGGGAAAGTAGGTAGGAACAGAGGTTTCCAGTAAGAGCTGATCAACAACCCATTGTCTTTAGACTACAAGAGGCATCAAGAACATGAGCCATCTCTAGGAGACTTCATCGACAGCTGCAGACTGGACAAAGACCTCATTAAATTTGATGAAGAGGAGGAGACATGCACCTGATAACTCCTTCCTTCTTTCTAAGGGAAAGTAGGAACAGTGGTTTCAGTAAGAGCTGATCAACGATCCATTGTCTTTAGACTTCAAGAGACATCCAGAACATGAGCCATCTCTAGGCGACTTCATCAACAGCTGTAGTGGACAGAGACGGATAAAGACTTCATCAAATTTGATAAAGAGGAGTAGAGATATGCTCCTGAATGTTTCTTTGTATTTTCTATGGGAAAGTTACTGGGACAGCAATTCTATTAAGAGCTGATTGACAAGAAGATTCAAAGATGAAGCATTTAAGGGGGTGTAGCATGGCAAATACTGGTTAACGCCGTCTACGACTTATTTTGGACAACTGCACGTAAACAAATGGACTTGATTAACGATCAGCGCATGCTGGCATTCACAAAACAGACCAAAGTTCTCCTCATGCTTCGGTTTCGCGTATATGTTGCAAGCACATGAATACATCGGTCGCGTCGTCCAGGGGGAAGACACATAGTCTTGTCATGCTACACCCCCTTTAATCCATCCTTAGACTGTATGAGAAGCCTCCAGAACCCAAGCTGTCTTCGGTCAATTTCATCAAGGTCATCAACTTTGATGAAGATAAGGAGACATTCTCCTTACCAAGGGGTAGTAGGACCGCGATTTTTTTTGAAAAGCTGGCAACAAAAAAAAGAGAGAGAGAGAGAAACGGATCTGTGATGGTTTTAGGAAAATCTGATGAAGGATAAAGTTTCTTTTTTTTTCATTGGTTATCAATCAAATGCATAACATCTAGTACTCTTTGCTGTATATCTTGTGAGCATCTCATCCATCAGGTGTTATTTCTTTTTAATAATTATTATTAAAAAATATCATAATTATCCATTTTCTTGGTTGCTATGATGAAAGAATTCATCTATATCATTCAATCTGAATCTGAAAATTATGTATACAGCTCAACACTCCTGGTGGAGGAAAAAGAGATGGAGGTGTTTTGTACAAACATTTACTTTTAATAATATATCTTGGGAATGTCAGCACTTGGCAGGTATATTGATATATTTGTTTAGATGAGACATAGTATATCCAGCATATGGCATTGCAGGTGAATGCCACCTCCCCCACATGATCCACTGCATAATGAGAATATGTTTTTCTTTTAAAGTTTAAAAATATGTTTTTGAAATATATTCTAAAGCCATGGTAGGTTTATTCCAATTTTTTATTAAATCAGTTACTGAATACGGTACACATTGTATATTTGGGTCATTCCATGTCAAATCACCCAATGGTTTTAACCCGACCATTTTTGATTTTGATGAAACTTAGTGTACTTGTTGAGTGTGATCTCACAGCACCAAATCCAAAATTTTAGGTCAATCAGGTGAGGGGTTTGGGAGATACGGCCCACCAAATTTTGAGATTTTTTCAAAAATGGGGGTGGCGGGCCTACCTTTGAACCCTTGTATCTCGGGACCTAATGGGTCAATCTTCACAAAATTTGTATTGTTTTAAAGGGTATTCAATAAGGATTCCAATTCTGCCGCCATTTTGAAGATTCGTACATGTTGGGGTACTTTGACCTCTTGACCTCAGATTTGACCTTGAAATTGACCTTGTGGATCACGTAATTTTGACAACATTTTTCATGAAATGTAATCTCTGACATGTACACTAAAACATGTAAAAGTTTCAGAGATATAATATTTTTTGTTTAGGAGCAATAAGGATTGAAAGTATTCATGCTCACAGATATTCACAATAAACCCTATTATAATGTATACAATACATGCAATATGCACAGTACAACATACATCTTCCACATGCTTTTTTGTTTTAGGCATATCCATCCTAAATGTCAGTAGTACTTGAATAGAAATAAAATGACAAGTTCATATAGGCCTAAAGGGTTAACAGGATGTATGGCTTTAGGCCTCTGAGTCGGTTCTAGGATAATTACCCCCCCCCCCTGGAAAATTAACCCTCAGGAAATTCCCCCCCCCCCCCCTGAGGACAATTACCCCCCAAGGACTATTTCCCCCTATCACACCCAGAGGACTATTACCCCTCAGAAAATTACCTCCTAGGACAATCTGTCCCCCCCCCCCCCCCCCCCCCCGAGGACAATCAACACCCGGACAATTTCCCCCTAGGACAATTACCCCCCCCCCCCCCCCCCCCCCCCCCCGGGAAAATTACCCCTCAAGAATAATATACCCCAAAAAATAAATCTGCTTTGATTATAACCACCTTATTATCAGTTTGGACTTCCACTTTAACGAATAGGGGGGGGGGGGTAATTGACCTCTGGGGTAATTGTCCTTAGAGGGTAGTTTTCAGGGGGTGAATTTTCCAGGGGGTAATTATCCTAGAACCGACTCAGAGGTCTAAAGCCATACATGTACATCCTGTTAACCCTTTAGGCCTATATGAACTTGTCATTTTATTTCTATTCAAGTACTGCTGACATTTAGGATGGATATGCCTAAAACAAAAAAACATGTGGAAGATGTATGTTGTACTGTGCATATTGCATGTATTGTATACAGTATAATAGGGTTTATTGTGAATATCTGTGAGCATGGATACTTTCAATCCTTATTACTCCAAAACAAAAAATATTATATCTCTGAAACTTTAATATGTTTTAGTGAACATGTCAGAGATTACATTTCATGAAAAATGTTGTAAAAGTTACGTGATCCACAAGGTCAATTTCAAGGTCAAATCTGAGGTCAAGAGGTCAAAGTACCCCAACATGTACGAATCTTCAAAATGGCGGCAGATTTGGAATCCTTATTGAATACCCTTTAAAACAATACAAATTTTGTGAAGAATGACCCATTAGGTCCCGAGATACAAGGGTTCAAAGGTAGGCCCGCCACCCCCATTTTTGAAAAAATCTCAAAATTTGGTGGGCCGTATCTCCCAAACCCCTCACCCGATTGACCTAAAATTTTGGATTTGGTGCTGTGAGATCACACTCAACAAGTATACTAAGTTTCATCAAAATCAAAAATGGTCGGGTTAAGATTTTCAGATTTTTTGGGTGATTTGACATGGAATGACCCATTTCTCTCTTCATGGTATAATTTCTTAAGCCCACTGCGCCCTAATGATCCGACTGCGATCCAATTTTCAAACAAATTGATTTTTTTAATTTTTATTGTAGAAGGAAATTTTAGCAAAATGATCATCCTGACTGAGGTTCTGAATAATTATATGAATGTAAACAATTGGAGTTTATCGTATCTGCCTTTTAGTCAGAATGAAGGCCAAATCAGAGACAATAACAAGTCTGAGCTGACTATGATTCAGAGCTAACTTTGCTTTTCTTTCACAGAAACTTGCAGACCACAAATTCAAATTGTTATGAATCATATGATTATTCAGTATTTTGATCATTAAGATAATGTTCTCATGCATGTAGCCGCCAAACATTTCTATTTTAAAGGAATGATTCATACATTTCTGCCTGAGAACTTATAGTTTGCACCTTATATTCCTCTCGTTTTCAAGATAATATCTGTTTAAAAGCTTGTAAAATAAACTTTATTCCTCGTTTTGGATTTGGAAATTCCACATTTTTGCTGTGGAATTTTAACAGGTATGTGTTCATATTAAACGATGTTAATATTACATTGCTAGTCTTCCAAAACGGGATCGTAGTCGAATCATGGAGTGGGCAGTTGGCTTTAATTGGGCATTTACATAAACAGACGAGGACAAACGAGCGAAACCATATATGATCTATTTGCCACAAGAAAATACAATATGCAATTACTGCATTCATGTTTATCTACATTTCAATTACTAGAGACCCAAAGAATGATAGCAAGGAAATTACCTTTCTTTTATAAGCAGACTAAAACGCCATGTATAATTAGTTTTGCCTGTTAAATGTTGCAATCCTTAAGCTTTATTTACATGTATATGTGTTTTAAAGAATTTCCAGCTTAATTCATCTTTTATATGCAGTGTAATGTGAAACATTTTGGTATATACCTCTTGTGTTAATAAAATTATGAAAAATTATATTGCAAAGTGTGTTTAGATTTATTTACGTAAATATTTCCATTCCCAAAATTGAATATAGATGTAAATGCTACGTACAAGTATTCTGATTCAGAATTGAATGGAATGAAATTAATGTACAAAAGAAAATGGGTATATGTTTCTTCTTTATTAATTGAGTCATTTTTGCCTCCTTTTGAATGTTATACTAGGGAACCTCTGTATATATAGAATTGTTATTACAAACAAACTCTCATTTTAACAGATTGCTTTTGCCAGCCACCATCCTTTGTATTCTATTTTAAGCCCTGATACATTAAAGATGTAATGATACCAAGGTCATTTCATTGGTCTCAAGGAGTTTGATATGAGGTTCCATTGTACTTGCACTTCACATAATATAAATAAAAAATAGCTAGCTGAACACACATCAAAAGTTAATATTGTATTATTAGTATAGAGATGGTGAAATTGTAGACTGTGGTGTATGAAATATTTTCATCAGAATGATATACCGCATAGGGAGAGAGAGAGAGAGAGAGAGAGAGAGAGAGAGAAGGGGGGGGGGGGGGGTGAGTGATGTTTGGCAACATGTGAAAGTAATATTGCCAGGAACAAGAACAAAGAGATGCAGAGAAATGGTTATGTGACGTTTCTGAATCTGAAAAAGAGATACCATTAATGACTCTTGAAGAACTTCACTTTAAAAAACAAAACAAGAGAGGGAGTTTTTCCATTTCTTTTGATGATACATTGAGGGATAGGCACCCAATTTTCATTCCACTTTAGTAGGATGTAGGTACATGTTATGGCATAAATTAATTTGTGTACCAGTAAAAAATTAATATTCAAATGGACAATAAATATTCTATTTGCATTTCATTTCAACTTACCAAGTCTTTACATAAAGAGGATGTATAGGGCCTAAAAAAAAAGATGTTGTATTGCCCTATAGGTGCCAAAACATGGGTCAGTCAGTCGGAAATCTTTCTCTTTTTTTTACTCTCTCTTTGGGCTGATATTTCTCAGTTTTTTTTTATTCTAAATAGCGGTAAAAAAAAAAAAAAAAAAAAAAATTAAAAAGCCAACCATAGATTTCAAGATTTATTGGGTCGGTCGCAAAGGGCAATACAACATTTTTTTTGTTAGGCCTAGTGTTGGTTTTGTGGCCAGGCATGCTACATTAATAAGAAAATCTCTGCCATTCTGTCTCTGCTTATGTCTGTAACTCGCTCCCTGTCTCTCTCAGCTTCTTTTCTGTGCTAACATACATGTACTATCACTCTCTCTCTCTATTTGTACCATCTTTATACATATCTCTCTCTCCTCTATATATCCATATATCTCTCCTCCCTTCTCACATTATCTCTTTTTACATGAAATCTCTTTAAATACCTTCTGCTCCTCCTTCTCTCCCACACTTGCATCTCCCTACCTCTAACCTCTCCCTCCCCCCCCCCCCCCCTGTGTCTCTGTCCAATTTTCTCCTCCTCCCCCCCCCCCCCCCCCCTCTCTCCCTCTCTCTCTCTCTCTCTATCTCTGTAAATAACAAAAGTCTGACAACAACAAAATAAACATCTAAGAATAAGCCATTAAGGTTTCTAGTATTCAAATAGCATTCTTTCAATTTTCAACAAACTCCAATACACATTTTTAAAGAGACCCTCAAGATACAAAATAAGAAATTAATTATAATTTCTAAATTCCTATAAATGTGAAGTTCAGGCTGGCCAAGTGGTTAGGTACGTGTACATGTAACAAGTTGATTTTATTACCATTTAAGTCAGAACAAACCTCTCCCAGTCCTAAAACGCCATGACATTTGCATTTCATTCATAACATATAGGATGATGTTATTGACATTTTCTTTCTTCTTTGAAAAGACAATACAGGAACCAGTCTGATAACCATGCCCTTTCACTTTTCAAATGCTTGACTAATTATTTTTCACTTATTCCTATGACTGCCCTTTTATTTTCCTAATACCAGATAAATTCACTGGTTCCAACATAATGTATTCAATACATTGTTACCGGTAACATTTGTTCAATATTATTGAATCTGCTGGAGGTAGACTCATCATGGCTTGGTCATGTTTCCAAAAGTTCCACAGCAGCAACTTGTAATACATGTGGCAGGTGAAGGGGGAGGCAGCCTCAAACAGAGATTGCATGGCTGATGACACTGTTTGCAGTCCGAGGAGAGTGGAGACACCAAGGAAGTGTTTCTATGTGAATACATCTTTCAGTTGAGTGACGGTTGAGAGGGCATCATGGTGTAACAGCAAAGGAGAAGGTCAAAGTTCACTCGATGAAAAATATGTTTTTCATCTATATTTTTTATTTTAATACGAGGGCGATGTTCAGTTCTTTCTATGATACATGCACCGTTATCCATGGCACATTTATTTGCTGATGTCGCCCGCTGCAGCTGCTGCTATAGCCTTGTTCTTGTTCATCTTTCTCCTGATGTACCATACTAGGACGAAGGTTGCGGCATATGTTCCAACTACACACTAGAGAAAGACCAAATAGGGAAAACACAGACAAATGAGCTAATTAATTTCTGTAAAATTAATGTTTACTTGAAATATACAGTTGTTCAAACTTGAATTGTGAGTCCTAAGTGTAACCATTGTAAAACGCATTTCAAAGCTGATGGAGAAAGCAGAGTAAAAACATTTACAAATGGGGAGGGACATTTTCAACCAGCTAGACCACATTAACATTAATTCAATTTGCATACGTTACAAAAAATCAGATAAGATAGTCAATAAAGATTTGACAACAAATATGAAGAATATCACAGTTGATTTCTATCTTTTATTTTCTTGAGTTTTGAAGATCACTGTAGAAAATGGCAACTCAACCTTTTATTGGTTGGTACTAATTTTTTCAATATTTCAATGACCAAGTCTTTCATAGAGGTACAAATTCATTATGTATACAATACAAGAGAAGATATTGAAAAAAGTTTCAACTTTCATGCTAACTAATCATATAATTGATGGTTTGTTTGGGGTAATCAACCATTAAATAACTGTTAGTGTGCCATATAACTCACTGGTCATTTTTTTTGTAGAGAATGTTGTCTTGGGGTGAGCAAATAAAGATATATTCCTATTTACAGGTACATTTCTTTCATCAAAAATAGAAAAATACTTCCACTTCACCACAGACCTTTGCTTCTTTCTGGTATAATAACCAGAATGCCATTGTTGACATGGTTATTTGTTTAGTCGATGTTCTCAAAACATCATTAAATTTATTAGAAAATAAAAATAGCAAATGCAACAGCTCAATCTAAGTATTGCTGGTTTTTTCCCTCCCAACCCAACGATTCCATCTGATACAGTTTACAAGGCACTGTCGTTCCTTAGTTCTTGACTGAAATTCAAGACTACTTACATTCCTCTTGCCAAACGTGGTGTCGGCATTGAACCACCTCCTGAACCCTGTGTAGTGGGCAAACTGGGACTCGTCTACGTATCCTCCACCCATGATTCTATAAAAAAATAAAAAATAAAGGAAAGGTCAAAGTTCATGAATATCTAACAAAAATTCAAAGTTTTTAAATGTTTATAGCATTAGTCTACTTTAGGTACAGCAACCTCCTTCGGAAAAGCTATTAGAATACACGCTGCTACGAAAAAAAATATCTCAAAACCAGCACAGCCGGCATTCAGCAGCACTCTTTGACCCATTTACACTACATTGAATCACTACTTTGTAAAGTCATTCAATTAGCAATGCGATATCAGATTTAAATGATCCTATAGTCGACCAAAACGACCAATCAAGGCAATCAAAACATGGTGAGTTCAAACTAACCCACATTTCCGAAGCTTAATTTTTTTATTTGTGGTATTTTCCTAAGGCACACCAAAAGATTCAAGTCCCAGATAAACTGGTGCATGGTGTTGAAGTCATTAGAAGGGTGATTTTTTGTTAAAGCGCCATGATTAAAATGGTTGAAAACGCCGCTTTGATAAATATGCAACGTCAAAAGTCTAGACCTAATTAAGGGCAAATGCAGACTTTAGCGGAATAAATTATTCAATGAGCACTAGTGAACTGGACATGACTCGAGCATCACAAGCCCTTTTGTGACACGCATTGCAGTTTTCCGTGAACAGCGCTCATGTAGTCTTCATGTCCCTGCAGCAATACCTCTAAACACGTACGTAGATGACGTTAGTTTAAAATAAAAAACCTAACTCTCCGAAATCAAGATTTCATAGCACACAGTTCCCTCGCTTAGTGCATTACATGCGTTTGCTACGTGAGCTCATGCGCAAGCACAGCTTAGATAACTGTGCAATGGATTTCTACACACGTACGAGCGACGGTCACTCAACAATGACATGACAAGTAAAGTCTCATTAAATAATATATCCCAAAGACTTATTTTCCTAATTAAGGAACAGAAATTGTCTATTATGCAATCATAAGTAAAATATATGTTTTATCAAAAGCGAGTAGCCTAGGCTAGATCTAGGTATAGACTAGACATAAGAATTATGACTAAATATTTCTGCAGGGCTCCCCGGCCCAGCTCAACCCACTCCAATCATTCTCACTCACATCTCACACAGTAGCCTACACAGCATTCCCACTGCACTTCTCATACCTTCACGATCATTCTTGCATTCAACTATCTCGTACCACCGAAATTCAAGTAGTATGGTAGTGGAGTATCCTGAAATTTAGAGTTAAAAATATAGACCATATATGTAATGTCATAAATTTGATGAATACCGAATAAAACATGAAAAAATAGCTTTCATACTTACAAGGATTTTTCTCTGAATGCACCGGTATCACGTACAGAGATCAGATGAAATTGGCAACTCATATACTGTTTAAAAAGTAGTGATTCTTTCCAAAATTATTTATTATCTTTATTTTAAGACTATATTTGTGTATTAATATATTTTTTTTGTTAAAAATTTAAATTATTTCATTTTGTTATGGGCTGTATTAAAGTAGTAGCATATTATACATTCTTGATACTTGTTAAAGTATACACGGATTGCCAATCAGCAATCGGCCGCAAGTAACTCTCATTGATAACAAATCGATCTCGAAGTGTAGAGATCTCGGCATAGTGATACCACTGACTGTGTAAGTTTTCGAAAAGATCAGAGTGATACAAGGCCAAAAGTTGTTGTTCTGTTCTTCTCCTCCTCCTACTCCTCATTCTTCTTTTCTTCTTCTTCTTCTTCTTCTTCTTCTTCTTCTTCTTCTTCTTCTTCTTCTTCTTCTTCTTCTTCTTCTTCTTCTTCTTCTTCTTCTTCTTCTTTTTCTTCTTCTTCTTCTTTTTCTTCTTCTAGCTTCTTCTTCTTCTTCTTCTTTTCTATAGCTTCTTCTTCTTCTTCTTCTTTTTTTTCTTCTTCTTCTAGCTTCTAGCTTCTTCTTCTTCTTCTTCTTCTTCTTCTTCTTCTTCTTCTTCTTCTTCTTCATCTTCTTCTTTTTCTACTTCTTCTAGCTTCTTCTTCTTCTTCTTTTTCTTCTTCTTCTTCTTCTTCATCTTCTTCTTTTTCTACTTCTTCTAGCTTCTTCTTCTTCTTCTTCTTCTTCTTCTTCTTCTTCTTCATCTTCTTCTTTTTCTACTTCTTCTAGCTTCTTCATCTTCTTCTTCTTCTTCGTCTTCTTCTACCTCTACTCTTCTTCTTCTATTCTTCTATACTCTTCTTTTACTCTTGTTCTTCTCTTCTCTCTTCTTCCCCTTCTTCTTCCGTCATTTTTTAGGTTTGATATATTTTTTAATTCATGTTCGTCCTATCCCCCCCCCCCCCCGGTGGCGGATTCAGTGGGAGGGGGGACAGGGGGCACGTAAAAAAGGGGGGAGAGGCAGGGGGAAAGAAATAAAAGGGAGAATAGGAAAAAAAGGAGGGGGAGAGAAAATGGAAGAGAGAAAGAAGAAGAAAAGAGGGAGGACAGAAAAGGGGAGAGGAGAAAAAGGAGGGAGAAAGGAAGAAAGGGGAAGAGAGAGGAGAAAAAAGGCGGAGAAGGAAGAAAGAGGGAAAGACGGAGGAGAGAAAAGAGGGAAAAGGAGAATAATGAAAATATAAAATTTTGCAGTCTGCATAATATGGGATACCTCTTGTCAGACAAGTAGCCCTCCCCCCCCCCCCAATAAAAAAGCGCAAGAAGAACAAAAAAGCGAAGGAAAAAAGGGGGGGGAAGAGAGAACTTTTGTGAGTTAAATTAAGGAGAAAGCAAAAAAAGGAAAGAGAATTAGAAAAGAGGTGCGAGAGCACGAGGAATCGCATTTCTTTTAAAAGAATAATGGGATAACAACCAGGGGCGTCGCTAAAGGGCGGTGTGAGGATGCGACACCCCCCCCCCCCCGCCACCTGTCAGGATATTGTCGGTAAAATTGCGCTGCTGTCGGGGAAAGTGAGAAAAGGGGGAGGGGGAAATGAGAGGGAAAGGGAAAGAAAAGAAAAAAGAAAAGAAAAAGAAAGGAAAGAAAAGAAAGAAAAGGGAAGAAAGAAAGATAAAAAAAAGAAAAAAAGAAAAGAAAAAGAAAAAGAGGAAGGAGAGGAAAGAAAAAAAAAACGGAAAAAAGAAGAGAAAAAGGAAACAAAGAAACGGGGGATGAAAGAGACCGGGAGAGAGAGAGAGCGAGGGCGTTTCCAGACACCGACCCCCTGGACATCCAGCCCCCGGATAACCACCTCCAGTCATCTACCCCTAGGACAACTACCCACAGACAACTACCCCTAGGATGGTTGTTTAGTTGTCTGGGGCGTAGTTGTCCGGGCGTAGTTGTCCGGGGTAGTTGCCCGGGGGTCACTATTCATAAATGCACTGTAAGAACCGTTATTCATATAAGGATCGCTATTCATAATGAAACATGAGGGTCGCTAATCGCTATACATTTAATTCACATTGAAAGTCACTACTTATACTAAGGACCGCTATTCAAAATACGAAATGAGTGTCGCTATTCATAATACGAGAAGAGGGAGAATAGCGACCCTCTTCTCAAATTTTGAATAGAGGTCCTCACGAATAGCGGTCCTGTTATGAATAATGGTCCTTATACGAATATCTCTATTTTATGAATAGCGAGTGGACCCCTCGATTCACCCTCAACCACTCCTTGATAGGGTAAATTTCAGAGTTCATGTATTAGGATTATAGGCCTTAAATATTCCTTTAAAAAGCACTATTGGGGTTTAGCAGAATTGCTATAGTAGGGCGTAGCTGGCTCTGCTAAGTATAACCATGGGCCCTCAAGGGGTGTTCTTTGTGTTCAAACGACCCCCCCCCTTGCAAACAAGGGGTGTTTACTCCCTCCCCACCCACCCCGTTTAGCCCCCCCCCCCCAAAAAAAAAATAGTGCTTACCCCCCCCCCCCCTGCTTATTGACCGGCTACGCCGCTAAATATTTTCTCAGGAATGGGGGGGGGGGGATTGTGTTCCTTACCCCCCCCCCTCCGACTATTCACCGGCTGGCTGATTTGCCGCTAAACATTTTCTCACGAATTGGGCAAAAATACACCTCCCCTTAAACAATCCAGGATACGCCCGTGGTGACGTATAACTGAGAGTATTGCTGAGACTGATCGTATAATAAAATATAAAAAATACATTTACCAAAGCATTGCAATTATTGGATATGTAAAAAGTTGATAGATTCAATAATACTTTGTATATATTTTGCTCTCTTTCAAATTCGTAAAAGAAGGAGCAAACAAATTCATTGGATTGCGAATATTAATATTGAAAATATGATCCAGATTTCGGACGTAAAGATAAAGTCATTGAAACAAAAACATTTCGCTGGATGAGATCTGGTCAGAAATAGTTCATTATAGATTTAACATGAATAAAGGGAATTGTTCCTTTTCTTGTTTCAAAGCTTCCAAGGAATACATTTTCCATCAGCGACAGAGTAACATATTATGCAGGTACTAGCAGGCGCGGATCCAAGGGGGGGGGGGGGCGAGCGGGCGTTGCCCCCTGCTAAAAAAATAAGTTTTAAAAAAGACCCCCAAAATATACCTATTTTATTCTTGCTCAAGAGGGAGGGGGGGGGGGGGTTGAGCAAAATATCGACCGGCGCGATTTTCTAATTTTCCGGGGCACCCCCCAAATAGCTTCTTACACCCCCCCCCCCCCCAATGAGCGAAATATCGGCCGGCACGATTTTCAAGTTTCAGGGAGATACTTGTAATATCTCCTTGCTAGTAGGCCCTACTCTTTTATTGGAGATCGAGTGGCAAATGAAGGGTGTCAGAATCTAAAACTCGTTACTATAGGCCTAAAAAAAAAAAATCATAATGTTGTATTATTGCCCTTTAGGTGCCAAAACATGGGTCGGTCGGTCGGAAATCTTATATAAGCCGGCGGTTATATAGACAACGACACTTCTAGCAGTTAGAAATGAAAGAGAGGGAGAATAAAGAAAAAAACAAGAAGGAGGAGAAGAATTATAAAAAAAAAAGAGGAACATAAGATGAAGAAGAAGAAGAAGAGGAGAGACAAAGATCAAAGTATGCCTCTGAAATACGTGGAAGTGGAATATATTGAATTACTTAGGCGTATTTTTTTTCCTGACTCGATACCTTCTTGGAGTCGTAGATGGGGGAATTAGATTCAGTTCTTGAAATATGCATTGTATTGCTTATTGATATTTTTTGATGTTGAGAAGAATCTAATAAATAATTTAATAATTCAAGTGGAACATAATAACGACTCAAGTAAATCTAGGGCGACTTTAATATAAGGAGGTTTTAGTATTGGCCGACTTGGTCATTTTCGGGGCTTCGGCTTCGTCGCGTGAAAATAATCAACCGAGTTTGTGTACAAATTGCAATAGCGGCGTCCGTCCATGAGGTTTGTGCATGTACGTGTACTGTATGAATAAAAAACGTGCAATTTTACATGTGTACACTGTAGACTGGTTCAATTCTAGAAAGCTGTGCCAGGCCAAGTCATTCTTTACGATAATTACATCATTTTTGAGCTGAGATGAGCATCGAAATCCATGTATGGATCTGAAATTCTGCTGAGCTGTAAATACAGACGTAAATATAAATATGAATTTATGATAACAAATGTGGTGAACTCCGCAAGAGTGAGACTGAGTGACTGTGACCATAGACGTAATAGAAATGGACTTTTGACGGCAAGAGTAGTAAAAGTAATGATAGCTACCACCTGTTCTTATGTCTTACTTTCTTCTATGTTTTAAGTCTGACCGCAACGCTGCGGGCATGTTTTGATAAGCTCCGATAAGGGTCCTTTGGTCCTATGAGATCCACCGGGATTTTGCCGACCTCTATCGGCCAAGTCGCTTCGCACTGACCAATGCTTCCCACGATTTGCGCTTCTCATTTCATGAATGAATCGTGACAGGAGAGCCTTCTGCCCATGCGCAGCTAAATACTACGTCAATAATGCCCCGGATGTAAACATGAGGTTTACGTCCTGTTCATGCTCGCCAATCTGTAAAAAAAGCCGTTGAAATCGGTGATTTCTTCGATTTTTTACGAATTTGTGTTGGTGTGTAGCAAACTCATCATATCAGCAAGGAAAGTTACCACAAGAGCTTACAAAATACAGTTTAAAAAGTGTTTTTTTCTCCTGTTTCCGTTAATTTCTCTGTGAAACCAACGACGTTGTGGTGATCACAAATCCTTCGCTGGTCGAATACAATCATTCGTTATTTGTTGCGTTTGCGTGCGTTTTTTTTATAGGCATTGGAAGAATGGGGTTGTTTTCGTGAGTGCTCAGAAAATCTGTGGTAATGCGTGACTTCTTCGCATCATGACCACTAAATTGCCGTGCCTTTGTCTAATCCAAATTGCACACGTAGTCCCATTGATAGAGATCGGCGGGTGCATGTTTTTTTCAAGTTATATTTTGGACTTGTTAATCCGAGAGTGACTGCTTTTTTTTTTCTTCCCTCAGATTTTATCTTATTTTATCTTGATGTAGGCCTACTATAAATTATGTGTACGTTTTTTTTTTTGAGAATCTAGGAATTAGGATAAATATCTGTGTCCGTAAATTTGGGAATTGACCATTGCAAAATATTCAACATTTCCGTCGTCTGCTATGTCGATATAATTATGGACTGCCCATCATAATCATAAAGTTCTTCCTTATTTATGTCATCTAATGATAATCCTGCCCTTCTAATTACTTTATAAACAACACATGACTCATGAGTACGAGAAAAATATGTATTATGGAACAATACACACATCGAAATAAATAATAATTGTTAGTATAGATACAACGCTGAAAACAATAACAATAATATCGTCAGGCACAAAGACGAAAACATGTTCGCTACGACCGCATGGCGGAGAGCGCTCATACTATTTAACACTAGGTTCTCAACGATTTGAAGGAGCAGCGAACAACCCCAAATCGCGAGCTTGCTGTTGCGATTATGAAAGATTGCGCAAGTGATCGCATCCAGCTGTCGGGTTGCGGTGGGACCACCGCTGGGTTTTTGCATCGGCGCGAAATTTAAACCTTGCCGGTGGAACTCATAGGATCAAAGAAACTGCTTCGTCGATAGTCCATTCTATTACGTCTATGCTGTGACTGAGTGTGAGTGACTGCATGTGATTGTGTCTGAGAGTGAGACTGATTTAGACAGGTTGTTGCTGCAGCTGCATACAGATTACAGAATGTGTGTATTGGCATAATTAATAATAAATATCATGCCATGGCTGACTGAGCTGAGCTAAAGCTCAAGAGTAAGACTAAGAGTTTGAACTGTGTCTGTGAGAGTGATGATAATTGACCAGTGAATTAGATGAGTTGACTTGGAATGATTGACAATTTATTAGGGTGTCTGATCGCGCACCCAATGTTGTGTGCTAAAACCCTTCCCATAGAGATTGTACGCTTCCCTATGTGGTCTACGTGCATTGCGCGACCATCCAAAATTGGTCAATGATTTTATGAAAAATTTGAAATTCAAACCTTTATAACAAATGATCCTGAAGGTGAAACTCAATAAATGAGGTGTCATATGAAAGAGCAGGTTTTTCTCCATATTCCCCATCGGGGGCCACCCCCAGAATTCTAAAAATATCTTGGTCAAAACAGCGATTGAAATGTTGTTTGCATCCTAGCTCCAAAATTTGCCACTTTCCTGAGCTGCCGCCCCGCGGCTTAAGCAGGGCTAGACGTAACGATAATATCCAGATGCTTTTTTTTTCGCTAGCCCCAAGGGATCATTTGTTATAACAGTTTGAAAATACCCTTCCCACATTTTTGGAATCGGCTAATGAGGGAGGCGTGAGCTCCGCTCAGTCCAAACCATGGTTACATCGTAACATGTGCGCTTATAGTGAATGAAAGTATGGGTGGCCGATTCTCGCCATAGAACCCGGAAGTGAATACACGTTGTAGTCAATGGCAATATCGCGGAGATTGTCTCCGCGATATTGCCATTGACTACAACGTGTATTCACTTCCGGGTTCTATAGCGGGAACGGCCACCCATACTAGTCAATGGCACATATCGCGGAGACAGCGTGGCTCAAGCTTGCAAGTCGCGCATTGGCTGAGCAACTTGCGTACGATATGCATACGCTTGCATATCGCGCGATACAGCTGTTTGGCTAAATTTAGCAAAACAACATAACTCTGCGTGTACGTCTTTTTCGTCGATTCTGAGCAAAATGCTATGAATATTTCAGCATTTTGAAGGGGCTGTATCTTTTGATAGAAACATCGGCGAGACTTGAAATTTGAAATGTATTATTCTGATTGCATTTTTAATTCAAATATCAAACAAAAATGGTGAAAAACGATCCCAAATTGAAAATTGAAAAATCGTTCAGACACCCTAAATTTATGATGATAATCATGATGATGATGATGATATTGAATTTGAAGATGATTAACAAAATAGAAGAGAACCATATTCAGTAGGGGCGCTGGTCCGAGAATGAGGATTGTCTTCATAAACAAGGATATCCTCATATAAACGCAGACAAAATGCGTCGTAAAAAAAAAGGATCGTCGACGTCTGCATTTTGGCGGACGTTTTTTTCATCGGCGCTCTGCAGGTTTCGGGTTATCGAACCGCCCGCTGGCGATGCCAAAAATGAATTCCCCAGGGGAAAATAACCCTAGTTCACCGTCTATTTTTATGGGTTGTCCGTCTTCCCAAGGATTTATTGCTCATAATGTGAAGGTCTCTCTACAAAGTCAATGTAAAATGCATCTAGAAAATCTAAATGGAATCTGTTTTTTTGCATCGCCAATGCGGCGATCAAAAATATGAAACATCTGCGAAAATGCAGACGATCCTTATTTTTGAGAACGCATCGGTCCGCGTTTATGAAGACGATCCTTATTCTTCGACCTGCGCCCCTCCTGTCCTGATATTTTGACTCTTTGAGTGAGATGAGGAATGTAGTGAAAACAATTCAAATACAAGAATAATTAATAGTTTTCTGTATTTTACTGATTCTACTTTGTTACCATTAAAAATTCAAAGGACATGTTTAAATTTGAATTTCGAACGAGGTCGACACTGTGCTGTCTTTTGTCTATTTGATTGTGTAATTTGTGAATCGAAGGCAGAGCTCTGCCGAGACTAAGAGACGGACAAGAAGAAGGAAATATAGGAGATGAAGAAGAAGAAGATCAAGAAAGTGAAACATTTAAAGAAAAAAAAGAAGAGGAGAAAGGAAGGGAGAGAAGAGAAAATAGGAAAAGGAAATAGAACAAAAAGAGCAAGGACTGGAGAAAGGAGAGGAAGAAGCATCTTTTTACTGCTCTGAAAAGGTACTGTACATGTAGGTCTATATGCAGTGTTTGCCAAGTCTCTTAATCTTTTTTCTTTTCATTTGCCTTTACATTTTATTTTGTAGGATGATAGATTAATTGCATTTTCGTGAGATAACAAAAGAAAGCAGGATGGAGGAAGATTTTCCAAGAGGAGCTGTAATTAGACGTGCTACAAGATCAACGGATGAAAAAAAGAAGTGCTTTGTACAATTGGGTGTGAAACGTAGCCTTGAAGATGTCCTGTTTAAGGTCAGTGAATATTTCAAAGCTTAAAGACTTGGTTGAGTATTAGTCATGAGATTATACATTGATGCCTGTATAAAATGACGGCTCAAGAAAGACATGGTACTAGGAATCTTTACGAGCAAATGGTCTGTATACCTTTAGAACATGCTCTAATGGAACACTACTCAAGGGAAACAGAAAATGTGGTCTTTATAGAGACAGAGACAGCTGGTCCTTTTATACAGATGATCGCTAAAAGCCGGTTTCATTGTAAAAGAAACTAAAAGCAGATGGTAATGGTTGACTATGTACAAGAATAGATGTACATCGTGAGGTTTTGTCATCAAACTCAAGGGAAACTGACTCAAATGCATCATACAAGTTTAGGTACTGTATACAGGACCATAATACACAGCATAAACATTTGGTCCAAATGTTGTTTGCATATTTTGAATAAGAGGGAATTCAAACAGTCATCATTTTAATGGGATATTTCTACTTTGATAACCTTTCAAACTGACATGCAACGAATTAGAAAGGTCACAAATTATTGTCCATCTTCACAAGAACTCAACTTTCTCATTAATTTTGTTAGAAGTTGGATTGACTAAATGGTTATTATTGTTGTAAATTCTCTATCCACAGGATTCAGAGCAAGCGACTCCCAGCAAGGGAAAGAAGAAGAAGAAGACAAAGAAGAGTGAAGGTGAAGAGACGGAAGAACCAGACCTTGAAGAAGAGTTTGAAGGAGCAACAGAAACAGAGGGTTTCATTCCTAAGACACTCACATCCAAGGTCAGTTTGTCCACATGAGATATTGATTATTTGTGATACAGTCAAACCTGTCTATAGCAACCGCCCAAGGGAAACACAAAACATGGTCTTTGTAGACGGGTTTCTTAGTACATGTTTCAATGAGAAACCATTTTCAAGGGAAACAAAAAATGTGGTCTTAGTAGACAGGTGGTCACTAAAGCAGGTTTGACTGTATTTGAATTTTTTTATGTGGATTTATAATAATGACCTCTACATAAAACCCCAATGGCCTCACTAGGCAAGTCATTGGTATACCGTCAAACCTTATGTTTGGTTCAAGAAATGTCTGTGAATGTCGCAAGTGGTTCAGATTTGTAAAAGTTTCATGCCGTGAATCAGTAGAATCACGACTGACAATACTGAAATCACATTTTCTTGCTGTGAAAATGACCATTGTTTACAAATCATTCAAGATTTGTCGCATAACTTTGCAGTTTACAATATATCACACTCTACCTTTGCTGAGGATTGCAGCATACACGTCCATTTAAAATCTTTCACGTCTGTATATATGTCGTTATTTTTCTTTTGCAGACCCTGAGTGAAGGCATGCTAGTGCTAGCGGTCGTACAGGAGATCCACGAGTATGAAATTGTTCTGAGTCTTCCAAACGGTCAGACAGCATTTGTTCAGATCACAGACGTTTCATCTTTCTTCACACAACAGCTTCAGGAGCTGAATGAATCTAACGGTGCTGAAGATCAGGTATGAAGACCTCTCTCCCCATTCACTTATTTAAACGTGTACATTTTGCAGATACAGTGTATTTTTTAAAATATTTTTTTTGCTCCCTTCTTTTATTTCCCACCTTGTCTCAAGTTTGTTCTCTCTCTCTATCTTTGTCTTTTAGTCTCTTTTTCTCTCTCATCTTCTGTTTTACAACTTTTTTTTCAATCGTCACTTCTTATTTTCTGTCTTCCTGATTCTTTCACTGTCTCCCTCTTGTTCTCGTTCTCTCGCTTTCTATTCCTTTTTAATCCAATTTATTTTGCATTGTCTTTGTCCATCTCTCTCTGTATCTCCACAACTTTTTTTTGCAATCAACAATACACTAAAAATATCCCTTCCTATGATATATGACACACCTTTGTGCAAGATTTATTTAAGTTCCAACATGAATTGGAACTTCAACTTGTGAAATCTTTTGTTGTTTTAATGCAGAAGCAAATCTCAGGTGAACTCAAAATCACCAGTGTTTTACAAGCAAATGTATAACATATCGTTCTTGCAGGATGGATCTCTTGTGACTTTTGAGAAAATTCCATTCTATTTTGAGTGTGCAAAAATTTCTTAGAGAGATTGAGTCATTCTTGATGCATGATGCTATATAGTTAGTTTTTATCAGTGTGTGAGGGTAATCACTGAATCCAATGACCGGGGTAATAGTATATTTGTAAAGCGCTAAGAGACATTTGTATTAAGCGCTATATAAAAATTAAATATTATTATTATTATTATTATTATCAGTTGTGCTAAAAATCTCCTCTCCAAACCAAGATCTTCCAAATATCCAAGATGTGTATCAAGTTGTATCAGGTTTGAAACCTAGTCCCTTGTAAGATCAAGTTTTACTTACATGTTTTTATTCTAAAATAAAAGAATTCAATGAGACTAGCATACTTATCAGTCTTGTTAAAGAGAAGGTTGAGTTCTGGGAAAAGGTGAACAAATAATTTGTGAGCGTTATCATTCTTATTAAATGCAAGTGTGGAAGAACATCAGATAAGACATGTTCCCTGAAAAGCATGGCTCTTCAAATGCCTTCATATTCTAAATATGTCATGTAACATCGTAAAACTCGGGGGTAGGATTTTTATGCCACATGTTCGTGTAGTCCCATATACATCTTTCTGTGTACAGTGTTTGTAACTTTACCAAGACTTGGCCAAATTTCTCATCATTTTGATGATTCCAGAACCTTGCAATACACACAAATTCTTATATACTAGATTCCTCACCGTTTCTTTCACAATGCAATCGCATGACCAGTACTCAACTTCATCTTTAAAATAATTCTTTGCAACTCTCTGAATGATTCCTTCCCCACCCAGGATCTTCCAAACATCCAAGACGTGTATCAGGTCGGGAACCTAGTCCCTTGTAAGGTCAAGTCTCTAGGGGCATCCAAGGATGGCCACCGGCGCATCCAGGCCTCTCTCGATTACAAAGAAGTCAACTCAGAACTTGGTATCTCTTTCATCAAAGCAGGCATGGTAAGCAAAATCAAGGATGGTTCGTCCATCATTTCGTCATATCCAACTATAAATATCTTTCAAAGTTCAAGCATTTGATGATCACATAAATACGCAAAAGGTCATGAATAATCAGCTGTGCGTCTAGGATGTTCATTCCATCGTTTCGTCATATCCAACTATGTTTGTCTTTCAAATTTTATCTCCTTTGTTACATTGTACAAATAGTCCTGGGGGGTGTTCACATAGATCCTAAGTTGGACTTAGCAATTATGGACAGCCATTAGCATCCTTGAAAATATTTTGTAAACATTATTTTAAAACGCATAAAAGGTTGATTAGAATAATTCATATTTTCAATTATCAAGAAGATTTCATGTTCTTGATGTGGAATTTATGAAAAGGCTAAAAAACTTGAATCTTTGCTTTTTAATATATTTCATTATAAGGCTACAAATGGCTCTCCATAATATTGAAGTCCAACTTAGAGTTAAATTTGACTTCAAATATTTGTGAAACACCCCCCCTGGACTGCCCATTTTTCTAGTTTGATAAACCAAGAATTGAACTGACATTTATCTCTGACCCTCTTTCAGACCCTTCATGGCTGCGTGTCCAGTGTGGAAGATCACGGCTACACGATCGACCTCGGCATCAGAGGCACCAACGCTTTCCTGGCCAAGGAGGAGGCCACCAAGGGCGCCAAAGGCAGGAAGGGTGAGACCATGAAGACGGGGAAGCTTGTGACATGTCTTGTCAAGGCAGTCAAGGCCAATGGACGCTCCATCATCCTGACCTTTGACCCGGAGAGGTTAAAATCCTGTAAAGCTACCAAGGCGACACATACCACGTTTTCATCTCTGATACCGGGCACAAGACTAGATGCTATGGTTACAAAGGTAATTATAACCTGAAATTATTATCGAAAAATACCTTAAATTTTACTTTTTAGCTGCTTGCAAGGAATAATGATACCAAAGGATAACTTAGGTGCACCCCCCCCTCAGGTGAGTACCAGTAGTCAAGTAAAATAGGAGTTGCACAGAGCATTAAAGCTGCCTGTCAAAGCACACTATGCAATGTCATGCAATCTATACTAGCCTCATTTGCATTAACTACATGTAATTCTTTTTCTCTGTCACATTTTTTCTCTGAATTTCTAGGTACTTTCAAACTCCCTGATCATGGACATCTTTGGTCTGTACAAGGGCTGTGTAGACCCCATCCACCTCAAGGATACTGTAGATGAACTCACCAAGTATGATATTGGTCAAAAGGTATGTTTAAACTCTTCTGAAGGACACTAACTTCATTATTATTGAATTCCCCCCATTAGTACAGTCATGAAAAGCCTTCTTCTATGGAAGCTCTTGTTTTAAAGCCCCACTGCACTACTTATAGCTACTTGCGCCCTCTATATAGCAAACAATGCATAATTTTCTTATGTTAATTGAGATCTGATATGGTGAGTTAACCACCTATCAGTGACCACACTGGGTGGTCTAATCCCTCCTGGCCAAACTAGTGCAGACGGGCTTTAACGTGAATATAAGGATCTTCCAATGTACACGATCCTATCCTCATATTTCAATAACAAAGAAATGGACCAGTATACAGCTGTTGTAGAATTACTTATGTGTTGGGCACTTGCCTTGCACCCCACAAGCAAACGTGTGGGAAGATCAAAACACTTTCACATTTTGAAAGTGTGTGTCATCAGGTACCCTTTTGTGAGAGAAGTATACCCAGACGTGTGTATCCGAACCCTTTGATTTAAACCAATAATTTGTAGAAGTTTACAAGCAATATTTCATAAATCTTCTAAGGCATGTGTTGGACAATATATCAAAAAATATATTAATGATGGTTAGTGCTATTTGATGAATACTTTGTGTTAAATCCATGGGCTAAATAGAAGGCTTTATGTTTGTATGTATACAAGTAATTCACAGTACGGTAATTTTCTTTCTGATGTCCAAAGTCTTATGCTGACTGTGAATTACGTTATGAATATTACTGGCCAAGAATCTGATTTTCCTACACGGTCTGCCCCCATTCCATAGCTGGTGGCTGTTGTTCTGTATAACTGCCCCACCACCAAGTCCATCGGGCTCAGCCTGAACCCAGCTCATCACAAAACGACCTTTGACCCTGCCACTGATGTGATCCGTGACCTTTCACCTGGTGACATCATTGAAGCTGCATTGGTGGTCAGAGTTCAGGAGAAGGAGAATCTAATTGTGCAGCTGAATCCAAAGACGAGAGGCATTGTATATGTGAGTATGAAAGGATGAAAAGGCTTCTTTTATTTAGGGATCAGACCTGATTTTTTATATTTCCACTTTTCTTGTCACCCATTTGAAAACACTACACATCCACGCAAAATGGGGTCGCTCCCTGTGCCCTCCCCCACACTTGGTCATGCTGAACCCTTGCAAAATAATATAAAATTTGTAAATTTTGAGTATCTTTTGACAACCTTGCCCTAACCAAATGACAAGCCATGATTGAAAAGAACAAATTAGAGGGGTTTATCGTCTAGAGGTTGTCATGAACACAAAATTTACTGTCAGATATATGCTCAACAAAAGCTAAGATTTTTACATGAAAGTGGATTCTGCATTTATACTCTGTTCCAAATAATCAATATTTTTAGATGCTAGATTGCCACCTAGAGCTAATGCATTTTGTTGCTTATTAAACATCACTGACAGACATACATGTTGTGTACCAAGAGTAGTCGGGATAGCTCAGTTGGTAGAGCAGTGGTCTTGTAATCCTGCAACCCGGGTTCGAAACCAAGGAGATGCGATAGTGCTCTTTGGTAAGGCATTTATCCTCATCACCAGGTCTTTCTGAGAGGACCTAAATCCGTCAGTCCTCTGGTTGCTTACAAACAAGCATTTATGCTTTCTCAGCAGTCATGTAAAATAACCACCACTATACTATTACATAACCTATACAGCATTCCCATGGCAGTGATGACAAGCAGAAGAGGTACAGTCCAGCCAGCGTTGGGGAGAAGGTCAGATGCCGCATCCTGAGCTTCAACCTCTTTGACCGGCTGGCCATCGTCTCCATGAGGAAGTCCATCTTGGACAAGCCCTTCCTCGGGATCAACGATGTTAAGCCAGGCATGCTGGTCAAGGTAATTTACTACTAATAATAATAATCATAGACACTTCTATAACGTTGTCTATCTAGAAATTCTATTCCGAGGCGCATTAATTATTACCCTGGCTTTAGCCTAGCTGGCATTACAGCGCTCCAGCATTTCAAGGAATTAATTCCTGCCAGGTACCCATTTACCTCACCTGGGTTGAGTGCCTTTATTGTTCTTGTAGTAATCTTCAAGGGCTATGCAGCCTATCACGAAGATGAAACTAAGCATTGCAAGCGGTGTGAAGAAGATGGCTGCTATTTAGTATTTTAAAAGCTTGAAATGCTAAGGAGTAGATCCTGCAAGTTGATCTTTGTTCGATGATTCTTTGCAGAACATTTAAGCCTTACAGCAATTTAAATCTTTTTCATTGTTTACAATTTACATGAAAATTGATTCAAAATGCGTGCTTTAACTTGAAAGAAGCCAATGGCTTTTATGCTACTCAGGAATTCAATTTATGCTTTACACCTTGGTGTAACAATGAAATTAAGAATGGAATTAGGCAGATAAGTAGATTACAAGGCAGTAAAGGAAATTTGATGTTTTCAAACTTCAGATTGAAGCTAATGAGAAATTTGTAAATGTAATAAGTATGGAAATCTAAAAAAGCAAATGACACAATACAGAAAATATGTTAGTTACCTTGGAAACGTTTCCAACTTATTTGTCACTATCATTCATATACAGGGAGTGATCGAGTCTGTGATGTCGAGAGGAGTAGCTGTCAAGATCCAAGATCGGATCCATGGTTTTGTTCCAAGAACCCACCTTGCTGACATTCCTGTACAAAAGCCACAAGAACGATTCACTATCGGATCAGAAATCGAACTGAGGGTGAGTACAAATTACAATTTCCAGGATCCCCTCAAATTTCTTTGTCTCTTCGTGTGCAATCAGAAGATGTATTTGTTTCAAATATATCACTGCATGAGAATTGTATATCTGCAGTGTATAATGTGTCTTTGGTATTCATCATGTAACTTGAGCTCCTGTTGTGTTATATGAGTAAAAAGCATTATGAGGAATCTCTTTTTACTGGGCAACCATTCAGCAATGTTACACTTGAGGGGAAAGAGAGACAATTAGAGTTTGTGTGATGATTAGTGCCTTTGGATATGTTTGGGCCAATTTCTCCATTTTGCAAAAATGGTATAGAATATTGATATTTGTTTTCTGACCGTTGGACAGACTGGTTGAATTCTAGATAAAAACTGATCTAGATTTTAAAGTGACTCAGTAACATTTTCTCAGATTCTGAAACAAAATTCTGGATTTAGCTCATACTGCAATGATAATTATAAACCTTTAGGTCAGTCAGGAACCCCATGACTTTTACAAGCCGAATGCCTGTCTGATTATCAAGATATTTAAGATTGGAAATCAACATTTCATATTTAGTTCTCCTAACACTACAATGTATTGGGGAAAATGAGTATGGTAAAACTGGTCACTCATAGATTTTAAATGTTTTGAGGCACTTCATGATCATTTTGAAGCGCATTTTTTTTTAGGGCTTTAATATTATGCCATATCACAGACAATGATTACACGTAGGGCCATGCATCTCAGATTCAACATTGTTAAACGATGCCTTTAATCTCTCTTCCATTCTCTTTCCTCGTTTTTTGTTCCCTACCTTTAGGTCCTCCTTGTGGAACCTGCCAAGAGGCGCGTCCTTCTGACCCACAAGAAGACCATGGTCAAATCAAGCCTACCATTCCTGGCCTCTTACGCCCAACCCAAGCTGGGCATGTGGATCCATGGCTGTGTCGTGGCCGTCAAGGACTTTGGCTGCATCGTCTCGTTCTACAATGATGTCAAAGGTCAGAATTTTCAATAGCATTTGTTTTACCTGTATTTGTTTCATATATAAAGGCATCGTTTAAGAATGTTAAATCTGAGATACAAGGCCCTGCGTGTTGTCAGTGTCTGTGATATGGTGTAATATTGAAGCCCTAAACAAAATTGCGTTTCAAAATGATCCTGAAGTACCTCAAAAAGTAAAAATCTTTGAGTGGTTTTACCCTACTCATTTTCCCCAATAGTCTGAAGTGTTATGAAAACCGTTATTTAAATTTTGATTTCCAATCATAAATATCTTGATAATCAGACAGGCGATTGGCTTGTAAATGTCATGGGACTCCTGACTGACCTGCAGTTTTATAATAACGATTGCAGCATGAGCTAAATCAAGGATTTTGGTTTGGAATGTGAGACAATGTTACCGAGTCACTTTAAGTTGAATGTTTCTTCTTGCCGTCCCTGCAGGCATCATCCCGAGGGCCGAGCTGGGAATGGACGAAAGCTCGTCTCCCACAGACAACTTCTACGTTGGCCAAGTTCTGAAGTGTCGCGTCCTCAGAACGCACAGTCCCGAAAGCAAGAAGCTGGCGCTCTCCCTCAGGAAAGACGGCCGGAAAGAACGGGAATCCTTTGAGGCCGGAAAGGTAAGACTGTGCCCTATCAAGATTCTTTGCTGTGATTCGTTGTTGATGTATTATCTTGGGCCCGTACTCTTGAAAGCGGCTTAAGTTGAAGAGAAATGGCCCACGCAAATGGTTGAATGTGTGTGACTTGATAGTCATGCCTCATGTGTGTGTAGTCCCATACACCCATTTCTGTTTCAAGTACATCTGCTTTAGCTTTTCATGAAGAGCAAGCACTATTTTGTATCAAGTTGGTGGCTCCAAAACATGGCAGGATACACAGATTCTTCTGCATAACACAATCAACATATATCTTTAAACTTGGCTGAAATTTATTCATGGAAAGTCAAGTGTCATTCCCTAACTTTGAAATAATTCACTGTGAATATGTTTCTAAAAAAAATTAATGATTACACAAAATTCATTTGATTATAAATTTTGCAATTGTTTAGATAATGCATTCATTTTTTTGGGTGATGAATCATCACACTTAAACAGCTTTCAAGAGTACAGGCCTGAGACCCCCTATTCTGTCTGATTATATGTGTGGATCATATGCTGTAAGGTGCTTCAAAACTGCCTGGCTGACTAGGCAACCAGACATTCCAAATGCATTTCCTCCACTACCAATGCTCATATCCCAACTCTCAAAAAGAAAAGCTTTGCCTACTGGGTTGGAGTTGTTTGGATTTCCCTGTAGCAAAACTTCAATCCCAACTAACTTTTTAACAAATAAAGTACAAAACTAACAAAATAAGCAATTTAAGTATATGGTGAAGGAAAAAAAAAGGGGGGGGGGGGGGGTGGGGAGGGGGCTGGCTTTTCTTCTCAATTTAAACTACTGTAGAAATATAGAATCTTTTCTCAATTTACGAGGGTCATCTGTCTGCGGGTCCATGTTTTGGCACATTCTGGTTGCCTAGAAGTTAGGTTGGCAAATAGTTTGAAGCACCAAAGGCTGTGTTGCATTTGCTGCTGATTCCAATGTATGCTGACATGTTACCTTTGAAATGTGTATTATCTATTGTACAAGTGATGTGGTGTGTAATGTTCTGAACTTTTGGAATGCTTGAGTGGTCGATCATGTGGTTTGTAGCAGGTTCTATGTGCTGCTAAGAGTGCATTTTGTAGGGGAGGAAGCCAACGTCAGGAGGTAAGATTTCTTTTTATGTTTGCTGAGGGATGATAATTGATGATGACAATGATGATGATGACGATGGTGATGGTGATGGTGATGGTGATAGTGATGGTGATGGTGATGGTGATGGTGATGGTGATGGTGATGATAATGGCGATGATGGTGATGGTGATGGTGATGGTGATGGTGATGGTGATGGTGATGGTGATGGTGATGGTGATGGTGATGGTGATGATGACGACGGTGAAGATGATGATGGTGATGATGATGATGATGGGGATGATGGCGATGATGATGATGGTGATGAGACACGACACAAGTGTGCTTTTACCATCAGATTGTATAGTATTGTGTCATATTATAGTGCTTCTTTTTTTCAGTGTCATCTTTTACATGTATTTTGCTGGTAATGTGCTAGAGAAAGTTAAGCATTTGAGGTGAAGGAGAAGGAGTGTCTTGTTGTAAACAGATTTGAGGATGCGGTGTTGGTTGTGTACTTCATTATAATCTGAAGCAGACAACTTTTTGTCTGAATATCATCTGGTTCTATATCCATACTACACATCATATGAACATGAATATACTCTTGCAACGTAGAGGGATTTTTCTAAAGTGTGCAATGGACCAGTTTTTGTTTTCATTGTGATTGCATACAGATGTAGGTCTTGTAAGAGAACGATTTGAAAAGGGACTGAGTATCAGTGACTTCATATTTTCGCTGAATTTGGAGGTCTGCAAAGTTGTAAAGAAGAGGGAGGGAAAGAAAGAAAGATAGCGACATACAAACAGACTGAGAACAAATTGGATATGTACATTTTGAGTCATTATACCTTGGAGTTCTGTTATGGATGCGCTTTGTGGAAGAAAGATTTAAGAATGGATAGAAGAGTTAGAGATAAAGACAGGAATGTAGGATGTTTAGTGAGAGAAACACAGACAAAAAATAGAGATACAAAAATATGGTAGATTGAAAAAGAGAAAGAGAGATTAATTCAGAAGGATCGAGCTAAGAAGTTTGAAGAATTGTTCCCTCTCCATTTCCTGTGATTATCAGAAATATTCTCTGTTGCTTGTCAGGAACTAATTTTGAGATATGACTGAAAATGGAGTTTATTAAAGCCCCGCTGTACTACTTATAGCAAACAACGCATAATCGGTGCCTGTTGGTCCCCCATGATCCCCTTTTATTTATGTTAATTGAGAGCTTATTTGATGAGATAAACACCTGTCAGTGACCTTACAGTGAGGTCTTATCCCCCTGCCAAACTAGTGCAGACAGGCTTTAAAACCTAAATTACGATATTGGATGAAGTTCAAGATGAGCACGAGTGAACAGAGTGCAGGATTGATTCATAAAATACTCATGAGAGAGAAAGATAAGATGAGAGCATGGAGGAGAAACCGAAGTCACAGATTGACTGTGACGCAGAAAATACAGAAATGCAGGTCAGACAGGGATATCAAGGAGCACCTGCAAGACGCCACTCTGCCTTCAGGTCAAAGGATCTTTTACTAAGGCTCGTAATCCAGGAACGTCGGGCTTTGCTTGGCTGCTGCACTTGTGGATGTAGTCTGCTAATTTACGGCCAGGGTGAAAGCGAGCTGTAAGTAGAATGTCTGAAATGTCACTTTTATATCATTTAACCTCAAGTAAAGTTCTAGATTATCTCCATAGTAATCAATTCTTACAATTCCAATAACAATTTTGGTCAGAAAGGCTTTAAAGGGTTATATCAACAAGTAATGAGCACAAACACAGACTCATTGGTATTTCATGATCGATTCAACCCTACCGGACTAACTCGGCCTTGCATTTGCAGCAAGGTCTAGTGAGTTCACCCCTAGTCCAAGTTGGCCAGATTCTAGAGTCATGTCTAACTTACTCCAGTGAAGAAAATACACGAGGGCTCGGGGCGAACTAGCCCCCGAAATGCCTAAAAGAGCCCCCCAAAATGCCTAAAAGAGCCCCCCAAAATCAGAAAGTGCCCCTGTAAATTTGCATAGAGTTCAATGCAAAACAAATTTTAGAATGTTATTTTCATCCAGGCAAGCTTGAAAAGTAGCCCCCGAAAAATAAATATTAATTTTTTCCCTGACTTACTCTCACAGTCAAAGCCACAGGTCGGTCATCAACACTTACTTTCAAACAATAATTTTAAGAAGTTTACTTGCACTTTTTAAAAAATACTTAAAGAGTTATATTTGAAATATAGATTACAAATTTTTACGTTTGGTAGCAGACATACATTCAATAGCAGACCTCGGGAGTGTTTCACAAAGACTAAGATCGACTTTAAGTTGGACTTAAATATGGCAGGCCGTTCATGCCACTGTTTGCTCTCACCATTATGATATTTAGATCATATGTTTTCCTTCAATAATAAATTATCAAAAAATGTGTATTCTGTAGATTTATGACCATGATTTGTACGTCCCTTGAGAGACCAATGCCAGTAAATGGTGAAACACCCCACTGGCGTACTATTCAATAGATGTTTTGTGTTTAAACCACTGTCGATTGTGACAGCTTAAACTTACATGTATACCCAGACGTTGTGTCTTTGGACAGTTTATTTAAAACATCAATTTGGAGAAGATTACAAGCAATATTTCATAAATCTTCATAGACTAATGTTGGAAAATATTATATAGGATAAATATTCATGACGATTACCTGTAGTGCTTTTAATGAAAATTTTCAGTTAAATTTGAAGGCAAAAGAGAAGCCTTTATGTTTGATTAGTGTTCGGATTCTCAATCCCCCATCATAAGCTTATCATACTCCAAGGTATCACAATGTACATATCCGATTTGTTCTCAGTCTGTCGCTATCTTTCTTCCCCTCCCTCCCTCCCTCTTCTTTACAACTTTGCAGACCTCCAAATTCAGTGAAAAATGTGTATGAAGTGTATGGCATATACTCAATCCTTTAGGATTAACCACATTCAATCAATTATTAAATAAAGAAAATGCGAATCCTCGCTTTATATAATTCAAGAATATCTTCCTAGGTTGAAATAGATAACACTTTATTGAAAATTCCACCTTTGGTGGAGGAAGGTAATCATGTACGATCATTGTCAAATTGGATATGTTGGCACTGTATACTAGCATAGGAGATGCAGCTATTGATAAAGAAGAAGAGGGAGAAGAAGAGGGAGAGGAAGAGGAAGAGGGAGAGGAAGGAGGGAGAGAAGGAAGAGAAATGAGGGAGAGAAGGAAGAGAAGAAGAGGGAGAAGAAAGGGAAGATGTGTTTGATGAAGAGGTCAATCATTACTGGTACTACTATACTACCACTATACTACCTACTACAATGGCGACTCCTTCTACTTCTTCCACTTCCACTTCTTCCACTTCCACTTCCACTTCCTCTTATCAGTATGAGAACTTTATAATAGTGCTGTAAGTCAGATGCTATGTTCGTGTTCGGTTCGGTTCGGAAGAGTTCGGCAATTTTTCACCCGAACTTGGTTCGGTTCGGGGTTCGGTAATATAATAGCAAGCAGCGCTATAGCCACGGCGATCGGCACTGGGCGGGCCGGACAGCCGGCCGGGCCCGACCAGCACGGAGGTCTTCTGCACACTGCTTCCGACCAGCACGAATTTCACATTAAAAAACTGCTCTAAACGTAATTATTTGTGAAGAAAAGTACTGCTTACATTCGTATTTCCGTCTTGAATCATGTTTTATTTTCAATTTTAAAAGAATCATGTTTTCAATTGGTCAATAAATGATATTTTTTAAAGATTTTCCGAGACGGTTGTTGTCTAATGTTGGAGTCATGAAAGCTGCCATCTTGAATACTAAATCAGGCTCGTCAATAACTGTTTTTTATAAGTTTTTATTTTCAATAGGAAAAATATAAAATCCCTATTTTTCCTTAATAAATAAATACCATATACTATAATATATATTTATTTCATTATTTATATTGCAAAATTTGTCCGATATTGTTACAATTAAAATATTATTTTTTTGTTGAATGGGCTTGAGCTGGACATGAGCTGGGCTTGAGCTGAACATGGTTTGACATGTATTCTTGTTTATGGCTTGCGATCGCGACGTAGCGTGGTCAGGATTTGGGATTTAAATGGCGCCAGTGAAGTCGCGCCCACCACTGGATAGGCACAAATCACAAAGGCGGAAAATGGGAAAAAAGTAAATATAAAATGAGTAATCATGACATGAAAATTAGGTACAAAATGACAAGTTTATTAGCTTGCAAAACTTTTACATTTTTCTGCCGAACATCAGAACCAGGCCTTTGCATTCGGTTCGGTTCGGCGGTTCGGCTACAGCACTACTTTATAAATTCTTCAAATAGAGTTACAGGTGAATTGTTGATGTATACCATTTTGTTTTTTGCAAATAAAGGGAATATCTTTAGAATCTAGTGATCAGTGCATCCCTCGAAACCATCTGTTGAATTATAAAGACTCTCTCTCTCTCTCTCTCTAGCTCTGTATTCCTTTCCCCATTGAGATGAAGATTTTATTTCCTATTTAATCTCGTATTTCGCTATCATTTCTTCAAGGCTTTCAACATCATCGATGGGGCAAAGGCACATGAGGAAGGAGAGCAGCAGCACACACCACCGGCTTTAAATCCCCAGGAACACGGACAATTGCTTAATCAAGCCAGGGAAAAGTTAATTGAGCAGTTGCAGAGCCTTGGTACGCCCTCGGCAGAGAGGGAAAGTGAGGTCACTGTATTAAAGAGGAGAGTCATGGCATTAGAAGAAAAGGTAGAATACCTGGTAATGGAAATAAACATCATGAAAAGCAGGAATAATGTCGCTACTCCTCCAGCCCCTCTCGCCACCCCTCCCCCTGCACCTCTACCGGCCCCTTCCCCTGCACCTCTACCGACCCCTCCCCCTGCACCTCTACCGGCCCCTCTCTCAGCCCCTCCCCCTGCACCTCTACTGGCCCCTCCCCCTGCACCTCTACTGGCCCCTCCCCCTGCACCTCTACCGACCCCTCCCCCTGCACCTCTACCAGCCCCTCTCTCAGCCCCTCTCTCAGCCCCTCTCCCAGCCCCTCTCCCAGCCCCTCTCCCAGCCTCTCTCACAACTCCTCTCACAGCCCCTCTCCAAGCCCCTCTCACAGCCCATCTCACAGCCCTTCTCCAAGCCTCTCTCACCACCACTCCTCCCACCATTGAACCTGCGACAGGCCTTATGAGTCATGGAGAACAATCGGTCATTGATGATATTGCACCAGCAACATTATTGGACCTAATATCCACACCATCATTAAATGCCTGTGCCCGCAAGATTGCAAATTTATACTTTACCAAAGAGGAGAGACTTGCATACAATGTGAAAGGGTCGCACGGGTACCCCTGCCTGGACCCCATCAGGGTCGAGAAGGTAAAGGCCACTTTTCTCCACGTGATGGGCACCAAGGCGGAGGACCGAGAGTCCGTTTGGGCACAAGCTGTCATAGCGATCGACCTTGATACGAGAAACTTTAGGAAAAAGAAGAATAAGCAAAAAAGCAGGAAGAACGCCGCAACTTCCCCAGCCCCTCTCGCTGCTCCTCCCCCTGAACCTCTCCCAGCACCTCTCCCAGCCCCTCTCCCAGCCCCTCTCCCAGCCCCTCTCCCAGCCCCTCTCCATCCCACTCCTCCCACCATTGACCCTGCGACAGGCCTCATCAATCATGCAGAACAATTGGACATGGATGATATTGCACCAGCAACATTATTGGACCTAATATCCACACCATCATTAAATGCCCGTGCCCGCAAGATTGTAAATTTATACTTTACCAAAGAGGAGAGACTTCCGTACAATGTGAAAGGGTCGCATGGGTACCCCTGCCTGGACCCCATTAGGGTCCAGAAGGTAAAGGCCACCTTTCTCCACGTGATGGGCACCAAGCCGGAGGACCGAGAGTCCGTTTGGGCACAAGCCGTCATAGCGATTGACCTTGAGACGAGAAACTTTCGGAAACAGAAGAAACAGGAAAAAAGCAGGAAGAACGCCGCAACTTCCCCAGCCCCTCTCGCCGCTCCTCCCCCTGCACCTCTACCGGCCCCTCCCCCAACACCTCTCCCTGCCCCTCTCGCGACCCTTGCCCCAACCCCTCTTCCGGACCCTCCCTCGGCCCCCCTCCCAGCCCCTCCCTCAGCCCCCCTCCCAGCCCCTCCCTCAGCCCCTCTCCCAGCCCCTGTTAAAGCCCCTTTCCAAGCCCCTCTCCCAGCCCCTCTCCCAGCCCCTCTCCCTCCCACTCCTCCCACCATTGAACCTGCGACAGGCCTCATCAGTCATGGAGAACAATCGGTCATTGATGATATTGCACCAGCAACATTATTGGACCTAATGTCCACACCATCATTAAATGCGCGTGCCCGCAAGATTGTAAATTTATACTTTACCAAAGAGGAGAGACTTCCGTACAATGTGAATGGGCTGCACGGGTACCCCTGCCTGGACCCCATTAGGGTCGAGAAGGTAAAGGCCACCTTTCTCCACGTGATGGGCACCAAGGCAGAGGACCGAGAGTCCGTTTGGGCACAAGCCGTCAAAGCGATCGACCTTGATACAAGAAACTTTCGGAAAAAGAAGAACAGGAAAAAAAGCAGGAATAACGCCGCAACTTCCCCAGCCCCTCTTGCCGCTCCTCCCCCTGCAATTCTACCGGCCCCACTCCCAGTCCCTCCCCTTCTCACCCCTCTGACCAATGACCCTGCGACAGGCCTCATCAGTCATGCGGAACAAGTCCGTTTGGGCACAAGCCGTCAAAGTGATCGACCTTGACACAAGAAACTTTTGGAAAATAGTGAAACGGGGGAAAAACTGTAAATCATGTATCCTAATTTTTTCTCTCCTATCTCATTATATTTTTCTCCTTAATTTCTCGCGAGAATTAGGATTATATTACACATTACTGTAATTAAATAAGGAATAGAAAGCTACTATTAATGTTGAATACAATTGTAAATATATATACCACTTTTTATTGTATAAGGGTAGAAAGCGTACTTCTTGCCAGAGTTTGGCGGGTTCAGGTATTGCTGGGCTGTCATGGGATGCAGCGTGTAATGAGAATTATCAGTGATATGACAATGCACGAAACCAATATAGAGAGTGATTGGAGTGTATTGGAGATGGTAATATACAAATTTCTCTTCATGTTGCCTCCCTTCGTTTCTCTCCATATTGCTCTCTGTCTTTTTCCTGTTCTTTCTTCTTCTTTTTGAAAGTTTGGTTATATTTGCGGCATTCAATAGTGGGATACATGCCCCTCCCAACCCTGTGCCACACAAAGCTACAAGTACGCCACTGAATGTATAACACAGGACTACACATAAAATGAAAGTACAATGTTTCATATCATTGATCGATTGAAACAAAAACTGGATGTAAAACAATAATACACATACTACAATTTTGAATAAATATGAGTAAAAATTATTTGTATCATATTGAATACGATAATGTTCGTTATTGTCATGTCAAAGGATCGGCACAAAAGAAATGAATAAATGAAAAATGTGATGATTGTATATGAAGTAAACATATCAAAGATGAGGAACTTTGTGAATATTTTCGACAATTATTAAAGTAAGGTCTACAGTGTTCTTTGCCTGTTTCTGTTGTGTTCATGAGTAATGGCTCAAGTGATTTTGAATAAATAAATGTATCATATGAACAAAAAATCTCAGGATTGCTACCAGAAGCCTTCTTGTTGAAATTAATGAAGAGAAAAGCCGAATGAGACTGAAATCTAAGGAGCAAGACGATGTGTGAGAGGATGGGTGTAAATTGAAAGAAATAGTGTTTTTTTTAATATACAAATAATGAATGGTTATGAGTTCAATAGTGCGAATATTTTCATGAGTTGAAAGATTAACATTCTATTCAACGAGGCGTCAGCCGAGTTGAATAGAATTAACGTTAATCTTTCAACGAATGAAAATATTCGCACTATTAAACGAATGAAAAACATTCATTTTGTTTTATACAACATCGAAGAAGATCTAATAGAACGTTAATCAACAAATTATGCTTTACTCCTTATATTAAAGATAAATTAAAGTTGGAGTCAAGCCTTCTCGATTACATTCAGATTGTCTTCGCGTCAGATACACACAGGGATACGCGCGCGCACGGCTGAGAGGTACGCAGTCTGCATATAACCAAAAATGCACGGCGCATATAACGAAAAATGCACGACCGTGCAATATAACATCTATTGATTATCATGTGACCAACAATCCTCCAATCAAATGACAAGGATCCACGTAGGTGTTGTATAAAACACTATATATATGTATATGCATGTACAATTTTGGGTGTTTGGGATGCATCTGATTTTGCTCGGATATGCCTTTTGTCCATGACTTAAATCAGATATTTTAAAATGAAATGAAGTGTGGTCATTCCCGAATTAAAACTTGCGTTCATATTGAAGAAAAGGAGTCAAACGTTGTTTTTATTATGCCTCCGTTACGAAGTAGCCAGAGGCATTATGTTTTCGGGTTGTCCGTCCGTCCGTACGTACGTACGTCCCGTTCTCGTGATCGCATTATCTGACGAACTGGTTGATGGATTCCTGCCAAACTTTGGTCATGTATGTATCTTGTAGAGCCGATGAACTGATTAGATTTTGGGGTTACGAGGTCAAAGGTCAAAGGTCACAGGGCTCATTATGTATGCAAAATGAGCTCGTGATTGCGTTATCTGAAGAACTGGTTGATGGATTCCTGCCAAACTTTGGTCATGTATGTATCTTGTAGAGCCGATGAACTGATTAGATTTTGGGGTCACAAGGTCAAAGGTCAAAGGTCACAGGGCTCATTATGTATGCAAAACAAGCTCGTGATCGTGTTATCTGAAGAACCGATTGATGGATTGCTGCCAAACTTAGGTCATGTATGTTACTTGCAGAGCCGATGAACTGATTAGATGTAGGGGTCACAAGGTCAAAGGTCAAAGGCCACAGGGCACATTATGTATGCAAAAACAGCTCGTGATCGCGTTATCTCAAGAACCGATTGATGGATTCCTGCCAACTTAGGTCATGTATGTTTCTTGCAGAGCCAATGAACTGAGTAGATTCTTGGTTCATAAGGTCAAAGGTCATGGGCTCATTATGTACTTATGCAAAAATAGCTTGTAATCACAATATTCTGAGAATCTGTTAATGGATTACAATTGAACTTGAATTCGAAAAATTTCTTCTGTTTTGGTTTGTAAAATTGCTCAATGACGGAGGCATCATTTTCGACTGCGCGCAGTCGAAGTTCCATCTAGTTATTTATTCTTTCTTTTGTTTGTTGGGTTTTGACAAAGGCTTAATTCTGATATAGCCTGTTCTTATAAGAAACAAAGTTTATTCAAGTACCAGTACCAATTCAAGGAGGGGGATAGATGGGGTGTGAAATAGACTTGAAGAAGAAGATCAAATAAATTGACAAGTTTTCACTTAACCTAAAGCTTTCCCAACTTTGTAATCCTATCTTATCTATTAAGTTACACAATCAATGCACCAAACTTCAAGGAAAGTAAAAGAAAATTGTCTTGAAAAGAGAATAAAAGTCTGTAGCCTGGATAGACACTGAATTTTTTTCTTCAACATGCCCATATTATATTACATATTTACCATATAAATTCTGGATGAAACATGCATGATGTCACCATGAGTATTAATTAAATTGCGTACGCGAGAGTCTCAAGAACACACGCCTTCAGCACGCCCATCAAGTGAGGACCAAACTGCCCCCAGGCAGCAAGCGGGTGGCTTTCAGGCGTGGCTTGAACATCGATTACGGTATAGGGAAGCGGGCGCGGCTCGAAACGTTTGGCTAAAGCATTTTGGGCATAGGGCCATCACGATGCCAAAACCTTTAGGCAGTGGTGTACATCACAAGTGTGATTTTACAACCACATTGTACAGTATTTTGTCTTAAAGCTTATCAACACTAGTGTGGCTAGGAGGGATTAGACCACACAGCGAGGTCACTGACAGGTGGCTATGTCATCAACTCAGCTCTCAAATAACATAAGAAATAGAGGATCATGGGGGACCAACAGGCACCGATTGAGGAATTTTTCTATATAGAGGGAGCAAGTAGCTACAAGTAGGACAGTGGGGCTTTAACTGAGTGCACCTGTTATTCATGTCATCTTTTAAAGTGATTTTTTTTAATAATAATGTGTGAGAGAAAGTTCAGCATTTCGAGGAGAAGGAGCGTCTTGTGTTAAAGAGATTGGAGGTTGCCGTGTTGGTTGGTTGTGTACTTCAATCATTACAAACAACTGATTGTGTCAATATCATCTGGCTCTAGTCTATATCCATACTACACATCATATGAACATGAATTTACTCTTGCAATGTAAGGCCATTTGAAAAAAATATCATGTTTAGCGTCCCCGTCTGCTTCCCTTTTTTGAAGCTGCCTGTTTTTTCTTTTTTTTTAATGAAAACACATGAAAAACTTATTGCTAAAATTATGTTTTTCTGAATTCTTGAAAAATAGCCTGTTGGCTGGACGTCTGGGAAAATTTACCGAACGGCCATTTTGAAAAAGAAAAAAAAAGGGCCTCCTTCCTATTTTTCAAAAAGGCAGGACGCTAAACATGTTTTTTTTTTAATGGCCTAACTAGAGAGGGATTTTTCAAAGTGTGCTATGAACCATTTTGTGTTTTCATTGTGATTGCAATCTGATTTAGGTCTTGTAACAGAAAGATTTTAAGTTGGACAATGACTCTATATTTTCACTGAATTTGGAGGTCTGCAAAGTTGTAAAGAAGAGGGAGGGAGTGGGAAGGAGGGGGAAACAGACGGAAACATACGGACAGACAGACAAAGGGAGGTAGACAATGTGCATTGTCCATTTATTAATACCTTGGATTTCTGTTGTGAGAAGAGAGCTTTGTGGAAAAGAGATTAAGAATGGATAGCAGTGTAAGAGATAAGGACAGAAATATAGAATGGATAGCAGTGTAAGAGATAAGGACAGAAATATAGAATGGATAGAAGTGTAAGAGATAGGGACAGAAATGTAGAATGTTAAGTGAGAGAGACACAGACATAAAATAGAGATGCAAAAATATGGTAGACTGAGAGAGAGAGAGAAAGAAAGAAAGGAAGATTCATTGAGAAGGATTGAGGCTAATAAGCTTGAAGTATCCCCCCACATTTTCTAGAGCTGTTGCTCGTCAGAAACTCGTGAAAGTGAAGTAGTTGGCTCCTGGTCCAATTTAGACATCTGACAGAAAATGGAGTTTAGTAATGTAAAGTACGATATTGGTGAAGGTCAGGAGGAGCACCAAGTGACCAGAGTGCAGAATTTAGTCAGAGAATATTTTATGAGTGAAAAAGAGAGTGTGGAGATTGAATACATGTAGATCTTTTTTCCTCAAAGGCCACAATCATAGAAAAGAGAGAGAGAGAGAGTAAGAATGGGAGCATGGAAGAGATTGAATAGACCTGTTACACTGTTTTCCTTCAAGAATAGTCTGTTTTGGCCGCAGGAAGGATTATAACAGGTAGTCAGCCAGAGACCAAACATTGCTATCAAACACTGGTCTTATGCATCTACTAATATGCTAATAATGATAAGAATTAACTAAAGTCAACATGAAATTATGAGCTTGTGAAGTTGGGATCAAGTTAGGATTAATGGAACCAAGCTGATTTGGGGCAATGCAATCAAAGATCAGCTTTGAAAAAATCATTGTGAACTTGAACTTGAACTGACTTATGTTTGAAACATAATTGAAGTTATCCCTTATGTCATAAATACAAGAGAAATGCTAGAAATCATTGATGATTGCTTGAAGGGAAGGCCATAGCTAATTCCTTACGCCGAATGGCTCGTCATTCTGCGTTTGTTGGTAAGCCCCAAATCATGACCTCATTTGGAAGATGTACAGTGGATTGATAAAAACTTCTAGAAGAAACTGTAGAATTCCAGATGGGCTTCACGTAAACACCTTCTATGCTGCAACAACAAAATCATCTCTGAGGCTAAGGTAACTAAGGTGAGCATTTAATACAGTCTTTTTAACAACAGTAAAACCTGCTGTAGTGACTACATGTATAGAAACACCAACTGTCTATAAAGATTAAATTTGTCATTTACTTTGAAAATTGTTTCTTATTTTAGCATTTACTAAAGGAACCTGTAAGTAGAGACCACTTGTCTTGTCTGCATTGAGGAATCTTAGGTAAACAGAGAAAGTAGGGACTTTTTACACGGCGATGCAAGTGCCAACTACGGGGGATTTAAATGAGCTGTGAGCCCCGTAATAGCTCGACTCCCGACACTAATACAGCTGAATACCGCTGTAGCTTTGGATGCTGTACAGAAATTTTCGCTCTGAGTAGGACCCTCAGGAAGATTAGCGTTGTAGTTTAAGTATTTTAGGCCTTTTATAACATGAAATCTCCTTGATAATAGAAAATATGAATGATTTAATTCAACATTTTGTGCCTTTTAAAATAACTTTTACAAAATATTTTCATAGATGCTAACTGCTTTCTATAATTGTTAAGTCCAACTTGGAGATAAGTTTAACTTAAGATTACGATCTTTGTGAAACACCTCCCTCCCCCCCCCCCCCCCCTTTGTAACAAATTGGTTTCTTGAAAGATGGACTAAATTGTGATTTGTTGTCTTCTAATTCACAAAATCTGTGATAGGCTACAGGTTACTAGGCTAACCTAATATTACTAATATTTAGCATGCAAACACTTGAATATGTAAAAGTGCCAAATAACTCTATTTTAAATGAACACGATGCTAATTTGTGCGTTGTCTGCCCAGTATCACATTTCAATTTTTTTCTACCAAACTAAAAATCCAGAAATAATTTCCCTACCAAATCGTAGCTCACATTTTAATCAACTGTCACACTTTCTCTGTGCAGGTACATGTATTGTTGTATTTTTTTAAAAAGTAAAATATTGACAGAAGTGCTTATTCATCTCTCACCTTTTCCTTTCAGACTTTGTACATATTCAAACATCCAACTCAACTGTTGATACATCATTGAAAGGCTTTGCCTTCAACAGGCAAGGCAGCTTGCACAGCAGACACTTTCAACTCGAGATTCACATAATTTCCACCTGGTAAAGATTAAATCTTTTTAAGAGAATGTGGAATTGATTCATTACCAGTTTAATGCTGTTTGTAGGATGGACATCAATTATCAATTTCTCTAAAACTGTGTGAATGAAAATTTACACCATGTTGATTACTTCTGTCACTTTAGCAATTGTGGCCCAAATTGACCATTAGTAGATTACCGGTAGCTTCATTTCTGTTACAAACTTGTGTACTAATTGTGCAGCAAGGATTTCAGTTGGATTTGCTGCAGTCATTACCAGTATATATAATGGGGGAGATTCATTTAGTGTTATTGATCTCATTCATGATGTTCGTATTGTATTTGTCACTTCTTTGGCCAACCCTGGACAAGCTATTCAAACTTTCTCCACCAAATATTCTGATTAAAGACCCTTTATCTCCTAGGGTATCTAAACTGCTTCAGTGAAGTTTCTTCCTGCGGAATTGCTGCCATTAACAATTTGCGTAAGTTTCAGAGGGCAAAATTTCAGTTTTTACAGTAGGTCACTAAAATGATCATTGTAATTGGGAGTAATAAACACCTTTCTACCACTCTTTGTCCCCTCCCCCAAACAGGAAAGATGTTCATAAGACATTATTTTGCCTTGTAATGTTCTTTTCATTGCGAATCCATTACACTTCTAATTTGACTGTTAATTTGACAAACTTAAATTAGTTTAAAACACTTTTTTTTTAAGAGGAAGATGTTTGACACTGTCTTTCATTTAATGTCTTTTTGATCTTCTGCAATATTTCATCTTCAAAACAATTCATAAACAGAATTTGTAGAGAGCAATGTCATTTGATCTGACTTAAGACTGAATAAAGTACTTCAGAATGAGGGAAAGGAGTATTGTTAGTTCATGTTGTTATTCTTTTTTATCATTGGCTGAGCAAAAGCTGTGCCGTTCACTGTTTGTGAATGTTTGATTTAGATCTTGAGAGGTGCATAGTTGCAGCTAGAAAGTCTTGCATGTTATGAATGGAATTGTATGGATCTTTCTGAATTATGCTTGTACTTGGAGTCACCAAGCATTTCTGAAACTGTCTTAATCATTTATTTATAAGTGATCACTAATGCAAAACTTTGTATGTAATATCTTTTCAAAATTGTTAAAAGCTCACTGCAACATCTGTTTAACAAGGAAATTGATAACTGCTCTCTCTTAGAATTTTGTGAGATTATTGTGACAAAGAAGTACACTTCTGATAGGCTCTTCTTTCTTCTTTAAGAATGAGGAGGAAAGAGTCTAAAGTGACAAAGAAACAATCTGCTTTGTGGATAGTTAAAGTGTATATCTCATCTCAAATTTTGTAATCAAAATATCCTATTCTTTATTTTCTATTTCTTTACTTTTTCATATTGTAGGAATCGGAACCCAGCACATCGAGGATGATGGATTCGATTGCGAGTGAGGGATCATCAGAAAGTGAATTTGAGGATGAAAGCGAGGAGAAACTAGAAGACGGTTACCATGAAGATGCGGACCAAGACGAACTGGAGGAGATGCAGATGGAGTTAGAGAAAGAAAGAGAACGAGCCGAGAAACGGGAGAAGACATTAGTGCTCGAGAAGGATACCTCACCATCTAATGAATTCTTCCAGGAGATTGCGGAAAGCCTTAAGGCATTTTCGAGTATAATGGTAGATGTGAAGCTAATGAGACTAGAAATGAAAACCATGAAAGGCATGTTGCAAGAACTGACAGGGAAGAAGAAGAAAATGGTGATGGAGAGGAGGAGAGTGAAAGTAAAAGATGATGGTAGTGCAAGGGATGGAGGGCAGATGGCAGATATGGAGGAGTCGGAGGAGCAAAAGAGAAGAGTGCTCGATGAGAATGACTTAGGGGATAGAGACATTGAGGGTAGGAATGAGAGAGAAAGCGTGGATTGCTCTGTGGATAACAACCGTGAGGGTGGTGCCAAGGGATATGCGGAAATGGATGAGTTCCAAAAGCTGGATACCATGCAGAATGTTGAAGTAAGAAGACCAGGTAGAGGCATTATATCAAAATTTGAAAGAAGAAGTGTAGAGCAGGATCCAGGCAGAGAGGTGAGGAAGAGGATAGTCAAGAGTAAAGAGAGTTTGAGGAAAGATGTGACAGAGAAAAAATGGGAGCCATTATCAGAACAAATGATCTCTGAATTGCATGGAAGGGCTAGAAATAGGGCTGTTTTTTCCACGTGTTTAATAAGGAAACTTATTAGTGATGATGTACTGATAAACAGCAACTGCTATGGCAAAGTTCGGAGCAATTCCAGGAGACCCAACGTTGAACCTATCAATCCGGACATTCTGATGTACGTCCTGGAAAAAACCTATGACCAGTATGGCGTTGAGGAATCTGACAAAAAAGCATGCCATCGTGAATGCATTGACTGCATTGATTCTCATTGTAGAGGTGTGTTTAAAAGGCACATGGCTGGGGAGTCTAAAAGTAGGACAGATAGGATGAAGCCGTATGTGGGAACAGGGTTAGAACAGGAATGGAAGCCATTATCAGAAGAAATGATCTCTGAATTGCGTGATTGTTCTAGAAATAGGGCTACTTTTTCCAGTTATGTAATAAGGGAGCTTATTAGTGATGATGTACTGATCAACAGCAACTGTTATGGCAGAGTTGTGATCAATTCCAGGAGACCCAACGTTAAACCTATCCATCCAGGCATTCTGAAGTACACCTTGGAAAAAACCTATGACCAGTATGGCGTTGAGGAATCTGACAAAAAAGCATGCCATCGTGAATGCATTGAATGCATTGATTCTTATTGTAGGGGCGTGCTTTCAAGGAAAATAATAAAGGAGTCTAAAAGCACTACAGGTAGAAAAGAGGGGAATGAGGGAACAGGGTTAGAATCGGAAAGAACTGGGTCACCAAGGAATAATGATTCAGGAGTTGGAAAGGTGGCTAATGGTAAAGGAAGAAGTGTAAAGAGTTGGTTGTCTAAAGCAGAGATTACCATCATTCGCAGAAAGGTTTTCTTGAATTCAACTGCCAAGTTTGCGAGAAATCTCTTGAAGAAGCTTGTTAGCGATGATATTCTGATGCACAGCAACTGCTATAACAGATATCGCAGTGATTACCCAAGACGGAAGATTGACCCAGACATCCTGAGGTATGTTTTGGAGACGACGTATGATAAATTTGATGTGGATGTATCAATGAAGAAGGATTGTGACCGGGAGTGCGTTGAATGCATGAATGCCTACTGTAAGCGCCTGCATGCCAAGGTGAGGACGAGTCGATCCAAAAACGAAAGAGATGAGGAAGGGATGGATGCCAGTAAGGAAGCAGATAGAAATGAGTCACCGAGGAAAGGCAAGAACTTGAGAGATGGAGACACCAGCATCAAACAGGATGAAGATGGGACAAGGGTAGAGAGTGATGTTCGGAAGGGAGGAGGGGCAGAGGAGAAACTACCATGGGAAAAGCTGTCAGAAAAAGAAATTACAGATGAGTGGAGGGACGCTGCAATAAGGTCGTGGGGAACATTTGCAAGAACCATCTTGACAAAGCTAGTTGACAATGATGTGCTAGCACGTAGCAGGTGCTTTCAAGGTGCAACAAGAGATAGACTTCCGATTAACTCTGCCCTTCTTCACAGGATTCTAGAGCTGACATATGATGCCTTTGGTATCGATGAATCTAATAAGAAGGTTTGCTATGAGAAATGCATCAGCTGTATAGATTTATATTGCATGAATCTGTTCTTACAAAATAAAAAAAAAAGAGAAGAAGAAAGGATAGAGAAGGGGAATGAAGCAGAAGAGCCCGAGTTGCTGGATACCATAGCAGACCCAACAGATGAAGTAGCAGATGCTACACATGATGAAGACAAGAACAGCAGTGGAGAAAGATCTCTGTCCATCCCATCTACAAACCAAAGAGAATGGGAAATTGTAGGTGCAGAGAAGCAAGCAGAAAGGCCCAAGTTGCTGAGGAATGATGAAGACCGGACAGAAAGAGATTTTGATTCCAGACACACTGAAGATGGGAGCAGCAGTGTTGGAAGTGATGCAGTGAATGGAGAAGTGATTGTTGCAGATGGGGAGGAAAGTGTAGGAAAAAGGGAAGACAGTGTAGTAAGGAATCGAGAAGATAGTGTTTTAGGGGATGGACAGGGAGTTGTTGAAGGGGCTAGATTACCCTGGGAAAAGTTGTCCGACTATGAGATCAGCAGCATAGCCACACGAGCAAGAACAAGTGAATACTTTGCCAAATGCCTCATGACGAAGCTTGTGAGTGATGACATTCTCATAAATAGCAGCTGTTCTGGAGAGAGATCTTGGGAGGACTACATATGCAGTAGACCCCCAGTCCAACGGATCGATCCAGGTACCCTTAATTACGCACTAGAGATGACATTTGATGTGTTTGCCATCAATGAATTCGAGAAGCAAAAGTGCAACCAGGAATGTATCATTAGCATCAATGCGTATTGCAGAGACCTCTTCAGAAAATCCATGAAGGGGAAGTCAGGAAATGGAGCGGATGGAGAAGGTATAAATGAAGGGAAGGATATCCATGAAACCTGTCATGATAGATGTACACCGGAGAGAAGCGTGGACTTGCTAAATAGTTGTAAAGTGGAGACAGACAAGGAAGGGACTGTTACAGACAAAGAGGCTGAGAGAAGTGAAATGTCATGGAGTGATAAAGAGTACGATGATGAGCTTGGTTGGTACAGTGACTTCAGTCCTGGTGAAGCTAATGACATGATGGAACACAATCTAATGAGTGATGGAAGTGATGAAGAAGGAGTCCATGAAGTAGCGAACGTAGGGAGAGAAAAGACATTAGAGAGTGATGATGATTCTGGAGATAAGTGTGTTGGGTATAGTCCAAATGAAAGTGAAGGTAGGATGGCAAATGAAACTGCGAGGTGTGAAAAAATTGACCAAAGAGATGATGTAGTAGTTAAAGTAAAGGAGGAGAAACCGATGGAGACTGACAGTGGTTCTGGGTACTGCCCAAGGGAAGATAAAGGTGAAAATGAAGTGAGGATGAAGGGAAGTGATGACAGAAGAGACCAGGAGGTAGTGAATGCAATGAAAGGAAAACAATTGGATAATATATCACAGGATGACATTGACATGAGCAGACGGTTTGACTTGAACCGTGATGTTAGTGTGGACAGAGGCAAGGATGGGATGGGTGAGGACAGAGAAGCTCAAAGTAGTAAGGCAGTTGGTCCTGGCATTTCGAAGTGCAGTGTAAGGAAAGATGCCGGGGTAGGAAAGAAGGAAGGAAGTGGTTTGATTAATGAAGATAAGACAGGAGATGAAGTAGGAGTTCATGGTACAAAGAGACAGTCCTGGGTGCCTTTATCTGAAGACATCATCATCAAAATACGGGCTAAGTCCAAATCAAGGGGGAACTTTGCCAAAATTGTCCTTACAAATATCCTGGATAATGCCATTCTGAGAAAAAGTATCTGGAGTGTGGGAGCAGCATTGGGTAAGAGATCCCATGCCCAACCAATTGATCCAGACATTCTGAGGTATATCTTGAACACCACATATGACATGTATGGTGTTGAAGAATCTGACAAGGAAATTTGTGAACGAGAATGTGCGAGTCATGTTGATTCGTACATCAGATTACTGTCCTATATGGCAGAGCCTAAAGTAGGTCCTGGTAATCCATTGTCTACAAAGGAGCTCTGGATCTTGCATGATAAATCTAGTAACCGGGCCTGTTTCGCTAGGCGGCTCTTGAACAAGTGCATAAGCAATGACGTTCTGATGAATAGCAACTGCACTGGGAAGACACTACAAGCATCTAAGAGATCTAACGTCCAAGCAATCGATCGTAGCATACTAAAATATGTTCTGGACACAACATATTGTATATATCATGTGCCTGAAGCAGCCAGGGTGATATGCAAAAATGAATGCACCTTTTACATTAATAAATATTGTCGGGAACTGCATCGTCAAACAAGAAAGAAGCTAGAGAAAGTAGGAGACGCGAGAGCTGTGGATGAAAAAATACAGAATAAGAAGGAGTCTGTATTGAATGATAGTGATGCTGATGATGGGTTGTTGGAGTACAGTCTTAGTGAAGATGAAGAAGGGGAGGAGGAGGAAGAAGAGGAGGAAGAAGAAGATTCTGATTCAGATTCTGATTCAGATTCTGATTCTGATTCTGATTCTGATTCTGATTTTGATTTTGAAAATGTCTGATGAATTTAGATGAATAGAATGGAAATGGTGAAAGTAAAGGAAAGGGAGTACGATGAGGGAGAGAAGATTAAGATGATTGGTTCGATCAATAAAGACACGAGTCTATAGAGAACGAATAACAATTTCAGTAGTTAGTAATAACTACTGTGTTGACATTATTTACATCCGCTCATGTGCTAAATCAGAAACAAGGATTTTTGCTATGTCATGAGGGAGCGATTTTTTTAACAGGAGGGAACCAATCTTTTGTTATTTCTTTTCTTGTTTCTTCAATTTCATCAGTGTCTGGGGTAAAGATATTTGCTTTAATGATTCTTGTATTCACAGTGTACAGCTTTGATGTACATGAACCTGTACACTGCCTATCTGATTCTGTGGACAATAAATTGCATTTTCAGATTATAACATTTTAAAGGTTAATTTGTTTATCTTGTATGATAAAAAGGCACTTTGTAACTCTAAAAAATGCCAGAAAGAAAAAGTGATAACATAATGTTATAGAAAGCAAGCTCCTACATTGTGTGACAATGTTACATTATTTCTTTGCAATTACTCTAGCTTAATGTTTTTTTGTTGTTGTACTTTATGGTTAAAATTACATTTGTACTTGTACATGCAGGGTTCTTGTATATATGGAGGATTCTTGTTGTATCAAAAATTGGGATTGATAATTCTGTTTATTTAGCCTGTGTAATTTTCCATCAAATTTTGAGGGGCATCATTTTTTTCTTCAATTATTTCAGTCTTTTGTCTCGACTGGACATATTTACATAATGTACACAGTAACAAAAGTATGAGAAATCATGCTTTTACCCAAAGCAGTTAAAATGTTTTTCATGGCTACATTCCATTATCTTTTGATCAGGAAGGATTTACCCATAATTCATGAGTAGAGAGAACTAAATCACTGAAAAAGATGACTTCATTTCTCATGCAGTGCATTGTGTCATTTATGAATAAGATGGGTGAATTAAAAATTAGGCATGGAAGTCACCAAATAGGCAATGCAGCATTTTATGAAACAATTGAATTATTTTTTTGCATTTTGCAATTTTCATTCTCATTAGTTTATTTAATATACAATTTCATTTGTCTGATAGTTTGTCATTGGGAAACCTTAATGCAGCTTCAGAAGCCAACTATAAACCTTTTAGAACATTCTAAACTTAAACAAGGCAGAGTATGAATGTGGATCAGATTGCAAAGCATAATATTTCTCTGGTTAATGTTCCTTCGTAGCTATGTAGACCTATACATGTCATACATGTACAGCATGTTGTAAATATTTATTGAAATTCTTGCCGTACACTGGCACTTCTCAAAAAAGCATAGTCTGCAGGCAAATAAGTCTTTGTGTAGGACGTGTAGATTTTTTATAAATGTTGATATTATTTTGTTTTAGTTTTTAAAATTAATACTGGCATGTGAAATTGGTGCACATATTTGCAAGTACTACTCAAGAGATAAGAGTTTATACAGTAGGCTTGCATTTTTTTTCCTTTATGTTCTATTAGAAAAAATATCAGCATGTAATTTGCTTTATCACATTTGTTATTAAATTCAATATTCTCTACATTCATTTTGTAATAACTCATATTTGAATGATGAATTTTGTGTTCTTTTAGTGTGTCATTATTTTGTTGATAATGAATTGTAACAAGGACAATTGTGGCAAGAAATTTATTTTTACAAGATACTTTCTGGAGTATTGCTTCGCGCATTTCCAGTAGTATCACAACAATTTACTTGTTCAAACTTGTAAGCTTGAGATAACAGAAGCTCAAGTTATTTTGTGGAAATGTGCCTTACTTGTATATCAAGTACCCACAGGTTTGCCCATAAAGTTGGAACATTCTTTCATTAACTCTTTTCATGAACTTTTTTCATGAAGTGATTGCTACAATGTGGTTTATTCTTGATAGATGCAGTTCATATCGTCTCAGAACTTTATGATTAATCTAAAGAGATTAATTGATAAAGTTCTGAGAAGATATGAACTACATAATCATGTATGTACCTTTTGAAGAATAAACTATATTGTCACAATCACTTCGTGAAAACAGATATGAAGAATTATTGCAACTTTATAGTCAACAGTGTAGTTGGGTAGAGTCCACTGAGTATAGTTTTATTTTCAAGGATTTTTACAAGAAAAAGTGAGATTGTGTTGGGAATACATTTGTAAATTTATATCACATTCCTACTTCATATTTTCAGAGCTAGAGAGCAGCAAGTTCCAATGTATATTTGTTGAATCACTGTTTAATAAACGTATTAGCAGAAGTACAAACATGTCTGTGTCATTGCAAGTAGGGCAAGTTTTCTACTGCTGTTTGTTGTAATTATATTGGATATTCAATAAAAAGTGCATTTCTTAAACTTACAATTTGTTGGTTATTTCTTTAACTTTAAGGAACATTTAACATTTTGTAAATTTTTCTTTACAGAGGTAATATGTGAACCGGGAATATACATGTAGTATACCGGAGTGGAACCCCCAAATTTCAGAGCAAATTACTTGGTCCTCTTTTGTATATAAAAATTCAAGATATTCAACTATGCCTTGCTTATGTATTTGTTATGATTTACCACTTCTCATAAAAGTAGTGACAGAAAGAACCTGTGTTGATATTTTTTAAAGATATATGGGAATTTTGAACACTTACCGTAAATCTCTGTGTATAAGACGCACCCCTATTTTGGGGGGCAAAAAAGGTTAAAAAAAAAGAAGAAATTTAGGTAGTGTTGTAGTTTGATCCTACAGTTTGAGGCTGAGCCATCACTATAACCCAGGTGACAAATAGTGACAGTACATTACTGTTGCAACTTTGTAACCTGGATGACAGATTATTTAATCTAGTATAGTTTTACTATGCCACTTCAAATAACTTCCTACAGTATCTTACTGTGACTGTATCGGTGTGAGTGGTGAGTCAACACACCTTGTATGACTGAGCTGGGAGACATTGCCAAGCACAGTGCAGGTGAATGGGGCATAAATCGACACTTTAAAAAAAAATGACGGCGGGACAAAAGTGCGTCTTATTCACAGAAATTTGCGGTATTAATGCCTTGCTATAGGGGAGGGGGGGGGGGAGGGAGATAGAGAGGGTTTAGGGATATTTAGAAGGAGAGATAGGGTGGGAATGAGAGAGGGATCAAGAGAGAGAGAGAGAAGGGAGGGGGTGGGACAGTGCTTCTTAGGGAGGCAATGCATTGAGAGGAAGCCGACTATTAAAATGTGTAATCAAATTTTAAGAAATTGATAAGTGGCACTTACCACTCATTTTAGATTGTTGACTTTTTCTTGCTATTCTCTCACTTTTTTCTCTTTCCCTCGTTTTTTTCTGAGGGGGGGGGGGGGGGGGGAGGCAACTGCCCCATCACCCTTGGCTACACATCTTACTTTGTTCTTTTTTATCTTCATTTTTCAACTACATGTATCACAGTTTTACCCATACTCTTTTTTCCTCAAAGGCCACAATCATAGAAAAAAGAGAGAGTAAGAATGGGACCATGGAGCAGATTGAATAGACCTACATGTATTGCACTGTTTTCCTTAAAGAATACTCTGTCCACATATCGCTATCAAGCGCTGGTCTTCTGCATCTCCTTATATGCTTATAATCAAGTGGGGATTAATGGAACCAAGCCAATTTGGCGCAAGACAGTCAAAGATCAGCTTTGAAAGAATCGTTGTGAACTTGAACTTGAAATGACTTACCGGTATGTTTGAAAGTGAAACATAATTGAAGTTATTCCTAATGTCATACATGTATGAACTAAATACAAGAGAAATGCTAGAAATCATTTGTTGGTAAGCCTCAAATTATGAACTAACTTTGAAGATGAACAGTGGACTGATAAAACTTTTAGAAGAATTCCAGATTTCCCATCTGCAGAGCTGGGCTTCATGTAAACACCTATCCTGCAACAACGAAAACATCTCTGAGGATAAGGCAACTAAGGTGAGTGTTTAATACAGTCTTTTAACAACAGTAAAACCTGCTGTAGTGACCACATGTATAGAAACACCACCTGTCTATAAAGAGCAAATTTTTCATTTACTTTGAAAATGGTTTCTTAAAGCTAAAGACAGTTATGGTCATGCGATTTTGAAAGAAACGTGAAATAGATCAGAAATGGTTGATCATCTAGCATAGATGTCCTGCAAGGTTCTGGAATCATCAAAATGATAAGAAATTTGTCCAAGTCTTCATAAAGTTAGAAGCACTGTACACAGAAAGATGTATATGGGACTACACACACGTGCGCGACACGTGCATTTGTATCTCTCAATAGGCAAGAGATACACTAATTTACCAAATATATCAATTAGTAGGCGGTTTCCCATCAACATTTTTATCATGTAATATTCAAAACATATTCTTTCACATGATTGGTAATAAGAGCTTCCATTTCATTTTTTGAAATTGGGGCGTTTCCAATACTGGTCTTTACCTTCAAGCATTTACTAAAGGAACCTGTGAATAGAAACCACTTGTTTTGTTTCCATTGAGCAATCTTGGGTAAACAGAAAGTGTCCCACTGTAGATGGGTGACCTTTCGACACAATAGTTCTGAGACACACTTAAGTGAAACCAATTACATGGCCACTATAGACAGGTGGCCTTTATAGAGAGGCAGCGACTAAGACAGTTATGACTGTATTTTTAATGTAGCTTTTAAAGGTAATACAAAGTTTTGGGAAATTTTGAAAATTGGGTGGATAGTGATTCTTTACAATTTTGATATATTTGGATGACCCTGTGGATGTATTATAAGCACTAGAAAATTTGGTCCCTAAAACACTTCTGCTTTCAAGAAAAATTGAAAATGAAAATTTACAGGTGCTCCCGGTAAATCTGGATAAATTTCAAATAGCGCCTACGGCTGCACAATGGTAGCTGTGACCATGAAAATTTCAGAATACGTAGTTGTGATACATAATTTCCAAACGGGAATAGCTAATCGATCGATTTTAGTCTAGAAACATTGTTTTATAGTTTAATTAATATCGTGACCTTGAGAGGGAGCTATTCAACAAAGAGTTAATTATTTACAATTTCATAACTTTAGACTCAATTTCAACCGGGACAACGATTACTGAATATTGTAGGATCGTATATGCTTCCGATATGTTCATTTGAACCAAATTCAAGACCCCATACCAAAAGTTTGTATTACCTATAACAGGTTTCTTAATGTTTCATTTTCACATACGTCTTATTGGTTTGATCTTGAGCTTAGTTTTGAAATGGTCATAAGGAAGTTAAAGCTTGCAAAAATCAGAGATACATGAAGCTGTCAAGCATGAAATAATCATGTATCATCGGGGGCTGTTTCACAAAGATCAAACTTAACTCTAAGTTGGACTTAAAAATTATGGAGAGCCATTTGTAGCCTTAAAATAAAAAATATTTTAAACAGCAAAAAATCAAAAGTATTTTAGACTTTTCATAAACTCCACATCAAGAACATGAAATCTCCTTGATAATAGAAAATATGAATGATTTAATTCAACATTTTATGCCTTTTAAAATCACTTTTACAAAATATTTTCATAGATGCTAACCGTTTTCCATAATTGTTAAGTCCAACTTAGAGATAAGTTCAACTTACGATTTTTGTGAAACACCCCTCCCCCCTCCCCCCCCCCCCTGTAAAATTATTTGGTTGAAAGATGGACTAAATTGTGATTTGTTGTCTTCAAATTCACAAAAGCTGTGATGGGTGGTTACCAGGCAATATCAGGCATGCCAGCACATGAATATGAAAGTGCCAAATAGCTCTATTTTAAATGAACAAGATGCTAATTTGTGCCTTGCCTGCCCAGTATCACTTTTTTTCTTCTACCAAACTAAAAATCCAAAAATATTTTCCCTACTGAATTGTAGCTCTTTTTTTAATCAACTGATACACTTACCCTGTACAGGTAGTCAGGTACATATATTTTTGTATTTTTTTAAAAGTAAAATATTGACAGAAGTGCTTATTCATCTTTCATCTTTTCTTTTCAGGTTCCTTGTACATCTTCAAACATCCAACTCAACTGTCCATACATCATTTAAAGGCTTTGCCTTCAACTGGGAAGGCAGCTTGCACAGCAGACACATTCAACTCGAGATTCACATACTTACCACCTGGTAAAGACTAAATCTTTTTTAAAGAGGATGTGGAATTGATTCATTACCAGTTTAATGCTGTTTGTAGGATGGACATCAATTATCAATTTCTCTAAAACTGTGTGAATGAAAATTTACACCATAATGATTACTTTTGTCATTGTGTAATACATAGCATTTCTAATTTATATTGACTGTTAATTTGAAAAACTTAAATGAGTTCAAAACAATTCACATTTTTTTTTCTGAGATGAAGATATTTGACCCTGTCTTTCGTTTCATGTCTTTTTGATCTTCTGCAATATTTCATTCTCAAAACTATTCATAAACAGAATTTGTAGAGAGCAATGTCATTTGATCTGACTTACAACTGAATAAAGCACTTCAGAATGAGGAAAAGAAGGAGTATGGTTGGTTTATGTTGTTATTCTTTTTTATCATTGGCTGAACAAAAGCTGTGCCGTTCACTGTTTGTGGATGTTTGATTTAGATTTTGAGAGGTGCATAGTTGCAGCTAGAAAGTCTTGCATGTTATGAATGGAATTGTATGGATCTTTCTAAATTATGCTTGTACTTGTAGTCACCAAACATTTCTGAAACTGTCTTAATCATTTATTTTTAAGTGATCACTAATGCAAAACTTTGTTTTCAAGGAAATTGATAACTGCTCTCTCTCTCTTAGAATTTTGTGAGATTATTGTGACAAAGAAGTATACTTCTGATAGGCTCTTCTCTTTTCTTTAAAAATGAGGAGGAAAGAGACTAAAGTGACTAAGAGACACTCTTCTCTCTTGATAATTAAAGTGTATATCCCATCTCAAATTTTGTAATAAAAATATCTTATAGATCAAATGTTGCCTATTCTTTATTTTCTCTTTCTTTACTTTTTCATATTGTAGGAATCGGAACCCAGCACATCAAGGATGATGGATTCGATAGCAAGTGAGGGATCATCAGAAAGTGCATTGGAGGATGAAAGCGAGGAGAAACTGGAAGACGGTTACCATGAGGAAGCGGACAGAGCTTACCAAAAGGAACTGGAGGAGATGCAGATGGAGTTAAAGAAAGAAAGAGAACGAGCTGAGAAGCTGGAGAAGACATTAGTGCTCAAGAAGGATACCTCACCATCTAATGAATTCTTCCAGGATATTGCAGAGAGCCTTAAGGCATTTTCAAGTATAATGGTAGAGAGCCTTAAGGCATTTTCAAGTATAATGGTACATGTGAAGCTAATGAGACTGGAAATGAAAACCATGAAAGGCATGTTGCAAGAACTGACACGGAAAAATAAGATGGTGATAGAGAGGAGAGAGAAAGCAAACGATGATGATGATAATGTAAGGGATGGAGGGCAGATGGGGGCAGATAGGGAAGATTCTCATTGTAGGGGCGTGCTGTCGAGGCAAATGGCAAAGGAGTCTAAAAGCACGACAGATAGGACAGAGGGGAATGAGGGAACAGGGTTAGAATTGGAAAGAACTGGGTCACCAAGGAATAATGATTCAGGAGTTGGAAAGGTGGCTAATAGTAAAGGAAGAAGTGTAAAGAGTAGGTTGTCTGAAGCAGAGATTACCATCATTCACAGAAAGATTTTCTTAAAATCAACTGCCAAGTTTGCGAGAAATATCTTGAAGAAGCTTGTCAGCAATGATATTCTGGTTCACAGCAACTGCTATGGCAGATATCGTTGTGATTGCTCAAGAAAGAAGATCACACCGATTGACCCAGACATTGTGAAGTATGTTTTGGAGACGACGTATGGTATATTTGATGTGGATGTATTGATGAAGAAGGATTGTCACCGTGAGTGTGTTGAATGCATGGATGCCTACTGTAGACGCCTGCATGCCAAGGTGAGGACGAGGCGATCCAAAAATGAAGCAGATAAAAATGAGTCACCGGAGAAAGGCAAGAACTTCAGAGATGGAGACACCAGCTTCAAAAAGGATGAAGATGGGACAAGGGTAGAGAGTGATGTTCGGAAGGGTGGAGCGGCAGAGGAGAAACTACCATGGGAAAAGCTGTCAGAAAAAGAAATTGCTGATGAGTGGAGTGACGCTGCGGGTTGGTCATGGGGAACATTTGCAAGAACTATCTTGACAAAGCTAGTTGGCAATGATGTACTAGCAGTTAGCAGTTGCTTTGTGAGATTTCCTCAAGCTACTGGAAAAAGACCTGTCCTTCCGATTAACCCTATCATTCTTCATGATGTTTTAGAGCTGACTTATGATACCTTTGGTATTGATGAATCTAATAAGAAGGGATGCGATGAGGAATGCATCAGGCTTATAAATGCACAATGCAGGAATCAGTTCGAACAGCGAAGAAAAAGGGTGGAGAAGGGTGGAGGGGCTAGATTACCCTGGGAAAGGTTGTCTGATTATGAGATCAGCAGCATAGCCACACGAGCAAGAACAAGTGAATACTTTGCCAAATGTCTCATGACGAAGCTTGTGAGTGATGACATTCTGATAAATAGTAGCTGTTCTGGAGTGAGATCTTGGGAGGACTACATATGCAGTAGACCCCCAGTCCAACGGATCGATCAAGGCATCTTGAATTACGCACTAGAGAAGACAATTGATGTGTTTGCCATTAATGAACTTGAGAAGGAAAAGTGCATCCAGGAATGTTTTATTAGCATCGATGCATATTGCAGAGACCTCTTTAGAAAATCCATTAAGGTGAAGTCAGGAAATGGAGCGGATGGAGAAGGTATAAATGAAGGGAAGGATATCCATGAAACCCGTCATGATAGATGTACACCGGAGAGAAGCAGGGACTCACTAGATAGTGTTATAGTGGAGACAGACAGTGATGATGAGCATGGTTGGTACAGTCCTGGTGAAGTTAATGACATTATGGAACACGATCCAATGAGTGATGGAAGTGATGTAGAAAGAGTAGAAGTAGCGAACGTAGGGGGAGAAAGGACATTAGAGAGTGATGATGATTCTGGAGATAAGTGTGTTGGGTATAATCCAAATGAAAGTGAAGGTAGGATGGCAAATGATCCTCCAAGGGGTGAAAATAATGACGAAAGAGATTATGTAGTAGTAAAAGTAGAGGAGAAACTGATGGAGACCGACAGTGGTTTGATAAATGAAGATAAGACAGGAGATGAAGTAGGAGTTCATGGTACAAAGAGGCAGTACTGGGAGCCTTTATCTGAAGACTCTATCATCAAAATACGGGCTAAGGCCAAAACAAGGGGGCAGTTTGCCGAATTTGTTCTTACAAATATGCTGGATGATGGCATTTTGAAAAAAAGTACCTGGAGTTGGAGCTCGACAGCATTGGGTAAGAGATCCCATGCCCAACCAATTGATCCAGACATTTTGAGGTATATCTTGAACACCACATATGACATGTATGGTGTTGAAGAATCTGACAAGGAAAATTGTTTCCGAGAATGTGTGAAGCATGTTGATGCGTACTGCAGATTACTGTCTGACATGTCAGAGCCTAAAATTGAAAGAAAACAGGGAGAAACGGATGAGAATGAGAGTACTGTTGAAAAGAAAAAGAGGGGAATCGCAGGTCCTGAAAATCCATTGTCTCAAAAGGAGATCTGGATCTTGCATGATAAATCTAGTAACTGGTCCTGTTTCGCTAGGCGGCTCTTGAGCAAGTTCATAAGCAATGACATTCTGATGAATAGCAACTGTGCTGGGAAGAGCGGAGCAATGAGATCCAATGTCCAAGCAATCGACCCTAACATTCTTAGATATGTTCTGGACACAACATATCGTACATATCATGTGGCTGAAGTGGAGAGGAATATATGCAAAAGCCAATGCACCACTTACATTGATAACTATTGCCGGCAACTGCATCGTAAAACGAGAGCTATGCCTGGAAAAAGACAGAATAATGCTGATGATGGGTGGGTGGAGGACATCTATGGAAGATGAAGAAGAGGAAGATGAAGAAGAGGAGGAGGAAGAAGACAAAGAAGATGAAGAAGAAGCAGAAGGTTCTGATTTTGATTTTGAAAATGTCTGATGAGTTTAGATGAATAAAATGGAAATGGTGATGATGAAAGTGAAGGCAGGGGAGAACGATGATGGAGAGAAGATTATGACGATTGGTTCAATCAATAAAGACTAGAGTCTATAGGGAAGGAATAACAAATTTCAGTACCGGTACTTACATTTAGTAATAACTACCGTGAAGACCTTTTTTACATCCGCTCATGTGCTAAATTAGAAAAGAGGATTTTTGCTATGTCACGAGGGAGCGATTTTTTTAACAGGAGGGAAGCAATCTTTCTTATTTTTTGTCTTGTTTTAAAAGTACATGAACCTGTACACTGTCAATCTGATTCTGTAGACAATTATCACATTTTTAGATTATAACATTTTTCAGTTTAATTTTTGGATCTTCTTGTATGATAAAAAGGCACGTTTTAACTGTCAAAAATGGCAGAAAGAAAAAAATGAAAACAAAATGTTATAGAAAGCAAGATTATACATATATTGGTGTGACAATGTTACATTATTTCTTTGAATTTTAATACTCCTCTAGCTTAATACTTTATGGTAAAAATTACAGTTGTACATGGAGGATTCTTGTATCGTTCATTGGCATTGATAATTCTGTTACTTTAGCCTGTGTAAGTTTCCATCAAATTTTGAGGGGCATCATTTTTTTTCTTCAATCATTTCAGTCTTTTGTCAAGACTGGACCTATTTACATTATGTACACAGTAACAAAAGTAGAGAAATCATGCTTTAACCCATAGCAGTTAAAATGTTTTTTTTAATGGCTACATTCCATTATCTTTTGATCAAGAAGGAATTGCACATAATTCATGAGCAGATAGAACAAGTAAATTGAAAATAAGCATGGAAGTGTCCAAATTGGCAATGGAGCATGGATTTTTTACAATTGAGTTATTTCTTTGCGTTTTGCAATTTTTATTCTCATTAGTTTATTTTCATTTATCTGATAGTTAGAGGAAAGCTGAAAGACAATATAATAAATTGATGCAGCTTTAGGAGCCAATTCATTATTAATAAAAAAACCTCCCCTTTATTTTACTGCGAGGTGCAGTTGAAGGCGCCGATTTGTTCTTGTGAAATTGTCACAAATATTAGTAACAATGTCATTTCAAAAATTTAAGATGACAAATCCGGCCATACAGGTAGTGTTGTTGTAGTTCGATCCTACAGTTCGATGCTGTGCCATCACTATAACCCAGGTGAAAAATAGTGAGAGTACATTACTGTTGCAACTTTGTAACCTCAATTTTGTAAATATTTATTGAATTTCTTGCCGTACACTGACACATGGCAAAAAGCATAGCCTGCAGGCAAAGAAGTCTTTGTGTGGTAGTGTAGATTCTATAAAATTTTATTTTGTTTTAGTTTTTAAAATTAATACTGTCATGTGAAATTGGTGCACATATTTGCGAGTACTACTCAAGATTTATCAGAGCTTGTTACATTATGTTCTATTTAAAAAAATGTCTGCATGTAATTTGCTTTATCACATTTGTTATTAAATTTAATATTCTCTACATACTCCCATTTTGTAATAACTCATATTTGAATGATGATTTTTTTTGTGTGTTTGTCATTATTTTGTTGATAATGAAATGTAACAATTGTAGCAAGAAAGTTATTTTTTTACAAGATATTTAAATGGAGTATTGCTTTTGCAGTTCCTACCAAGAATAAACCATATATTGTCACAATCAATTCACGAAAAAGAGGTATGAAGAATTATTGCAACTTCATAGTCAACAGTGTAATTGGGTAGAGTCCACTGTAGTATTCCCCATTTTGGTGAAGCTTTTTTTTTCTAAAGGATTTTTAAAAGAATAAGTGAAATTGTGTTGGGCAGTTATAAATATACAATTGTAATATGTCACATTCATACTTCATATTTCTAGAGCTAGAGAGCAGTTAGTTTCAATGTATATTTTTGTTGAATCATTGTATAATAAAACTATTAGAAGTACAAAGTTACAAACGAGTAGGGACAGTTTTCTACTGCTGTTTGTTGTAAAATAAAATGAAAAAGTGCATTTCTTAAACTTACAACTTGTTGGTTATTTCTTTCACTGTAAGGAACATTTAACATTTTGTAAATGTTTCTATACAGGGGTAATGTTGGAACCGGGTATTACACATGTAGTATACTGGCATGGAACCCCCAAAATTCAGAGTAAATTAAGGGGGGAGATTATGGAGAGTGTTTAGGAATATTTGGAAGGAGAGAGAAGGTGGGAATGAGGGAGAGAGTGGAAGGAAGAGAGAGATAGAGAGAAAGAGAGAGAGAGAGAGAGGGTGGGGGGGGGGGGGGGCAGGGGCAGTGCTTCTTTGGGAGGCAATGCATTTAGAGGAAGCAGTGTAATGTTTACCGTAAATCTCTGTGTATAAGACGCACCCCTATTTCCGGGGCAAAACAAAAATAATTTAAAAATCCTTTGCCCAACCAATTGATCCAGACATTCTGAGGTGTATCTTGAACATCACATATGACATGTATGGCAGTAAGCCAGATCCATGTTCAAAAACTAAAAACTAAAGATATAAGGCAAATTTTCCAAACAGATATCTGGCCATACAGGTGTTGTTGTAGTTCGATCCTACAGTTTGATGCTGTGCCATCACAATAAACCAGGTGACAAATAGTGACAGTACATTACTATTGCAACTTTGTAACCTGGATTACAGATTATATAATCTAGTACAGTTTTACAGTATCTTACTGTGACTGTATTGGTGCGAGTGGTGAGTCAACACACCTTGTATGACTGAGCTGGGAGACATTGTCAGGCACAGGTCAGGTGGAGGGGCATAAATCGACACTTAATTATTGTTTGTTGTGTACCTGTGTATAAGACACTTTTTTCCCGCCAAAAATAAAATTGAAAGTCGGGGGTGCGACTTTCAATTTTATTTTTGGCGGGAAAAAAGTGTCTTATACACAGAGATTTACAGTAATCAAATATTAAGAAAAAGATAAGTGGCGCTTAGCACTGATTTGAGATAGTTACCTTTTTATTGTCTATTCTTTCACTTTTTCCTCTTTCCCTCTGTCTTTTTTTTTTTTTTTTTTTTCTTGGGGGGGGGGGGGGTGGGGGGGGGGGCAACTGCCCCATCACCCCTGGCTATACATCTTACTTTGTTCTACTTTATCTTCATTTGTCAACTACATGTATGGCAGTGTATTTTTACCCATATAGCGAAAATTTAAAATGATGATTTTGATTACCGAGTACGTTATAAAAAATACTACCGGTAAACATATAGCATAAAGAATATTTGTCCACAATACAGACATCGCAGCAATGCCGCAGATGTGATCATACAAGTTCACAAGGAGATATCGCTACCAATGGTAAAACATTCAGGTGAGTGCTTTGTCTTGTTTAAGGTATATTTGCAAGTTTTTACATCAAGCAAAGGCAGACACCCGTATTTAGCACTTGTATGATACTAGTAGGATCTAAGCTGACAAGTTGGTGTACATACATGCATAAACTGTATTTTTCCTGACTTGAGTAGCTGTTTATATTATTTATATTCAAATTTATATATGAAATAGTTGCATAATTCCGTGTTTGAATATTAAATATTAATTTGACATAAAGTTGTCTGCAGTAGACTACTATAACTTTACCGTGAAATAAACAGTAAAACATTCAGTGTCACAACTTGCATGTGCCAAAAATGTCTTCTTTAAAAAATTTACAAACGGATCTTTGTACATGTACTTGAAAATTACAAAAAAATATATTTCATCACTTGTTTACTCTTTAGGCATAATTTTACAAATTGCAAAGGATAACGTAATGTATGACATATATATATATATATATATAAGAGAGCAAATCCTGGTTTGTTTTTTCCATCTTTTCCTAATAGGTAATGTTCATTATTTTTGTTAGGATTATGAATGATACTTTGGTGGAATTGGTCTTATCGTTTCATATTTTCTTTCAGGCTGTTCATCATATCGCTATAGTCACATTCGCCATTGGAAAGACTTTGAGCTAAAAAGACGAGCCATCACGTGAATCATCCTTCTTCAAATATGTACCGGGTAAAGGCAGAATCCATTCTAAATAATTGTTTATAAAATAAAACATTGATTTAATTTAATTGAAAACGTAAAAGTATTTGTACTTTGCCTGACAACAGCATACATTTGTGTTTAGGGGTACACTGCCTTCTGGGAGATCAGGGGAAGGGGAGGTTCAGGCTCGAGGGCACATTGATTTGTGGTTAAAGGGCCATTGAACATGACAGAGAAAAACTGCAATACTCGTTATGTGAAAGGCAATCAGTATAATAAATTAGGTATTTATTATTAGAGTAGGTACTTTCAGGCTAATTGCATTGCTAAATTTTAGTCTCAGTCTGGCCCTTGATTTTTTATCTTTCTATTGTGTCATATAAACTTTGCACTATTGTATTGAAGTGCTAGTGTCATACTCCCTCATCGTCCAGGTTACTGGTTCTGAACAACAGAGCCTGCACATGAGGTTCACCACAAAATCATTCAAGCAATGGGCTGAAACGGTAAATTCAGCATTTGGCGCTAGTGTGATCACTACACCATTGTTTAGCACAAAAATGTTTGGAACGAGCAACCTTGACAACTTGGTCAGTATGACATCACACTTCGGGACTCTATGACATCTTGTTAACGCTCATTTAGACTAACAATGATGTTACCCAGTTTAAGAGGAGTGAATAAAGTCCCTCTATTGAGGGAAAAGAGCTCATCATTTGGTTGGCCTTGTCATTCTTGAGTTTTGACCCAAGTCACGGTGGTTCTGTGTATGTGGATTGGTTTTTCTTATATGGGTTAAAGAATGAATATTTCCACTCTCCTTCTTGTCAAAGTAAGCAATACCTCTTTCAGCAAGCAATGTAAGATTATTTATTGCCTTATGAAGATTTATTGCCTACTTGTTTCTATCATCCACTATGTGTGGTGATATGAATGCTATACAAAGGAGTCTTTTATAACTGCTCATCCTTACAACCCTATATTACAATTGATAATTCTAGGTTCTCTTTTCCCTTCAAGTGTATTTTTGGTATCACTGTGTGTAAACTTTGAAGTCCGAAATGCAGATGTCGACTTGGGTGATAATGGCGAAAATTGCTCCTTTTTAAAAAAGCCTTGTTTTTGGGGAAAAAAATGTAGAATGAATTTAAAAACATTTTAATAATTGTTTTTACTACAGTATATAACTGAATTGTCTTTAGGATGGAAAAGACGTGAACTTTCAAAAGTAATGATCGTCACATGTGGATAAGTGAATGTTGTTTCATCACACTCAATTTCATGATTTGTTTTGTTTTGTTTGTTTCATTTATGTGTTCACAGAATTCCTCAACAGAGGTCAGTCACTTTGAGAAGCTTAGCAGAAATGGAACAGAACAAGATAGACAGATAGAGGAACCAGAGGAATGGCATGAACCGGATCTGCTAGATCAACAGGAGAATGCAACGAGAGAGAAAGAGGAGGAGAGAAGGAGAGAGGTAGAGGAGGAGACAAGGAGAGAGGCAAAGAAGGAAGAAGAGAAGAGGAAAAAAATAGAAGAGATTGATAGGAATATTCAATCACAGATAGATTACTTCCAGGAAATTGCAGAGAGTCTGAAAGCATTTGCTTGCATGATGGTAGATATGAAGGTTGTGAAGGTTGAAATCAGAAACATCAAATCAATGCTGCAAGAACTCACAGGGAAGACGAATAGAGATAGGGAGAGAGTAAGAGAAGACAATGCTCGGGAAGAACAGTGGAAGAATAGAGATGGGGAGAGAGTGAGAGAGGACACTGCTCGTTACAAACAGCAGAAGAATAGAGATGGGGAGAGAGTAAGAGAGGACACTGCTCGTCACAAACAGCAGAAGAATCGAGATGGGGAGAGAGTAAGAGAGGACACTGCTCGTTACAAACAGCAGAAGAATAGAGATAGAGAGAGAGTAAGAGAGGACAATGCTCGGGAAGAACAGCCAAAGGAAAGAGATGGAGGAAAGATGGATGCAGGAAGAGTAATTCTTAAAAATGATTATAGAACACATGTCAACATGGGAGAGGATGAGAATTATACAGGTAATGAATACTTGGAGGAAAGTGATGATGATCAAGCTGAACGGTTTGTGGACATTCTTGGTGATGACAGTGACAGTGGAGATGATGGTTTTGGGATTGAAGAGAGAGGTGCAAGAAGGATAGATGAAGATTCTGTACAATTAGATAAGATGGGAGAGGAGGATAGCAGAAGTGATGCCAGAATCAGTGTGTCAGAACGAGACAAGGAAGATTTGGGTCAAGAGAAGATTTCAGTAAAGGCAACATCTTCAGAGAGGGTGACGACAGATGTAGAGAAAGCTTGTTCAAAAAAGAGGATGGCGTGGGAGAAATTGTCTATGGGAGTGATTTGTCACCTGTATAAAAGGGCTATTTCGAAGGGTAATTTTGCAAGGAGTGTACTGAGGAAGCTAGTTGGTGATGACATTCTGGTTAAAAGCACCTGCTCGGGGAAAGGAGGTAGACCATATGAGCAAGCGATAGACCCTGACATACTACAGTATGCCCTGGAGACAACATACGATGTGTATGGTGTTGAAGAACATGCAAAGGAAAAATGCCGCCGGGAATGTGTCCAATCAATTGATTCGCATTGTAGGCAACTGTTCAACTCGCAAACCAAGAAGCCGTCAAACAGGGATGGAATGAGTGAAAGAAAGGCTCAGGGAACAGAGATGCCACCATGGCAGCGTTTATCTGACAAAGAAGTAATTGGCATTAGGTCATGTGCGAAAACAATGACTAATTTTGTTATAGCTTGCTTGCGAAAGATAGTTAGTGATGAGATACTGGTCAATAGTAACTGCTCTGGGTTACCACGTCCAGGCTCTGGAAGACCAAACGTCAAAAGAATAGACCCAGATATATTGAGTTACATCTGTGAGTCTACGTTTAAAGCTTATGATATTAAAGAATGTGATAAGAAAAAGTGCGTTAAAAAATGCACCACATGCATTGATGCACGCTGTAGATACCTGTTTTGGAAAAAATGTGGGAGTAAGTCAAGGAAAGGAACAACGGATGCAAGTATGAACGAGAGTGTTCCCAAAGACGGAAGGTTCGAGAGCAGACATGACGTTGAGAAAGAGCGGGTACAGAGTGCAACAGGGAATGACACTGATAAAGACAGTGAAATAGAAAACGTAGATGAGGAAATACACTGGGAGAGTTTATCAGATGAATCCATACTTGACATTCATACTACGGCCAGTTCAAGAGCAGATTTTGCCAAAAGTATCGTGAGGAAGATTGTTGGTGATGAGATACTGGTCAATAGAAACTGCTCTGGGATAGCACGTTCAAACTCTGGAAGACCAAACGTCAAAAGAATAGACCCGGATGTTATGAGTTACACGTTTGAGACTACGTTTAATGTGTATGGTATTGAAGAATCTGATAAGAAAAAGTGCATTAAAGAATGCATCACATGCATTAATGCACACTGTAGATACCTGTTTTGGAAAAAATGTGGGAGTAAGTCAAGGAAAGGAACAATGGATGTAAGTATGAACGAGAGTGTTCCAAAAGATGGTAGGTTTAAGAGCAGACACGTTGAAAAAAAGCGGGTGCAGAGTGCAACAGGGAATGATGAGACTAATAAGGACGGTGAGATAGAAAACATAGAGGAGGAAATACACTGGGAGAGTTTATCTGATGAAGACATCATTGACATTCATACTAGGGCCAGATCAAGAGGGGATTTTGCCAAAAGTGTCCTGAGGAAGATGGTGGGTGATGATACGTTAATTAATAGCAGCAGTAGCTCTGATGAGACGGTAAAATCAGATGGACCCCAGCCCATCGATCCGGACATTCTCAGTTATGTCATTAGATCGACATATGACGTGTATGGTGTTCTGGAAGCTGAGAAAACAAAGTGCCACAGTGAATGCTTAGATGCTATTGATTCATACTGTAAATACCTACGTGATAACAGATAAATTCTATTGGAACATCAAAGAGAAAGAGAGAGAGAGCGAGTAAGAGAGCAAGAAAGAAGTTTCAAGGGAGATGCAAGAGAGAGAAGTCACAAGGGTGATGAAACGGAGTAAAAGAGGAGAAAGTGAGAGAGGGAGAGAGAGAGAGATGAAGCAAGGGTGACAAGAGAGACAAACTGAGAGACGAGAGAAGGATTGCAAATGAGAGAGAGGGAGAGAGAGAGAGAGAGACTGGGGAAAATGGATGGGAATGAATAAAAAGTCTGGCCGGAAGTCTAGGGAAATGTAGTGTGAGGAGGAAGTTTTAAAACATTTGTATTCATGGATTTGTCTGATGCATTTGATTTTTTGTTTGATTTTAGGTGTTGAAATGGGAAGGTTTCATTATTATTCCAAAACTGTCAATAATACTAGTTCTGAAAATGTTGTATGTACATTGAAATACATTTAAACATTTCATTTTTTTATAATCTGCTACAGTGCTCAACGTCATATCTTTGGAGCAAGATTAACAAGTATATGTATAGTTAGTCTCATTTATACTTGATTAATTTCACTTGTACACATATATTTGCATGTATATGCTTTTAGCTTGTTAAAAAGATGTCTGCTTTATTCTGTCAATGTTAATCATGACTTTAAGACTTTAAGTTACAATCACTTCTCTTGAATATGCAAGCATTGCAAAAAGTTATTGCTAATAAATATCTATTTTGAGGTATTGAATCCAAATTGAGCTCTGGCTGTAAAGAACTATTTTTCATACTGTAATGTGCATTTGTCGTGATGGAGCTGTACATAAATTAAGTACACTGTGTTGTGATTAATTTCTTCATTTTGTGATATCATGATTGTAAAGTATTTTTTTTTACAGCTTGTTCTTATTTGCAAATTTGGAAACGGAAAATTGGGTCGTGAAACGTTGTGCACATTTTGCATTTATTTTTTTATTTTTTTTATTCAAACATTTATAGCCTTGACAAATGACTTCTTTTGTATGTCAGTTTTTTTAAGCCCATCGGATTGCCAAAAGAAATTATAAGTGTTTGACGATGTTCAAGCGTGGGTAATATATTTGTTCGTGAAGTAGGCAACTTGGCGATCACTGTATAACCCTGAGCCAATGTGTATTACGCTCCTGTGCATCCGTCCGGTTGCTGCCCTCTAATACACCCACACTTGAGCAACTTTAAGTTTGATACTCTCTGAAATAATGAGGTAGATTTTGTACAAAAAACCTGCATTTGCTGAAAAAAGGAAGAAGGGTGGTACCATGATGTGGCAGTTGATATTGTTCTGCACAAACGAAATTAATGAAGGCAGTTTTTAAGATATTTTTCATATTAAACTTTAATCAAAAAAATCATATGTCCTTTGAAAGTGCAGAATGTTCAGGGTATTAATGAGATTTGTTACTCCATTACCTAGATTTTCTCAGATTATTCAATATTTCATGTCTAAACAGAAATATCAGTTGATAAAAGAAAGATGAGTTGAGTAGAGAAATGAAAGAAGGACGTGTGAGAAACTAGGAAGCCCATTTATTTGTATGGTTGTATGGAAAATACTTTAATACAGAGAAGATTAAGTTCTGGGAAGAGGTGGAAAATAATTTGTGAGCGTAATCATTGTATTACCGGTATGCAAGTGTGGAAGAACATCATACAAAAACAGTTCCCTGAAAAGTATGGTTCTTCAAATGCCTTAATATTCTAAATATGGCATGTAACATTATACAAATCGGACCAGATTTTTATGCTACATGTTCGTGTAGTCTTATCCATGTTTGTGTAGTCTTACATGTTTATAAATCTTTCTGTGTACAGTGTTTGTAACTTTAGATTACCAAGACTGGGCCAAATTTCTTATAATCTTGATGAACCAGAACCTTGCAGTATACATCAATACTTATATGCTAGATGATCAACCTTTTTTGATCGATTCCACAATGTTTCTTTTACAATGCAATTGCATGACCAGTTCTAACTCAACTTTATCTTTAAGTGTTGGTCTGTGGCTTTCATGAACCTGCATTTTTACTTCATATGTTTGGGCATTAAAAATGCAACATCTGTAAGTACTTGTATGTTGTAATGTCTTAAAAACAATCACAAATATTCATGCTAAAATAACAGGAGTCTCTCTGTGTTTCTATAAAGCCAAGTCAATTGAAAACAAAATTGTGCGATGCGAGGCATGATAGACCCATTTTAAAGAGGAAGTATGATCTTGCGTGTATAGTTTTCTATTGTGATATGTTTTTCTTTTTATATTGCCAAATAAATTTTGAATCATATGTTAACGAGAATTGTAAAGTTGCAGTTTTTCTGAAAAATTATATGTGGAGATCTTTGAAAAAATGCAAAAGTCAGGTAGCGTGAGTGAGTGGGTGTGAGTGCACGTGGATGAGAGAGTGTGGATGTGTGTGTGTGAGTATGCATGTGGATGTGCCAGTGTGGGTGGATGTGTGTGGGTTAGTGAATGTGGTTTGTGAGTGGGTTAATGAATGTGGGTGTGTGTGAATGTGCTTGAGTAAGTGGGTGTGGGTGGATGTGTGTGCTTGGGTTAGTGAATGTGGGTGGGAGTGAGGGTGCATGTGGATGTGCGTGGGTGAGTGAATGTGGTGTGTGTGAGTGTGCATGTGCTTGAGTGAGTGGGTGTGGGTGGATGTGCCAGTGTGGGTGAATGTGTGTGTGAGTGAGTTAGTGAATGTGGGTGTGTGAATGTGTTTGAGTGGGTGTGAGTGCATGTGGATGTGCCAGTGTGGGTGGATGTGTGTGAGGATGTGTTTGAGTGTGGGTGTAACTGCATAGAGATGAGTGAGGGTGCATGTGGATGTGTGTGGGTGAGTGAATGTGTGTGAGTGTGAATGTGCTTGGGTGAGTGAGTGTGGATGAGCGTGCTTGTGTAAATGTGGGTGTGTGAGTGTTTCTAAGGGTGACCTTAGATATGTGTGCAGGGAAGTTGAATACACCTCCCAGGAGAACATCAAGGCGTCCGAACCGAGTTGCCCTGAGCAAATGGACACCACCTTGACAGATTGTAATCATAGGTGGATAACTCTGATCTAGATGAAGATATTGAGAGGTCAAGCAGTTACATGTATGTATGTATGGGGATGATTTTTAGTATGGCCCATGGTTGCGTGTATGTCTTTCAATGATGTATTGTGACAGTATTAATGATGAAAATATTCTGATGGATAAGAACGATTGGTGTGTACTCAGTCTTGATGCACCAATGTAAATTCCTTGGTGACTGGTTGTGTGGTGCTATAATTATTTAACTGTAAACTTCATCGCAATTGTTTATCCTCTGTTAATCCTCTGGTAATCCTCTGGTAAAATCTGTTTTTGTTCTTCACTCTAGATTGTCAAAGTAAAAATCAGCAAGGTCAAACAAGATGGACTCGAGGTCATCCAGTTGCCTGGCAACAAGCCAGCATTCATTCCTAAGACCCATCTCTCCGACCATCCTGATATATGTGATGCTCTTCTTGCTAGCTACAGTGAGGGAGATGTCATAGACCAGGCCCTGACTTGGTCCTACAGTGGCAAGTCCAGGACTTGTGTATCCTTGAAAGTGCTTAAATGTTTCTTGCATCTATTACCTATGTAATTTTGGAATAATAACTCAAAATTCATTTAGTGATGAAGATATATCTTAAGTAAGTTTGGCATAGATTACAGAAGAAAAGAAATTATTCTTGAATTAAAAGCATAGAGCACTTTGATTTTATCTCGAAGCACAGAAAATCATGAACCTATGAGCAATGGTTTTATCCTTCTGCTATTGATTGCTGTCGTATTTATACAAAATGAGATGAATGGTGTAAAAACATATCTTTATAGGTCACATTGAATCTGTAATTAATATGTTAACACGTAGAAACAAAGAGAATCATTGTATTGCTTGAATTTCATATGTCTCTCTAGTGACCCCTATTTGCATAGAGACATTTCCTCAACTTTAAAAAGGTTTTTTGCCAGCATGTAGGCCTATATCGCTTAAAATTACATCCTTGACCCGAAAATTCAGATTGTGACATGCAAGCCATTGCTCTTAAATGCTGCCAGGAACAAAACCGAGATTGTCCGTGATTTCTCAGAGCTGGAGACCAACATGTTCCTCATTGGCGTCCTACGTCACACCATGTCTTACGGAGTCTTTGTGGAATTCCCGAATCATATTGTGGGCTTAGCACCAAAGGCGGTATGTACTTAATTTTATTTTTACCAAACCTTTGATGGTACTTTTACTCATCAGAATGTAGCACACACTCCTAGGAGGCACAAAACCACCAGACCAATAACAACTAAACAGTCCCATGAGCCCTCCACCAATAAATACACCAGCACATGCTGTACTTTAAGTCCTTCTAATAGGACATGCTGGACATGTACATGTAGGTGCCCCACTACCCTTTTAAAAACTGCAGTATCAGGGAAAAAATTATTTAAATTTTTTTAGGGGCTACTATTCAACCTTGCTTGCATGAAAATAACACTCTTTAATTTGTTTTGCATTGAACTCTATTCAAACTTTTATGACTTTCTGGGGCTCTTTTGGGCATTTCGGGGGCTAATTCGCCCTGAGCCCCCATGTATTTCTTTCACTGTGCAGTATCATGGCCAGTCCCTAGGACTGTTTTTATTTGTCTGATTCTAATAGTTTTCAGAGTATCTCAAAAAAGCAAATATGACTTTAGTACCAAAGTTTGTAAAAAATAAATATTGTTATCTTGAATTTGAATTCAACCAAAGGCTTTCATTTATTGTGGTATGAATTATGTACATTGGTCTCAAACCGAAATTTATATACACAGATGATGTCCGATGAGTTTGTCAGTGATACTTCCAAGCTCTATGAAGTGGGTCAAACATTGAGGGCAAAGGTCACAGAGGTCAATGTGGAGAAGAAACGCTTCCTGGTCAGCCTGAAAACGTCAGATTGTTTCCAGGACGATGCAGAGGTGTATACTGGGTTGGCCGGACTAGAGGCATATTTTAGAGACAGAGATAGGGCAGAGCTACTTCTGAAAGAAAAGAAAGGTGAGTAATTTACAAAGTTTTTACGGTATTTACTTTATAGAATTTAAGGAATATCCAGTTGTTGCAGAGTAATTTGAAAGTGCATTGTCCATTCTTTCGCCTGTGAGTATCATGGGATCTTGGAATTGTTCTACAGTGCCAACTTGCCCAAGGCTTGTCAGTACAAGAATCTTAGATGATTCAGTAGCCTGATGTATAAATGTATAAATGTAGCTACATTTATACCACACACATATCCAGCCCAGGGGGTGAATGCCCAAGATGCCTACAAAATACTTTAGTCACCCTGTAGCCAAGCTACCCTTAGGTGCCTAAAGCATTCAAAGAATTTATTACTGTCTACCACGTACCGATAATGATTTAAAATGTACTACACCTGGGTTGAGAGTGGCAAATTCAGATAAATGACATTGGCACTGGGAAATCATGATGGCGTCATAAGAGCATTTAATAATACAGTCAAACCTGTATATAAAGACCACCCAAGGGAAACAGAAAGAGATGCCTCTGTAGACAGATGGCTCGACTAAACAGGTTCTACAACACATATTCTTCTCAAGGGAAACAAAAATAAATGGCCACTATAGACAGGTGGCCTTTATAGTGAGGTGGCCACTAAGACAGGTTTTACTGTAGTAGCATTTCAATACTCCTATTAAAAACTTAACTTAAAGCCTGTCTGCAATAGTTTGGCCAGGAGGGATTAGACCTCCATGCAAGGTCACTGACAGGAGGTTATCTCATCAAACCAGCTCTCAATTAACATAAGAAAAAGGGGATCATGGGGGACCGATGGGTACCGCTTAGGCATTGTTTACTATATAGAGGGCGCAAGTAGCTACGAGTAGTGCAGTCCCGCCTTTAAAAGTTCTTTCCTTTTCTCCCTCTTTGTAGAGTTCAAGCATGTGATCTCCCACAAGGTTGGCTCTCTGGTCCATGCCACAGTCAGGAGTACTCCAGGAAAGGGAATCATCTGTTCCCTCCCTCACGCCGTTGATGCAGTCATTCCACAGGATCATGTACATGGTAATGATAAACCTTGAATAAATCTGTAAATTAATTGTTCCTCTACATCATCAATAGTGATCTGTCAGTTTACGACAGGTTCAGTGACCCAATCAAAATTTTATATCAAGTGTCTCTCCACGTTCCTCAGTCTTGAGCCATCCATTTCAGCGTTTCATACCCTGTTGCTCCACATTCTGTGATTAAATCATTTAGAAAGCCTTTACGAGGTCTTCCCCTCTTCTTCTTTCCATGAATACGACCTTCTACATACAGTTCACTAATAAAACAAATAACCTGTGAAGACTTTGAAGATTAAGTCTCTTTCTGCTAGTGACAAGGAGTGCTCTGATGACATTGCTTTGCAGTCAATTTCCTACACTCACTGCATTCCTGACTACAATCCTGGACCCAACACTATACCTAACCTTTATCCTTACCCAAATCTCTAACACTAAAAATAACACTAATCATAACCTTATATTTTTAATGAAATAAAGTCTTGACCAATTGTCACTGAGAGAAATGCCAGTCCAACCCCACAGGCTTGCAAAGATATTAACTTTAATTTGTCTCTTTTGAGCCAGAAGGGAGCTAACTCATATCATTATATACAGAGTTAAACTGGCTCCAAACAGTTATCTCAATATTAAAGTAACCTTTCAGAATAAGGGAAAGTTAGGGATTTCAATATGTCATTCTCTTTCAGTCTTAATTGTTAGTATACACTGTAAATATGTTAATGTCTAGTACAGGTACAGACGTTATATTTTATATTCCTTCATCTTTGATCTGTAGGGAAATCCCCCAAAGTTGGGGATAGTATTGAAGCTTGTGTGATGAATATTGATCTATCAAGCAAAGCTGTCACTCTGTCGCTGAAGCCAGACACCATAGAGGGATGCAAGAAATCTAAATCTAAAGGCAAAAAGGTAACAAAGGCTGAATGCTGACTTTTTTGTTTTGTTGTATATTTGACCTGTACGAGCCAGAAAAGGTGCAATTTACTCATGTAAAGATACATGTAAAGCTGTTTACATATTGTTTTATTTTCAGATAATTTATCAGGCATGGTTAGATGTTGGACGATTTTACATGTGTAGGTCGATACTGTTAAGTGGCAATTAATTGTAGACCAAAAACGAGCCATTGTGTGCCATTAGTTCACCTTGTTTTGCCAAAGTAACTTACATGTTTGTTTAAGATTCTTGTCAGATTTCAGGGGAGGAACGATTAAATGAAATGAAAGGTGTGCAACAATTATTTAAAATTTATTTTAAAAAATTCAAAAATTCAAACAAAGACTTTATTTCATCAAAAATCATCAAAAATCATGAGAATCACATATTTACAAGATTCGATAAAGTGAAAATAAAAAATAAAAAAAATAAAAATATATAAAATATAAACAGGCAGACAAATAGAGGGGAGGGTGTATAAACAGAAATACAAGGCAGCAATATATTTACAGATACATAGGAACTACATGTAAGAGGGGAAATAAATGTATACATTTCTGTATGCTGGTAATGATATACTTTCAAATCAAGCACAGAATCGGAAAGATTTGATTATTATCTGATTCATTGCTTCACATAAACAAAATTTATGAAGCCATTCTGAAAGTGCTCCATTGTCCACCTAATATACAACATTGAACTAATTGGTAGACTTAATCAAACCATATGGAAAGACATTCTACTGATTCCTTGCTTGTAATGTTGTTGTTTTTGTTTCAAAGGGCAAGAAAGCGGTTGCATCTTTGGCAGAAGACAAAGGAAAGGTTCTGATGGTCAAAAGTGAATTCATATTAGCCCAAACAGGCCAGGGAAAACTTGTCTACCTGTCTGCAAAACAGGTGAGTCAGTTAGACATGATTTACTTACATCTACCTACCCTTTTGGGGCTGTGTGATTATATTTTGTATGGTATGTGTTTTGAAATGATTTGATAGGTGTTACAGTTTTGGCTGTTACAATTTTGTATTCAGATGTGCCTGGTTATTTTCCATCTAATTTTATTGATTCAATTGACTTTGTTTTTGCATTGATAAAATTAATGATATTGATTCCGGGATGAGATTTATTTGTAAATGATTTCATAGGAGTATCACCGGTGATTTTTGTAGTGGTTTACACGTGTTTAAATATGTATTGGCTAATTTCCATTTGACTTGAATGATTGTATTTACTGTTATATCTTTCTATTCATCAATGATGATTGCTATTGTTTTCTTCTACATGTAGCACCTGAACAACTTCTCAGTGCAGAAGGATGCTATAAAAATTGGGGATACAGTAACAATAGGTGACTCTAGGTAAGTTTCATAATGTAAGCAAATGATATCACAGTATACCAGCAAATATACTGTACAATCCCTGTCCTGGTTATAACATATTCTCAGAGATCAGTCACGTATATATAGTGACTTGAGTAATTTCTTGAAGTGGTCAACAGATGAGGCCATCTGCACAGCAGATTTATATATACACACATTGTTTAGCAATACATTCAATGCTTTCCGGTTCCCAGCTATGACATTATCTCAAGAATAATACTAATGCCAACAAAGACTAATGGAAAAAAATCAGATTTTGAAACACTGACCAAGAACGTTGAATGTCTGAGACAAGAAACCATCATCATCATCATCATCATCGTAGTCGTCGTCATCGTCATCATCATCATCATCATCATTGTCATCACCATCGTATATTATAATTTTGGTATGTTACTGTCACTCTGTTTCGTTCACGTGCAGTTTTGTCGACGGCAGATTCTTAGCAGCTCTGGTGAAGGAAGATAAGCCCTCCAAGAAGAAGGAGAAAGAACGCAAGTCGGCCGCTGTCCATGATACCTCTCAGAAGTTAGTCGGTCAGATTGTAGATGCCGTGTAAGTACTCATTTAAAGACGAAATTTATTTGTATCGTTGTCAGGACATGTAATTCAGGGATGCTGTCTTTTAAAAAGTAAATTAAAAGAGGACTTGTGAATACAGTGTACATGTGAGCTGGAAGCACCAAGATATAGTGGTTCATTCACTTGTGTTTCATTCAAAAAGTTTATGGTTCAAATACCTGCCCTGTGCATGGTCAATCTACAGTTAGCTCACATTAATCAATCTTAAAGGTATAGACCAGTTTTGGAAATACCCCCTCTCAAAAAATGAAATAGAAGCTCTCATTACCAATCATGACTAATACGTGATGAAACCGCCTTCTAATTGATATATTTGTTAAATTATCATATCGATCTGACCTGGATAGATATCGCTAATGCACTTCAACATTGAACATTTGGGAAAATATTTCAGCTTTTTTGCGAATTTAGGTTGAAATATTGCCATCTAAACCTCTGAAGGCGATATTTAAACAATATTGAATGGATATTTTGCACCCAAAACCCTTGCACCGCAATTTTACCACTACCGGTCTTTACCTTCAATCAAATCCAGTGACTGGGGTATTATCACAGTGAAATGCACTTTGTGCTGATAACAGCTGCCAGATTTAAAGCCAGGATAATAATTTCCTGTCACATTTGAAATGCATACGTTTTATGTACATATCATGAGATATGTGCTTCCATTTAGGAAAATGGAATATCATTATTAGTATTTTACCTACAGTGTATGAAGACTGTAGATGCAAAGATGCAAAACTGAAAAAAGTAAAAGAAAAGACAGTACCTGTTTTTGAAATTTGTAAGTGAATGGAAAGAAGGTTTTTCAGGGGGACAACATGTGATTTTTAACTCATACCTGTTTGTTTTGCTTCAGTGTGAAGTCAGTGAAGGAATCTCAAGTGAACATAGAGATTGAGGGTGGTCAAGGCTATGGCAGGATACATGCAACCGAAGTATCGGATACAATGAAACCGGTGAGTACCGAAAATGAACAAGTTGATCATTCTTTCTTGTCCTTTGTATGTGATATCATTAAATTATACCATACACAAGTCACACCCTTTTTTAAATGACAGCTTAATCTTTGTAATGATACATGTTTTTTCCTTCGTAATATTGGATAATCAAGTGGTTTCTAATGATGCACCGAGATTTAGCCAGAGATTTGTTTAAAATTGCAATCACCAATGGAATTATGATATCTCTTAAAGCCCCACTGCACTACTTATAGCTACTTGCGCCTTCTATATAGCAAACAATGCCTCATCAGTGACCATTGATCCCCCATGATTCCCTTTTTTCTTATGTTAATTGAGAGTTTATTTGATGAGATAACCACCTGTCAGTGATCATGCAGGTACATGTAGGTCTAATCCCCCTGGCTAAACTAGTGCAGTGGGGCTTTAACATATTGACTACCAGTACTCGATTCTCAAGTTCCCGTAGGCAATGGATAGAATAATCATCAATGTATGGTGAACTTATCCATCGTGTAATTGAGAACCAGTATATAACGTTTTTACCATTTATCCAACCAATCTTTTTGTTTTTCTCGTCCATAGGGTTCATACCCTCTGGAGTTCTTCACCATAGGTCAGAAGGTCAAAGCAAAGGTCATAGGTTGTCGCCGGGGCAAGAGAGGACAGCATCTGGCCGTCTCACATGGCCATGGTGCTCTGTCTCTTTTAGAACTGAGCACCAGAAAAAGGTATGCTCTCTCTCTTTCTTTCTCTTTCTCTCTTTCTCTTTCTTATCTGTATTTCCTTCAGAGTATCTCTCTCTCTCTCTCTCTCTCTCTCTCTCACACAATCCCTCTACCCCCTCTCTCTACCTATTGCTACATGTATCTCAACATTTGATATTACAGAGAAGTGACTTCTTTCCTACCACAATTGATACAGAAGTACTCCACTATGAATTGTGTCTGTGAGAATTTGATGCCAAGCATTGTCAATGGGAAAATGTCAAATATGGGGAGGCAGAAGAAAAAGGAAAAAAGCAGGATTAAATTAAGTTAAATTGATCAGTTGAATAAAGGCCAGAAATACCAGGTAAACTAATGGTAATAGGAATAGCTAATTGAGACACTATCATACCTGCCAACCCTCCCGAATAATTCGGAATACCCTGTTTTTCTGGATTTTTAGGACCCCAAAATGCGGGATATCCCGGATTTGCAAATTTTTGTTTGTTGCTTAAGCCAATTAAGCTTGTTTTATCATATGCCGCGATGTGAGAGTTCATGTATTGCGTGCGTTGAAGGCCTGCATGATTGAGCAGCGAATTTGTATTCGCTTTTTTGCACAGATTTACCGCGTATTGCCAGTTACACTGCCGCTGCATGTGCAAACGCCTGTTAAGCGTACAGATTTCTTATTTTCGAAGACATAACGTGCTAAAAATTCTAAATTCTCATTTTCAAATGTTGGCAGGTATGCACTATCTGTTGGTCATAAAATACAATACCCTCATGTATTATGCTTTGTTACTAGTGTGATGGAAGCAGACAGTGTACCTTCAGAAGACCAAAGCAGTGAGAATGAAATGAATGCTTTCCAAATAGGACAAACAGTCACTTGCATCATCAACAGAGTAAGTGTGATTGATTATTATTCTGAAAGTCATCATGTTAAAAGTCTGGTATTGGGTATTAACATCTTAACATGATCAATAACATTTTTAGATTTTCAGACTGTTATGACATTCTTGTACAGGTTTGTGAATCTGCTAACCTACAGGGATTTTTTTAAATTTTGTTCATATTTGTCTTTATTGAGGTTTTAAGATTGATTGAATAACAAAATCAGAGTTTTGGACATCAGATGCAAAATATTTTCCAGAATTTTATAACATAAAGCAAAAGATCAGTAATTCAAACTTAAACCTCATTAAACAATCAACTTATCTCTTCAGAAAATTAGCCAAAATAAATAACTGCATTTGCATTGAGATGAAAATGTTCATGGATATTTATTACATCATCTTTGAACTGGTTTAAACTGGTTTAAGAGAGAAGTAGGTCACTCAACTATACAGCCTGAATGTATTTACAGGTTGTAAATTACACAGGAAATTCTTGGTGTGTAATGTACACTCATAGGGGTGTAACATACAAGCTTGGAATTTTGGAAATTGCAATCTTTATGAAATCTACAAGAAATCAACTTCAGAGTAATTTTTCTTGGCACAAATTTGTAAACAAGGAGGAATGTGAAATTAACAAGAAACAGGAGGATTTCAAGGTCAAATCAAGTATTATAGTTTCCTTTCCCATTGAAGGCAATGCCAGAGACATTAAAAGTAGGTTAGAGGACATGATATCGAGATGAGTTTATTAGATATTGGAACTAGTTTGTTGAATACCATATAGGTAATTTTATATGAAAATAAAAAACTATTTACTCCCATTATTTCATGATCTGAAGAAACATTTTTATAGCTTCTACTGGGAAATGATAAATATACAGGTCAAAGATAACAAGTAAATTTAAGTGATATCCTAGTTTGTCAATTATAGATGTTCATTGACTAGCAGATGTTTTTGTATGACAATGATTAAGATATAAACATTATGAAATTTGATTATAAATCAATTTGAGTGAAATCTATCGGTACATGTACAATGATCCGAATAGCCCATAATATATCCATTAGTCATTGTTGTTATCTTATTTTGCAATGTTAAATTGTAATTTTTCAGTTCCACAAGGAGATTCTATGGGTTCACCTCAGTCGATCTCTGGAAGGCAAAATTCATCGCCTAAATCTCTCCAAGCATGCCTCTACACTGGAGAACCCAGAGTCGTACTTCAAACCGGGTCAGGTTCATAGGGCAAAGGTCGTGAGACAGGATAACGAGCACAACATGCTCGAGCTGTCTATGAGCGGTAAGTCAAAATTCAGTTACTTCTTTATCAAAGATCTGCATGTACATTATAACATGTATTTCAATTACATTAATGCACTATTCATAATAAGGCCTAAGAAAAAAAATGTTGTATTGCCGTTTGCGACCGACCCAAAAATCTTGAAAATCTACAGTCAGCTTGTTAAAAAAGTTTTTTGAAATACTATTTTTAGAAAAAAAATATATTAAAGCATTCAAAACTGAGAAATACAATCCCGAAGGGGGAGTAAAAAAAGAAAGATTTCTGACTGACCCACCCTTGTTTTGGCACCTAAAGTGCCTAAAGGATATTTTGCTTCTTGTTTGTCTTGTCTTGAAAATACAATAGCGCCTCAAAGTGGCTATTGATGTTCGGACCATCATGCAGTGGCTGCCCGCATCTCTTGACTTCATTTTGGGAATTCTGTTTTTCACTAGTTAAAATGTGTGTGCTATAAGTTTTTCAATGAATATATTTCTTGGTAGTATTATTGTATTTTTTTAAACATGCAATTATTGGAGATGTTTTTTTTTTAATGTACATATGTTAATCTCACAAACATTCATGGATGCTTTAGTGATGTTCAAACCAGAGTTATTGGATAAAGCCAAAAAGCAGCTTAAATCTTATTTTTATGTTTCCATAGTAAGCTCTAATCATTAAGAAAATTGAGTCATCAACTTTCTTGTTATCAAAATGCCATTGCCTTTTAAGAGTAAATGAAAGTCTATTTATCTTTTTGGTAGAAATAGCAAGGGTATTCTCCCACTTATGTAAAGATGTTTTGAAAATGGCAATCAGTTTTCTTTTAGTTTTCAAGATGAATACATCATTTCCTTAACCTCCCATTGACATTTACAGTATCTGGTCATTTCCGGGTAGATTCTTTAAAACAACTGCGCAGCTGGGAACTGTATATAAATTTGTGTGATGGTAAAAGATATATATGATCAAAGTATTGTTGTAGCTTGAAATGACAATCCTCTTATTTTTTTTTCTCGGTGTGTTATTTTAGGATGCATCGCAACCACCTTCGAAGTAGGGTCTGTGGTCAACTGTAAAGTGACCAAAATCCTGGAAAACAAGGCTCAAGTTCAGCTCCCCTATGGTCTTCAAGGCAGCATGTTTGCGACGGACATCGACGATATCTACCAAGAAAACCCACTGGAAAGATTTGAGCACCATAAATATCACAGGTATGATGCTAAAGATGAAGGCCAAAACTGTTTCATATTGTCCAGTGTAGGGCATGTGTAGAGAGATTACCACTAAAGGTGCTATGTGAGAAATACATTCTTGCTTTGCTTCTAGATTTCACTCATCCCGAATTTGATCTTTTTTGTTGTTGCTTGTTTGATATACATTTGTGATAATAAAATCACCTTTAACATTATTGTTATAACTCTTAAATTATTAATAAAATTGTTTTTATCATGAGTATTAGTAATCATTAAAGTTATAACCATTTAATTATCAATTTACGTCCTCAAATTTGCATGATAGATGCTGTATAAGTGAAGCCAGCACGGGTAAGCATGGTGCTTCCGTCTCCATGCGACCTTCCCAGGTCAAGAAAGCTACCCCGCCCTCAGGATACGACCTAGAGATACGAACCCTAGATGACCTCAAGAAAGGTCAAGTCGTCAGAGGCTATGTCAGGCACTGCTCGGAGAAGGGAGTCTTTGTCAGGTGACTATCAAACTTCTCTTTTCCTTGACATTAATGGCGCTCGGCAAGAATCACCATAGCTAGTAGAGGAGAGATAGTTGCATCACTAGCAGACGCGCTCCTTCATAGATCATGGAGCACCAAAATTGTTCTATCAGCTGCCAACCATTCCTATTTTGCAGGAATAAATGATTCCTAATTTTTGGCCTTCAAGCTATTGTTTTGAACCCTAGGTTCCTCTCTTTTTCTGTGATATTCTGTGTGAAATGTATACAAAATAGTCCGTATTTCTAATTTTGCCTTGAGAGATTCCTAATTTTCGCTGTGATAGGTTGGCAGGTATGCATTGAGATTTTATATGGGAGGGATCTATTTGGAGCTTCTTGTTTACGCATGTTTAGATAATTTATCCTTGAACACTTTGCCTAAACTATTTTGATAACTTCATGTACTTACCACAGATTTGGTAGATTTCTAAATTATACATAGTATCACTGTGTGATGTTACCATTGTTATATTGCTTTTGTGTTTTTATGTTTTTATTATAATGTAATATCTGAAATATTTGTTAAACAGACGATATCAGCCCTGAGCTGCATGTCACGTCTTTTTCAATGATCTATTTCAAATCATTTGATTTTATTTGTCTGTAGTCTTTCATCAAATCTCCATGGGCGCATCCTGCTGAAGAAGCTCTCTGCTTTCTATGTGAAGGATCCATCTGCAGTATTTACTGTCGGCAAGCTACTCTCTACCAAAGTGCTTAGGTATGGAACCACAAGAATATAGGCAAGGGGCAATGGTCGGGAATGGGGTATGGGGACGTGGCTGATGACTCCTGGGACCCGTTTCACAAAGCCTTTTTTCAATGACAAATGACAAAAATCAATGACAAATCTGCTGATAATCAATCAGAAGCAAGGATTTCAGTAACTTATAATAAAAAATGTCATTTGCCACTGATGACAAGTTTTGTGAAACACCCCCCTGGTACCTCTATTCAATTGTTTATCATATGCAGTGTATACTTTGAAATGAATTAGTTGCCTTCCCCAAATTGTGTATGTATGACCATACCAGTGCCTGGATATGATTTCAGTTCCTGTGGATGTGATATTTGGAAGGAAATAGTACAAGTTGATTCAAGCAACCTTGGAATATTGAGTTATGTTGTAGAGGAGCTATTGTCCTCCATATTTGGTTCAATGACTTAGATTTAATTCCAAGTTTTGTTCATCCTTAAATGGATTCCACTTTAATAGTAGACTTGGTTTTAATTTAAAACAATTGAAATATTTTTTATTCTAATCATCAATTTAACAGTTCTTCACCCACATGTGTGTATAGTTTCAACAATTCAAATGGATTTATTACAGATATCTCATGTATTTGATGTCTTTTTATTTGAGATACCAAACTGAAGTGATTAGTCAACATGGTTATGGAATATGTTCTTGTTTTTCTTCCCCACCAAGCATTGACAAGAAGTCTGGGAAGATAGAACTCTCATCCTCCAGCAAGGACACCGGACTGGAAGACCCTGTACCAGAGGACCAGAGACAAGCAGGAGGTACAAACTTGCACCCCTGTTCTACCAGGGTGTGATACATGCACAGTTAGGTGGGGTTGGGTGGGGTTGATGTTTGGTATAAGAGTGGAATACTCTTGACAAGCTTAGTTCTTGTACATTTTGATAAACTCAGTGTCACTGACAGAGTTGAGACGTGTGTATTGTAAACAAAAAAAGAAAGAATAAACATTTTGCGCCTTGACTTCACATCCCACTGCGATTCTGTTTTTCACATATTTCATATTCTTTTAGTCTCTATTGTTTAAAAAAGATTTTCTCTCTCTTTTTTGTGTACAGTGAAGAGGAAAAGAGATGGCACAAAGAAAGGTAAAAAGTCCACAGAAGATGGGAATGATAGCGGACTAGGAGAAGCAGATCCTCTCAGTGACACAGAAGCTGAGGTTAGTGATGATGTCATATTTAAATGCATCATTATACAACTATAAATCTGAGATGCGTGTTATCGTTGTCTGTGATATGGTGTAATATTGAAGCCCTAAAAAAATTGTGCTTCAAAATGATCAAAAGGAGGCGCGATAGCTCAGTCGGTAGAGCAGTGGTCTCGTTATCCGTTATGCATTAATCCTCATTACCAGGTCCCTCGGAGAGGACCTAAAGCCGTCAACGTCTGGTTGCTTACCTAGTACTTACAAGCATTAATGCTTTCTTAGCAGTCAGGTAAAAAAATAACCACCACCATAACCACCACCATCAAGAAGTGCCTCAAAAAAATTAAAATCTGTGAGTGACCGGTTTTACCATACTCATTTTCCCCATTAGACTGTAGTGTGAAACAAAATTGTTAGGAAAAAGAAATTTTTTGATTTCCAATCATAAAATATCTTGATAATCAGACAAGCGATCGGCTTGTAAAAGCCATGGGATTCCTGACTGACCTAAAGGTTTATAATTATGATTGCAGCATGAGCTAAATCCAGGATTTTGTTTCAGAATCTGAGGCAATGTTACCGAGTCACTTTAAGATGATTGGAATGGTAGTACATGTAAATATTGTAGTAAATTTACAATCAGTAGTAGTAGCAATAAAAACGATAAGTATATTAATGTATTTATAAAGCGCCATTTCCATGTACTTGTTCAAATGTGTTTTACTATTATGTTATTAACAAAAGAGATGAATTTAGAAATATTTATTAAAGGTACTGAGAGATTGCTGGTTGCGGAGAAATCGATAGTTTCAAATACTATCACATGTAGATATAGGAGTGGCAGCAGTTGATTGTAATTAATGTATGTGTATGCTTATACATGTACATCTACTTTGTAGTAATAGCAGCAATAGCTACAAATACTCTTAGAAATAGGAGTGATAGTTGTCGAGTGTTATGGAAGATGATGAGAATTACAGGTACATTCATGCAATCAAAATTTTTACTCTGCATTGATCTTTTACCATTTAATTTCCATTTTTATTATAATCTCTTTCATTTCCAATGGTGAGAGACCTACAGTGTTACCTTTATATAACTTTTCATATTTTGGCTCATCCCCAGTACCGGTAGATCCTTTTGTTAATTTGTTAATACCAAATCAACTGAAAAAATAGGATAAGGTGACATGTAGAATAAATCATTTTTCATAGGAGAAAGGAATTGTTTTGTTTCTTCTCTCTCAAGCAGACACTTTTGATTTCCTTGTTTTACTGGCCACCTGCAATAACCAACTAGATTAACAGCTTTATTAAGTAATAAAGAACTTTTTTTTAAAGCCCGACAGAACTTTACTTTTACAGTACATTGTCAAAAAAAATGTAGTTTACCAAACTTAATTTAGCAGCCATATGGATAGACAGCCAGCACTGTTTCTCCTGAGCAGTTTATTTTCCATTGAAGTCTGCTTTGCAGGAACCTGTAGACCACTCTTTTGTCTCTCTGGGGTGGTCTTTATATACAGATTTTACTGTATTGTAGACGAAGATTGAAGCTTTCTTTATTTGTCTCTCATTTCCGTTCTGCCCAATAGATTATAACGGTAGCTAAGAAGTCGAGCAGCGACACTCCAAGACTCCAGATATCTTCTGGATTCAGCTGGGGTGATACCACTACCAAACCAGCCACATCAAGAAAAGCAGGGACGGCGGATGAAAGTGATGATGATGATGACGAGGAAGATGAGGAGGAAGAAGAAGATAACGAGGTAGAAATTAGGGATGGCAATTCCGGAGTTTATCAATTTTCTTTATTGTCCCAAAACGTGCCCTTAGAAGAAGATGTATAAATTACCTTTAGTTGAAACAGAAACTTTAGAAATATTTGTGAATTGCATTATAAGCGATTAAGATTTTTGAAGTTAAATGCGGCAAAATAACTGAATCGAAACTGACACAACACTGAATCTTTTTGAAACTCTATCCAAATGAATATACATGTAATAATTACTGTTTAACATTGTTTCTTTGATGCACCAAGTCGCCTTATCCTTTTTAGTTATTATTGAACTACCATATGTTAATGTACATGTTATAACCTTATTTAATTTCATATTATCTTGTATTTTACTGGAAATGTGACAATATTAGTCTCTGGACATTTGCCTTGTTCTTTTTTTTACAATAAAACCAATATGAATTGAATTGAAATGAATTGAAAATCATTGTCCCTCACAATAAGGGAAAGTTTCAAATTGCAAAACATTTTGTTTTGTTTTACTGTGTTATGGTCCATCATATGTTACAGTGTGCCTTAGCATATTGTCAGTCAGTTTTTAAGCTTGTCTACATGTACAATGTACATGTAAGTTTCTCCTCGTACAAAAAATAGATCCAAAGAGAACTTCATATTTGTTGTTTTTCTATGAATTTTTATGATCAAATCGAGTTGACGCATGAAAAGTATGATATGTAATGTGCTTATATGAGATAGCTCGTACAGACAGATACAAAGCCGTGATTGGTTCAAAGCTTGTCATGTGATGTCCTGAGAATATAACACCTTGGGAAAACATAATTTCCTTCGGCAGTCCAGAAAATGTTATATTACACACACTACCAGTCGATATCTGTATAATACCACGTATCACAAAAAACGCACAAATTGTTGTGTTATTTAGTACAGTATACATGTAGGTATCGACTCATTCTATGCATTGCATCATGTAAACAAGCTTTGTAAAAAAGAAAAGGCCATAATAGTTTTTCGTTTTATGTTGTAGCCACCAGTCAAGACGAGCAAGAAGGATTTAAAAGAGGAGGAAAAGGCCCAAGAAGATATTTTGTATAAGGTAAGTAAACTGTTAAGACAATCTGAATATGTACACAAAACTTCTGTCCTATACAAAGTACAAGGCAGTGTCCTTTACCAATATAGATTTTATTTGGTCTACATATGGAATCCTGGTGATAGCAATTTCTGGTGATTGTTAGACCAAGTACATGTAGGTACAATATCGAACATATTTGACTGTTTATAATTGACAGAGTAGAGTAAAGGTATGTGCTTGTAGATAATTAGTCAGTTGCTTTAAATTCTACTTGTATCTGAGGGGCTCTGTAATTAAGGAAGAAATGAAGAAAAAATATCTTATAGAATAGAGGAGGGGTCTTCGACATTAAACAGACACTTCTGTACTGAATCATTGATTGAGAAGTGATACATCATCTTTAATTGTACAGTCAAACCTGTCTATAGCGTCCACCCAAGGGAAACACAGAAAGTGGCCTTTGTAGACAGGTGTTCTTTGAAGACAGGTTCGATTAGTACATGATTCAATGAGAAACCATTTTCAAGGGAAACAACAAATGTGGCCTTTGTAGGCAGGTGGTCTTTGTAGACAGGTTCCTTTAGTACATGATTCAATGAGAAACCATTTTCAAGGGAAACAACAAATGTGGCCTTTGTAGTCAGGTGGTCACTAAAGCAGGTTTGACTGTACGTGTATAATGCTCTGCACTCCATCTAGACTGAGCGAGCCCTCATGGATGCCGAGAGGACCCCAGAGACACCCGAGGACTTTGATCGTCTGGTTGCCAGCTCCCCAAACAGCTCCCTCGCTTGGATCCGTTACATGGCCTTCTACCTCCATTCAGTGGACATTGAGAAGGCCCGGGCCATTGCAGAACGTGCTCTCAAAACCATCAATTTCAGGTAAGAATGGGAAAAGCTCATTTCTGATCAAATAGCAAGATTGAATAGTTACTTGTTATTGTTGAACTTGTTGATAGGCTTATATGTACATTAGCTGATTAGGAAATCTAGTAGTTGGTTCAAAGCAATCCACTTATGGAGCACTAGAAAATCAGTTCAATGTTTCCTTTTTCGTACCTAATGTAAACATTGATGATTTGAGCGGTTGTAATCTGCTTTAAAGGGGGGTGTATCATGAAGAGACTACGTGTCTTTCCCATCGCCTGACTCAAGCCCAATAGGGTATAATACAATTACGGACGACGCAACCGCAGTATTCATGTGTGTGCAACATACGCAAAACCGAAGCGTGAGGAGAACTTCAGTCTGTTTCGCCAAGGCTAGAGCGCGCTGACCGTTAGTCAAGTCCTTTAGTTTATGCGCAGTTGTCCAAAAGGAGTCGTAGATGGCATTAACCAGTATTTGCCATGCTACACCCCCTTAAATAATACTAAGCCCAAGATGACCCATGTCCTATCAATTTCAAATCATATCCAGCAGGTCTTTGGTATTCATATTTCACAGTTTATATTCTGCTGATTCAAAACATCCCAGTCTCCCGATTATTTGTCTTGGTGTTATACACATGGTGTATCCTGAATAACATTTTTCAATTAGTATACATTTTGTTAGGCTGAGAGTACTCCAGTTTTAAATTATTTTAGAATGGATAAGTCAACAGTTATTTGGTGAATTTGAATCTTATAAAAAAAGAGACTTAAGAAAATATACTGCACTGAATTTTGAAACATGCCCATTTTTTGAAAGTTCAGTTACATGCCTGTTACTGAAATAATGACCACACTAGAGTATGCCGTACCTACTCTAATTACTTATGATGTTAAACAAAATCATATTTCATTATGCAATATTGTACTTATGAGCTTACATTAATTTATTTGATAATGTGTAATCATTTGATTGTAGCACACTGTTATTCATATATTTAATTATCAGGCTCTACAGTTTATTTGACTTGGTTTAAATTATTTCTACCATTGTTATGTATCTCTTTGTATTTTTACTTTGTATTTGAAATCCAACCTTAACTCTTGGTTGCAATAAAAAAAATGATAGATATCTCTATATACGCCTTTTATGTGAAAAACTGCAATTTAGCAAACTTAACTGTCAGTATACCAATAATGCACTGTTGCGAGTGTGTTAGCGCAAGGCCAGTGCATGAAGTTTAGTCAGTGCACATAGGTGATAATGCACGCGCCCACAGGACAAGTGCGTTATGGATATCGCATGGACTAAACTGAGTGCACTGGAACTGCGCTAACACACGAGCGAAACAGTGCATTATTTATTTTATAAGATGGGTCGACAATACTTTCTTACAATATAGTCTAGATATTGAAAATTATGCAAAAATTAAATTTGGCTGAATTACGTGCAAGCGATATCGGCAGGTATAGAGCGTGTGTTATCAATTTTTGATATGAGATGTTTTGCACGATGGGAAGAACTAATACACGCCCATGTGATGTCAATTGACCAATCGGATTGCTTAATACATTCTTGAACCCATCTTCTAAAATTCTCATTGATCTCATTGATCCAGAGAGGAGCAGGAAAAACTGAATGTGTGGGTGGCGTATCTCAACTTGGAGAATCTTTATGGAACAGAAGAGGAAGTTGTTGCCGTCTTCAAGAGGGCGCTACAGCAGTGTGAGCCAATCAAAGTCTTCCAACAGCTAGTCAGTATTTACACAAGGACCTCCAAGATTGAGGTTAGTGTTACAGCGCTATTTTATTCATTAATTGCTTGAAAAGTAGAAGGCATAGAAAGGTTGCCTATCACATACTTTGATCACATTTGCTACACACATTTGCAAACTCTCAGCGGTGTGTTGGCTCAGTCAGTAGAGCGTCCGCCTCACAACTGGGAGGTCAAGGGTTCGAACCCCGGCCACATCATACCAAAAGACGGGAGTTGCTGCTACCTTGTTTGGCGTTCAACAATAAGGGATAGAGCAACGTTCATCTAGCGCTGCTCAGTGGCTGCCGAGCTCACGATCAATTCATTTCATGATCATTTCACGGGCAAAAAGATGTTCAATTTTCGGTTTAACTTAATAAAATTTATAGTGGACTTTAAAAGATTAAAAGATTATTATTAAGTCCCAACTTAAACCATGGACTAAGCACCATCTACCTTACCCTGACCTATCTCTAACTGTAAACATAACCCTACTCCTTTCCCTACATAACCCTAACCATGACGATAAAGCCCAGAGCACATTTCACTGAGAAAATGTCTAATCACCCTTGGAAAATATTAAAATCAAGTGTGGCTGTTTTGTACTTCAGAATACATTGTCTTTCTCTGAGTATTTGTATATATATGTTTTGACCCTCAGCAAGCTGACCAGCTCTATGAGACAATGGTCAAGAGGTTTAAGTTTGACCTTCAGAATACATTGTCTTTCTCTGATTGAGTATTTGTATATATATATGTTTCGACCCTCAACAAGCAGAGCAGCTCTATGAGACAACGGTCAAGAGGTTTAAGTTAGACCTTTAGAATACATTGTCTTTCTCTGATTGAGTATTGTATATATACGTTTTGACCCTCAGCAAGCTGAGCAGCTCAATTAGACAGTGGTCAAGAGGTTCAAGCTTGACCTTCAGAATACATTGTCTTTCTCTGATTGAGTATTTGTATATATACATGTATGTTTTGACCCTCAGCAAGCAGGGCAGCTCCTGGAGACAATGGTCAAGAGGTTCAAGTTTGACCTTCAGAATACATTGTCTTTCTCTGATTGAGTAGTTGTATATATATGTGTTTGACCCACAGCAAGCAGAGCAGCTCTATGAGACAACGGTCAAGAGGTTTAAGTTTAACCTTCAAAATACATTGTCTTTCTCTGATTGAGTATTTGTATATATATATATATATGTTTTGACCCTCAGCAAGCTGAGCAGCTCTATGAGACAATGGTCAAGAGGTTTAAGTTTGACCTTCAGAATACATTGTCTTTCTCTGATTGATTATTTGTATATATATATATATGTTTTGACCCTCAGCAAGCTGAGCAGCTCTATTAGACAATGGTCAAGAGGTTCAAGTTTGACCTTCAGAATACATTGTCTTTCTCTGATTGAGTATTTGTATATATATGTTTTGACCCTCAGCAATCTAAGCAGCTCTATGAGACAATGGTCAAGAGGTTCAAGTTTGACCTTCAGAATACATTGTCTTTCTCTGATTGAGTAGTTGTATATATGTGTGTTTGACCCACAGCAAGCAGAGCAGCTCTATGAGACAATGGTCAAGAGGTTTAAGTTTAACCTTCAAAATACATTGTCTTTCTCTGATTGAGTATTTGTATATATATGTTTTGACCCTCAACCAGCTAAGCAGCTCTATGAGACGATGGTCAAGAGGTTCAAGTTTGACCTTCAGAATACATTGTCTTTCTCTGATTGAGTATTTGTATATATATATGTTTGACCCACAGCAAGCAGAGCAGCTCTATGAGACAACGGTCAAGAGGTTTAAGTTTAACCTTCAAAATACATTGTCTTTCTCTGATTGAGTATTTGTATATATATATATATGTTTTGACCCTCAGCAAGCTGAGCAGCTCTATGAGACAATGGTCAAGAGGTTTAAGTTTGACCTTCAGAATACATTGTCTTTCTCTGATTGATTATTTGTATATATATATATATGTTTTGACCCTCAGCAAGCTGAGCAGCTCTATTAGACAATGGTCAAGAGGTTCAAGTTTGACCTTCAGAATACATTGTCTTTCTCTGATTATTTGTATATATATATATATATGTTTTGACCCTCAGCAAGCTGAGCAGCTCTATTAGACAATGGTCAAGAGGTTTAAGTTTGACCTTCAGAATACATTGTCCTTCTCTGATTGAGTATTTGTATATATATGTTTTGACCCTCAGCAATCTAAGCAGCTCTATGAGACAATGGTCAAGAGGTTCAAGTTTGACCTTCAGAATATATTGTCTTTCTCTGATTGAGTATTTGTATATATATGTTTTGACCCTCAGCAAGCTGAGCAGCTCTATTAGACAATGGTCAAGAGGTTCAAGTTTGACCTTCAGAATACATTGTCTTTCTCTGATTGAGTATTTGTAAATATATACGTTTTGACCCTCAGCAAGCAGAGCAGCTCTATGAGACAATGGTCAAGAGGTTCAAGTTTGACCCAGACGTGTGGATTGGTTTTGGCACATTCCTGATGAAACATGGAAAGCACGACCCAGCAAGACGCCTCATGCAGAGGAGCTTCAAGAGCCTTATTCAGAAAGACCGTAAGTTTTGACGATGATGGATTTATGTTTGAATGGAGACAATGATTATTGAGAAGATTTTTATGATGCTGATGGTGATCATGGTCATAATTTTGATGACAATGTTACATTTTTTTGTGCTGAGGGGGAGGGGGAGGGGGAGGGGGAGAGGGAGGGGGAGGAGGTGGTGGTGGTGATGATAATGCGTACATGGCAGGAATTAATTTCTTCAAATGCTTGAGCGCTGTAATAACAGCCATGATAAAGCAAGGATTATAATAATGGAGCGCCAAGAGTTGCAATGTGCTAGACATGAGCACTATACAATGCTTTGTTTCCGTTCACATTCTTTCTTATAAATATTCTTCTTTTTCTCCTTATTGTTGTCAGGAAATCCCATTTGTTTTGCACATAGTGCTTGTTATCACTAGTTTTTTCCTCCTGTCATTTTCATTTACAATTTCATAGGCAGTAGTAATTATCATGTTTGTCGATCATAGTTCTATGTAGCTTGATATCTGATGGTAATTTTTTAGGAAAAAGCGATCCACTATTTCTGAAGTTTAGCCACAATCGTTCGCCATTGCTGCTCTTTAATACTACTCTGACATGCAGTAGTCATTATCTTTTTCAAGGCTCGTGCTAAGTTAGTTTAATAGTTCATTCCCCTCGATGGATTCTTTAGATTGGATTATTTGGCAGGGAGAGATAGAGATGAATGGTCCCACGCTTAATGATGACGTTATATCATTATTCTTATTTTTTCATCGTCTACTCTCTATAATGCTCTTTAAATAAATAACAGCTTTTATTGTTAGGCATCCTGGAAAAATTTCAATTGTTGTTAAGAAATCTTTTGATTGCACCCAGTAGACCCTGCTGTTGTCAGACTTTTTTTCAATAACAAGATCGAACTCATGATCATAATCCACTGGTTGCAAGCCAATAAGTTGTTTACAGCAACGAGGTGCTATTCCATGTAGTGTTACATGCCAATCACATGGTAGATAAATGGGGTTAAGATCGTTATCCATAAAAAGGACCGCTATCCATAACGCGTGACAAAATGAATAGAGATCCTTTATGAATAGCCGTCGTCATAAATAGCAAGCAAACCCCATTCTATGCTATTGAATTCCTGAAGTTTAGTTGGGGTACACATTTAATGTTTTTGTCATAGAATATGCACAATAGCTTTTTATGGCCGGCAAACTTTACGGCATTTTAGTTTGGTTATGAATTTGACACGGAGGTCTCTGAAAGGGCAGATAATTGAAAGCTAACATGTCTATTGTTCAGATTATTTTTAGAGAGAGATAGACGTGAACGGTCTCACGCTTAACGCATACATGCCAACTGTTCAGATTAAAGAGGAACATTCCTCTTTTTGGGAGAAGATAATTATCATTTTAATGCAGGTGTTCCTCTTCCTGTACAAATTTGTCTGTAGTATTGAATAGGAGAGTTAGGATTGTTCCTCTTTTTTTTGAAAATAGCATAATTTGTACAGATTTCTGATTTTCAAATGTTGGCATGTATGTTAACGACGTTCAATTATTATTCTCATTTGTTCATCGCCTCTACAATACTCTTTGAATAAAGAACAGCTTTTATTGTTAAACGTCCTTGAAGAGGTTTCAATTGTTGTTAAGAAATTTTTGGTCGCACCCTGTAGATTATGATGATGTGTTTGATCATGTTTTCAATAACAAGATACAACACATGATAATAATCTACTGGGTGCAAGCCAATAACTATCATTGGCATGATAAAGAGAGCAAAGGGTCTTTTGCCTAAACAATCCTTAAAGTTATTTTATAACAGTCTAGTGTTGCCACGATTAGATTACTGCTCTGTTATATGGTCGAACAGATTTCTTTCCCATACAACTAAGCTGCAAAAAATTCAAAAGAGGGATGCAAGAACAATATTGAACAAGCCATATGACACACTGTCGGCTGATTTGTTCACAAGTCTTAAATGAATGACACTAGACAAACGGTTTGAGTTAAAGATAAAGTTGAGTTCTGGTCATGTGATTGCATTGTGAAAGAAAAGGAGTGGAATCGATCAGAAAAGGTTGATCATCTAGCATTATAAGTCTTGGTGTGTACAAGCACTGTACACAGAAATATGAACATGGGACTACACGAACATGTGGCATAAAAATCTGTCCCGATTTTTATGCTCTTACATGCGATATTTGGAATATTAAGGCAATCGAAGAGCCATGCTTTTCAGGGAACATTTTTTATCCGATGTTCTTCCACACTTGCATAATAACAATAATAATAATAATAATAATGTTTAATTTTTATATAGCACTTAATACAAATGTCTCTAAGCGCTTTACAAATATACTATTACCCCGGTCATTGGATTCAGTGCTTGCGCGCACACAATGTGTGCACAATCTCCACTCCCTGGGGAGCATTCCAGCTAGGCGTTACATGATGACGCTAACAAATTAGTTTTCACCTCTTTCCAGAACTCAACCTTCTTTTTAAGTTGGGTTATGATAATATATAAATGCGTTCATAACTTAGCACCTTCCTACCTTTAGGTGTAGGCTTAATCAATCCTAATGATGTACATGAGTATCATACAAGGCAAATAGACAGTGGAGGTTTATGTTTGCCCAGTAGAAATATGGCTGTGGGTGACCATTTCAATATTATTTTACAGTAATGAAGAAAACAAGCAGAAGTATGTTTATTTTTTATTTGATGGGGAAATAACAGTTTAGATTGAAATATAATATTTGTTTGAACAGACGTTAGTGTGATCGTGAAGTTTGCCCAGCTGGAGTACCGCCATGCCGAGTCTGAGAGGGGCAAGACCATGTTTGAAAACATCCTCAGTAACTACCCCAAAAGAACCGACATCTGGTCCATCTATCTGGATCTGACCATCAAACAGGGCGACACAGGAACATCCAGGTATAAACAAGAATGCACAATATTATATGATGTATTTCTTCTTCCTTTTTTTTTGGGGGGGGGGGGGTGGGGGGGAGGGGGGGGGGGGGGGGACGACGACGTTTCTACCCTCCCCCAGAATTTGATTTGAATTTGAATTTATTTCCATATTTCACAAATAAATTTGAACAAGGAATCATACAAACAAACAATACCGGTACATTAAAAAACAAACCACAATCAAATGAATCAATTGAAGACTTAAAGTACAATAAAATATTACATAATCAACAATTTGTTTGTAATTAACATAACATGAAATTTGCAGCTGAGTAAATCTGTTATCAATGTTCTGACCTTGGAGCGGAGTTGGCCTGAAGAATTTGAATAGAGATAAGATATTACAGGACAACCAGGGGCCGTTTCACAAAGCCTTTTTTCAATGGCAAATGACAAAAATCAGTGACAAATCTGCTGATAACCAATCAGAAGCAAGGATTTCAGTAGCTTATAAAAAAAGCTGTCATTTGTCACTGATGACAAGTTTTGTGAAACGCCCCCCTTGTGTAAATACCCAATGATTTGGGAAGGGATGATCAGTTGCCTTTGTAGGTAGATGACAGATGTGTGGTCACTTCAGCGTAAAAGTACATATGCAAATTATCTACATGAAAAGTGTGGTCCTATTCAAAATATCTTGAAATTTTCCATAATTGGCTATTGCAAGGTCTGAAAAGTTTGGTCTTGGCATTTTTCACACAATGGGTGTATGATATACAGTAGGCTTATGTTTGCACCATGTGAGAGAGAGAGAGGAGTCAACCTGTTCGAAATGTTGAGCCACTCCTACTACCCATCCTCTCCAACAGGAGTTCTCCTTAGAACTATAAGCTCAAGAAAGATTACCAACAGTCTTTTTCAAGACTTCCAACAGTCCTTTTCAGGACTACTCACACACTCTAGAAAGAAAGATTACGACAGTCCTTTTTAGGACTCCCCAATCCTCCTCCCTCTCTCTCACATGGTGCAACCGTGTTAAAGCCTACTGTATATCTACATCACCATGCAAGCTGATACTTATAAGCTGCATCTAATGGGTGTATCCTACTAGGTTCTTTGTTTTAAAGTAAGTAGTTCTGTAGAGATCATTTCTTTGTGATAATTTACTTCCCTACATGTAGGTAACCTTTTAAAGTAAACTTAAATATATTTACTTTGTTGTTGTTGACCTGAATGAAGATTTTTTTTCTTTTTTTTCAGACATCTCTTTGAGAGGGTCATAAATCTGAAGCTGTCAGCCAAGAAAGTGAAATTCTTCTTCAAACGCTTCCTTGACTTTGAGAAGAAATACGGAGACGAGTCCACCATCAACTCGGTGAAGCAGAAAGCTGTAGATTATGTGGAGTCAAAGACTGTTGTTGCAGAGGACTCATAGTTCCTGTTTAAAGAGAAGGTTGAGTTCTGGGAAGAGGTTAATAATAATTTGTGAGCATTATCATTGCTTTTATGCAAGTGTTGAAGAGCATCAGATAAAACATCTTCCCTAAAAAGCCTGGCTCTTCAAATGCCTTAATATTCTGAATATGACATGTAACAGCACAAAAATCAGGACAGATTTTTATGCCACATTTTCGTGTAGTCCCATATACATATTTATGTGTACAGTGCTTGTAACTTTACCAAGACTGGGCCAAATTTATTATTTTGATGATTCCAGAACCATGCAGTATACACCAATACTTATATGCTAGATTATCAACCTTTTCTGATCGAGTCCACAATGTTTCTTTCACAATGCAATCGCGTGACCTGAACTCAACTTTATCTTTAAGCTCCATGAAGGAACCAGTTGTCTAACAAGCTTCTCCTATCATTCTGAAGAGAGCTGTCTGTGATGTCCAGCTCATGATACTTTTAATATTCCTTTTATTCTGCCTTCTGCCAGAAAACATGGTTCATCACTATTTATCTGGTATTTTGATGTTATGTACAATGGCCCAGACATGTCGAGCAATACATGTATGTGTAGTGCTTTGAAACTGCAAGACAAGACACTATATCAAATATTTTTTTGGATTAGATTGGATTTGAATAATTTCAAACTATAGTAATGAGTCACCTTGCAGTAGATTTTGATATGTTTTTCTCTTCTTCTCAAATGCTCATTTTCTAATTTTATGAAGGGCCATGGTGAGGACATAAACGCACAATTATGTTCAGTTTTTGAATGAAGGTTGGAAATTCAAATGTACATGTATGTGAGCCTGAGATAGGGTGAGTTTGAGAAAGTCCATGGACAAAATGATTACTATTTCTGTTTTCAAATGGCTCAATATTTCAATTATATTAGCATTGCTGGAATTATTGAAAAAATGCTTGTCTTTTATGACAATGTACTAGAATATGCACCATTGGTTTTGTCATGCACAACAAAGTAGCTTAAATTCCTTTGGGGTTTTCTTTTCATCTTTTATGATTACACAAAAATATATACTTCTTAGTTAGATTTAGTGTTTGAAAATGTTCTTAGGGAAATGAATATAATGTTTATTTAAGTTTGGGGCTTTTTGTGTATGTGACTTTTCAATTATTATAAAACAAACTATCATAAACTGTTTTTTTCTTTTTAAAAACGATTTGAATTCCATTTTGGAATTGTGTACCTACAATTTCATCTTTGTCATTTAGTGATTGTAAAAATTGAAAGACAGAATTTAATAAGAGTAAGAATAAAAGCACATGTGATAACTCATGTCAATGATCAAAATATTTTATTTCAATTTCCAGTCATAAATTAGATTGCATAGATACATGTAACTTTGATTTTAAACAATGCATTGAGATTTCATAGGTTCTGATGCTTCAATTAATTAACTCACTAGGTGGTAGGTTGATTAAAAGATACATACATGTACCATTCTTGCTTAACAAATATTGATTATTAGCCAAAGATGATGCAACTTTTTCAAATTTAATATTCATTGTAAGCCTTAATATTATGTTATGAAATTATTCATAAAGAAGAAAAATGCCTGGCTTTGTGTAGAATAGCTTGTTTTTAACAATCTTTGGCACTTGTAAAGTTTTCGACAATGACATGGTGTGATCCAAATGAAGAAGACATTTAGTACATCATACTTACTTATTTTTGAAGGCTCTGTTGATAAATGATTTGACCATTAAATTTTGCTACCATTACATGAATCTGTTCTTAGTTCTTCTTTTTATGATCAATGTCATTATTTTCAGCTGAGATAATTTTTTGCGTTATGATAAAAATAAAATCATGAATAAAATTCATACTATACAGTGTGAGTTAAAAAAAAGTTTACACCTAGAAAATTGCTGATTATTTTAGAAATCATCTATGAACAGTAAATGATTATACATCTTATGAAATAGTGTTTTATACCAAATCATTTGGTATCATTTTTGTGTGGTATGTGTTCACGCTTGGATGAACACGAGGCATTGTCTGCGAGAGTGCAAAAATTGATTTGCGCCAAAGTTGCTTATGTGATGTTTGAATAAAACAATTGGGATTTGGGAATTAATTCGGTCTTTGCAGATCCAAATAACATCCTTAACAAAATTAATCATGCCACACATATCAAATATCGAATATCAGATATCAACGTACATTTGTGCGTGTGTGTGTGTGTGTGAATTTGCTTCTGCAAAAAGCATATCCAATGCATTTCATTTGATACATTCAATTCATTCTCTCACTCCGCTAATCCCAATATACACGTTGGCATCACTTTGGCGTAAGTCAATTTTTGCACTCTAGCAAACAATGCCTCATGTTCATCCAAGCGTGAACACATACCACACAAAAATGATACCAAATGATTTGGGATAAAACACTCTTTCATAAGATGTATAATGATTACCTGTTCATAGATGATATTTTTAATAATTAGCAATTTTCTAGGTGTAAACTTTTTTTTGACTCACACGGTATAACACATGATTGCAGAGACCTTATAAAAGAATCAACATATACATTGATTTGCAAGGGTTTGTCGAAGTCTTACCTGCTAAATACACTTAGATCGAAATACCACAAACTACTTTCTCTTTATTCTTCTTTCATTCTATACACCTCAAACTAAATATACACATAACAAGAATCTCAAGCATTCATGGATATAAATATCTTCAAACTTATTTCTTACTTCTCCCATCCTCACCAAATGCTCTCCACTGCCTCCTCCCTCTCTCTCTCCCTCTCTACCTACCTAGATTTATAAGGTATTAAGTTGCGTAGCATATGGGACAAGATAATTTTGAATATTAATAACACTGAGTGGGGGACGGGGCGGGCTGAAAGCATAATAATTTTCAAAAGGAAATAGTGGTAGTCAAATGGAAGATCACTACATCGATAGATTTAGATAAAAATGGAACTCAATTTCAATAGCCTTGTGCGTCACTTATTGAAATTTAAGAATACGAATTGTAAAGTGTACAGCTAGTGAAATTTCCCCTATTACCTACTCCGAACATGATATCTAAAAGCAAAACATTAGGGTATTGAAATGGACATCGAGTCGATTTCTTGAAAGCCGTTGCGATCTTGTTTTTAAAGTGACTCGGTAACACTGTTGAAAGTTGATGAAAAACTTGCATAATTTGTGTATGAAATGTTACTTATATATTCCGTCTACTGTACTAACCCTCTAACATGCAAAAAATCGTGAAAAAAATTCTCAGACCACAAAGATATCTATGGTTTTCTGTGAAGATGTCACTTTGCAACACTCTCTAACAGTGATTAACAGTAAATTCTCCCAACTATTTTGGAATTTTTCCAACCGTTTTTCCATTAAAAAAAAACATAAGACGTGCTTTTAAAAACTGTCAACACTTTAATGTCTGGAATGGTAAATAGAGCCAATTCATCGCTTTGTGACGATTTACATTCACCCAAAATGTAATTAAATTGTAATAAAACAGTTGGAAGAATTAAGGAATCGATCAGACAAGTTTTTCCCAATTTATGTCATAAATAATGGTCCGTTTTCACTCAAACTTTCAGAGTGTCTTTAATTGTACATCTAGCATTGAAGTCACTACCTTAGCACCATTTTCTCTCGTCCGAACAATGTTTCCAAGTCCTTTTAATGATTTATGTCTGACGAGAGGAAATTATGGAAATCAAATGGGAGATCGCCGCATCCATTAATATCAAAGGAAATGAAGGAAATAATGCGCGCAGATTTATACCAAATACAGGAAGCGCAGTGTCAATTCTTCTCGAAGGCCGGGTTCGCGTACGCTCCCTCGGCCGTGCCGCCGTCGCCCTTCCTCTCCTTCATCTCCTTCATCTCTTCCGGAGTATACACCTCCTTCATCTTCTCGTCTTTGATCTTCTTCTCCTCATCGTCCGCGCCGTCTTCGGGCTTCTTGCAGAAGCGCTTGTAAGGGAGGTAGATGGCGGCGATAAGGATGCCTTCGAAGAGGGTCATGAGGAAGATGAGGAACGGCACGCGAGCGGCGAGCTCCGCCTCCGGGTGAGGGTAGAAGAGAGCGATGATGCTGTTCGCCATCAAGGCATTCTGGACACCTGAGAAAAGAGTAATAATGAAAGATGAATGCAAGTGAAATTGTTCAATTTGGAGAATCGAGCGAAAAAAGAAAGTGAAACCCAACGAATAGGCCTATTGGAAAATGATAGGGAAAAAAATGACACCCCTCCGATTCCAAAGGCATTAATCCTCATTACCAGGTCCCTCGGAGAGGACCTAAAGCCGTCGGCCGTCTGGCTGCTTACTTACAAGCATGTATGCTTTCTTAGCAGTCAGGTAGAATAACCACAACCAAATTAATAGTAGCTTGGCGGACAGAAAACACTGATTCCATTTTATAATGGGAAGGTAGTTTTCATTATAGCTATAGGGAGACCCGGAGAGCACACGTTTGTTGCAACATGCATGATCATGTACCTAAGGTTTGTTCCCCATAGTTTTTTGCCCCATAAGGAATTGAGAAATTAATCTTTAGGATTATGAAAATTTGGAGTGACGCATCGCATTCACGAATCTTATTTATTTTCTTCAGATCATGCGAGTATTCCCTAAATTCCATAAGTATGAATCTTCAGAATTTCGAGCATTATATACCACCTGATTCGAATTTTCCATATACATGTATTCTGTAACCTATATTACTCCAAGGAAACGTAGAATCGAAGTCATTTACCGGAAAGTAATTAGTAAACACGTTTTTCAGAATAACAGACAGACCTTATTAAAAAAGAACCATTCGGCCTGAATTCACAAAGGAGGTTTGTTGTAGACAAACCTAGGTTTATGTGCGTCATATGACGCGTTTCAGACTTGGGTTCAGACCTTGGTGTGAATTACATTTCACAAAAGAGGTTTGTCATCAAACCTAGGTTTATGTGCGTCATAATTATGGCGCGTTTCAGATTTGGGTTCAGACCTCGGTCTGAATGATATTTCACAAAGGAGGTTTGTCCACAAAATTCCTATCTGAATTCGGGCCATTGAGTTCTGCATTTGAAACCTTCTGGATAAGGAATGCTTATCTAATTCGGATCGGCAAACCTCTTGAGTATAGCAACCACCCTGTCGCTCTTTAAAGACACAAACGCTCCTGTTTCGTCACTCTTTTCTTTCCCCTCTTCTTTTCCGTTGTTTCCTTCAATGCTTTTCCTTCACATTTTCCATTTTCTTTCCATTTCAAAAGTTACATCTTGACACTCTACCTGTTTCCAAGGAGATTGTGACGATAGCCGCATTCGGTTTGATGCAGGTGATCTTGGCGATTAGGCTGCCGCACAGAGCACCGCACAACGGTAGCAGGAACGCCGCCAGATAGACGTTCCAGGGAGCGTCGAAGATGTAGAGCTGGAACGGCAGACTTGTGGCGAGCGTGATGGCCAGGACTATGGTTGATATAGGTTTGAGTAACTTCATGGCTTTATCCTGGAGTTTAGGCCACTTGTACCTGTGAAAGGGGGATTGAGATGGTCAGAAAGAACGTGTGGTTCGTCATCCGATAGTTTTAAATAATTTACTTGGGATTACGAGGCCTTTAAACTGTCTTACGAAGGTCCTACAATTGCAACATCTAAATGCAAATAATCCTGTTCCCTCAACTATTTCTGCTTTGAAGCATCAGACAGCTTTCTAAAGGAATATACATTGTATGTGAAGTATTAGTATTTTTATCATCAAACCTCTCATTCGGGCTATCTCGAATACATGTATGTAAACACGATCCACTTGAAATTTTGATTATTTGCCATTATCATACACATCTTAAATAAAATCGGTTAACTAACGTATTATGTTTTGTTTCAGTTGAACCGCACCATTTTATGTGTGTAATTTCCATTGTATTATTTCCTTTTCTCCTTTTTGTGTTTTTAGTTTTTGCATTTTGTGTATGGTCATTCACCTATTAGTTTATGTAACTTTTTGATGATCTAATCACTTCGTAAATTCCTTTAATGTATTTTCTTTTTTATGGTGTTATCCATATTTGTAAGAAATGTTTCATTGTATTTTTTGACTTCGCATGTCTTTATGAAAGAGGTGAATACATTCAATTAAGAATAAAAGACAGGTAACGGCAAGTAACACCATGTACGTGGGAAAATTCATGGCCAAAATACGACATTTTCTCCTTTCTATTTCTATTTTTGTTGACAGAAATGAGTAATTTCGTCGTCTCTTGTGTACCGTCCCCACCACCATCAACATCATCAAAATCATATTATTGTCATCATCGTCCACTAACCGAATGAGCATCCCGATCCCGATGGGTATGATGAGGAGGACGAGCTGGATGGCGATCTCGCCGAACGGCGTGCTCAGCGACTCGTTGTCGTCGGTCAACCTCGTCGTATAGATGAAGAGGTTTAGCGGCATCATCCCCATCGCAAGGATGTTGGAACAGAACGTCATCGTCAGGCTGAGCACGTAGTCGGCATCGAGGATGACGCTGAGGGAGTTGCTTAGGTACCCACCTGGAGAATGAGGATCGGAGAGATGGATTTGGATTAAAGGCATCCGGTAACTTTGTCTTAGATCCTTAAACAAAATCCTTGATTTAGCTCGTGCTGCAATGATCATTATAGACATTTAGGTCAGTCAGGAACCACATGACTTTTACAAGCCGATCACCTGTCTGATTATCAAGATATTTATGATTGAAAATCGAAATCAAATTTTGCGTTTGCCAAACGGTTTTCATAACCCTACAGTCTAATGGAGAAAACGAGTATGGTAAATCCGGTCACTCAGAGTGTTTTACTTTTTTGAGGCACTTCTTATGATCATTTTGAAACCCTTTTTTAGGGCTTTAATATAACATCATATCACATACACTGATAGCACGTAGGGCCGTGCATCTCAGATTTAACATTGTTAAACGATCCCTTTAAGGTAAACATGGAAATTACAAAATAACTATACCCCTTACCCCGGCTTAAAGCTAGATCGCCATTTTACTCGAAATGCCCATATCGGGAACACAATCGTAGAGACTGGAAAAATAATAATTTATCATCGAAATTATATTACGGGTAATTTTTTTTAGTGAATCTATTTTTGATTGTATTTTCAATATACTATTGCAATTTTTGTTTTACATTGTTTTACCATGATGAAAAACAGCTTTGCTGATCACGTTTTTATCCTGTATCAATATGTTTCAATAAATAAATAAATAAATGAATTAAACAAAAACCCATCTCAGTGACGATTTACCCATTGTATTGCTTATATAGAAATCATTTTCTGGTAATGTGACGTATCATGTCGTGTTCGCACATGACAATGGGTGACGTATTAGGCCACTGAATAATGATCGAAAGAGGTCATTGCTGTTATAAATACAGTACTACACTAAAAAAAAGTAAATGTTCGAGGAAATGAAATTCAATAGTCAATGTTGAGTTGAAGTGGGTATATCCTCCTCTACTTTGCAAAGGATCGTTCCACTTAAAGTGCTCTCCAGCTTGACCTATATATAGCGACATGAGATGATTTCCTCCGTTTCACATAAATACGACGAAAGATAACAAACGACGCCCTTTTTTTTTGGGGGGGGGGGCGTACCGGTCTTACATGGAAACATTAAATGCGAATTTACATGGCTATGGTTAGGGGTGCAGGAGGTAGTCCAAGTGTCTTCTTGTCTCGTACCCTTCTCCCTTTCCCTTTCTCGCTATTCCCTTCTTTTTAATCTTTTTCACCAATCAATGGGGAGGGGGCACTTGCCCCCCCCCCGCATGCCCCTTGTATCTACGCCTCTGCTGACACTCATGTTATGAATTTAGTTTACACGTCGAAGTGTGTTGCTTTAATATTGAAGTCACGTGCTCGTGAAGGTCCGGCATATTGTTCAAGAACTTGAAGTGTTCAAATATTAAAGGTACTAATTTCAATCGTCGCAGCAAATGTAAGGGATAATCATGTTTCTTACCAATCGCAACTATTATGTACATTCGAGATAGGAGAATGCAAACTTGCCATTGTTTGGAGGACTTGCGATTAATTCGGATCAACTTCGCAACACTTTATAAGACGAGGTCACATAGGCAGTATGCAACAAAATGATGCTATATCATCCCCGTATTTCCCATTCATTGTGTTAATACTATTTCAATTTTTTTTTTAACACACCTGCATGATTTTGTTTCCCTTTAAATGTTTTGCACATATTCCATGAGGATCCAAGCCAGTTTACAGTCCCAAAGCGAAAAAGTGATATTTCTGTAAATCTATGCACAAAACGGATAGAGCAAAGTGAGGGGATGACATCATCAACGCACTAATGTGCATAATTATACGCCCATGCATTCGATACATTTCACTGTTTCATGAAATTACTTTCTTATTTTTCATTCGATTATGATGGAAGTTTCAATGCTTTTGTGTGTTTAATTTTTCTTTATTCATTCAATTCACCTTTCAAATCGGCCGGACTTGCCCTTTAATATCAGGATACACATGGTTGAAAGCTATTAGAAAGTACTAATTTCCTTCCTCTATAAGTATACAACGAAACTTCACCCAACTTCTATTGTATTTCATAACGACAACAAATGGTGTTATGCGTGATATTACATCACCATTCCGTTATTAAGAGACACACAATTAGTAATAATAAGAAACTGAGTGAAGAAAGTTATTGCTTCAGATAAATTATGAAAGCGTTGGAGCATGGGAAATAATGGAAGTAGGCATTTACTAAGGAATTGGTAAAACCAAGGAGTCAAACGTAATTATACAAAATGTTTATGTGTAGGATTGAGGGCATCGTAATCTTTTAGACTATAAGTATTGGATTTGAAGATCTGCTGCGGATTTTGAAATTATCAATTTTTTCTTCTTTTCTGTTTTCCAACGAGAATCTTTTCTTCGGGTGAGATTTGCAAGGCCTGTGCTGAACTAGGTCTTGCTAAAACAACAACCGACAAACAAAAATATCATACATGGGCCTACAGTTGTCATTTTGTTCATAATTTTGCTTCAAATACAAGTAAAAATCAAATATCACGATATGAACTAGACAAAATATGAAACGTGTTTAAACTACTAAACTAACATACACCGTAACTCCAATTCTAAATGAAAATCTAAAATGTAACTGGTACCGTCAAGTACTTAACACAATTTTTTTAAAATCTCAGTACAATGCCAATACTTTAGTCCTTTACATTTAACCAGGGAGGTGATTTATAACTATGCGACTCCTTAAGTACTTCATTAAGTGACAATAAACTATGCAGGCATAATTAACAAAACTGATTTAATAACTACTTTCGACTCCAGCTAGGCATGAGTGGTGTAACTTGATCAAGGGGCCTCAAGAGTTATTAGTTCTTAGCGCGTCAGTATTTGCAACATTCGATGACACCTTTATCCCGTCTATACTCATCTACATCCAAAGAGCGCTTCCCATTGTGATTTGAAAGCAAGACGCATCAAACACACAACTATTTCAAGAAGTTCGTGAAACGTCTCGAGGACGTTGAAACGCTTATAGAACGTTCATTAGTGTCGGTTATTCGAGGGCCTTAAAACGTTTAGAGAACATTTTGTGTTACCCGGAGAGCGGAGTGAATACTGGATGGAGGAGAGGAATGCCACTTCTATCTTTTAGAATATAATGTTTTGGTGAAAGTGATTAAAGAACTACAGATAGTGTAAGTACGTTCATGCTCTTGGCACAATGTTCTACGTGACCCAGAATGAAACGGGGACCGCTAATGAGACGAATGCCACTTTATCCTGGACTTGGGCTCCGTTGGCCTGGGAATGGTGGGAGGTCCTCCAACTGCTTCTGGCCCTGGCTGGCATCGTCGGAAACTTCCTAGTGATGGTGGTTCTCTTCCGGGTCAGGCGGTCGCGTTGCTCGACCGATACCCTGATCGCTGGGCTAGCTCTGGCCGATTTTCTGACCTCGGTGTTCATCATACCGCACAGGCAGGTGGAGACGCTGCCAGATACCACATCCGCGCAGCTCTACTGTCGAATCATCCACTCCTCGTTCTTCATGTGGGTCACCATCTCAGCGTCCATCTTTACGCTGACCACCATCTCGATTGAGAGGCTTGTAGCGGTCGTTCGACCGTTCCAGTTCAAACGCATCTTCTCACCGGAGAGGACGTTGGTGATCGTCGCTGGTATCTGGCTCGTGTCCTTTCTACTCAACTTTGTGATCATATTCGTCGTCTATTTCGAAGACGGCTCCTGCGTGTTCGGTTATACATCGGTTTGGCACGGCAAACTCACGGGGATCATCGTCTTCTTATTCGAGTTCCTCTTCCCCGTCGTCACCATGCTGGTCGCCCACGTGTTCACTGTCAGGGCTCTTCGCCGAAGCTCGCACACCAACGCCAGTAGCGAAACCAATAATTTTATCCTCCAAGCCCGGCGGAAGATCACACGAATGCTCCTGGAGGTCATCATCGTCTTCATCATCTCATGGACACCCGATCAGGTATTCTACTTCGCAATCAACGTCGGGCTCGTCGAGGCCAGCAATCTATATAGCCCTTTCTACCGGTCCTTTGTCGTCCTCGCCTTCGTCAACTCCTGCGTCAACCCGGTGATCTATGCCGCGAGGAATCCGAACTTCAGGAAAGCGCTCATGGAGCTTTGTGGATCTGTCCGTAGTCTTCGGCCCATCTTTGCTGGCATGGAGACCAGAGATAGCCAAATGAGGATGCTTGATGGGGAGACAGCATCAGGTTCGAATGCGGACATTTCACCAAATAGAAATTGAAGAGGCATCCTGCTAATGTTTCATACCCGAATCCTCTGAATTCATCTTCTCCAAAATGTCTCAGTCTGTACTCAACGGCTGTGAAGTATTATTTAACAACATGTATTCTGAAGATGAAATCGGCAAACCTTTTTCCTTACCCCCGTTTACTTTCAGCTAGGAAACTGATTGTTGAGGAAATTGGATTTGTGTTGGGGGGGGGGGGGGGGTGTGCTCGCCTATTTTGTTCTTCTTAAAGTAGCCCTTTTAAGAATGGGCTGTATTTTGTGTGTTTCCATTCTTGACTTAAATATGGTAATTTCCAAACTTGCTAACTACATGAACATAAAAAGTGGTTGTACTTTGACCAAAAATGGGGGAGGGGGTGGGGGTGGTGAGGGAGTCGGAAATTCGCCAGAAGGGGCAAATTGCCCCCTCGCCATCATTTAAATACTTGTGATGAAATACACTTAACATGTGAAAAGTGGGCAAATCATCTTTTGATAATACATGTGTATGACATTAATTGTTTTCAAAATTAAGGTCGTTATCTTCAACAGCGGAGCGACGCCGATGATTTTTTTTTTTTAACCTTCCTTGGCTTTCAGACTTTACAACAAGTCTATGAAGAATCGCGATATTATTGCTCAGGCCTTTATTTTGAACATCTTGAACATTCAGTGTAAGTTTCATTTGATTCTGTGAGAAATCATTTTCTTTGTTTTACCAGAACTCAAGTTTATCTTTAATACCCTTTCAAAACGGGTGTATATAAATTGTTCTCTCTCTCCGACTGCACACAGGTCTTGTTATTAAACACAAGTCTCTTCTGAAGTTTACGAACAACCCACTAGTAAAGTATTAGTTATTGTTGTAAATGATGCTTGTTGTTTTTACTTTGTAAAGGAAAAGTTGGTGACCAGTGGTATCATTTTCGTTTATATACTATAGTAATAAGTAAAAAGCTGTTTGAATGAACGAATATTGTTTGTCTCACAGGCACTTACTGGATATAGGAAACGTAGCTTTGCCTATACTGGTCCGCCGTTGTATAACAAACTCCCACTTTCTGTTCATGAACATCATTACATTTGTTCAAAGAGCAATGCCGTCTTTTCATGCATTTACTGTGACTCTGTAACCTTTTGCCGCATTTATCTATGTACCTTAACCACTTGCGTTTAAAAAAAACACCAATTAATGTGTTTGTAAAATTATATCGTTAACTTTCACAAGCGCAATAAGTTTACTCTACTTTATTCCTTCTGTAATTATTTTCAGTATTTCTATTTATTTATTTTGTTTTGTTTTTGTTTAAGGCGTGGTTTTTGTTAGTGACATACTTTGTTTATTTAAAAATAATTGATAATAGATATTGTATGATTCACATAGTGCTATTTTCAAAAGATATGTGTTTATGTTGATATTTTACATGAATAATGTTTGTATGACTGTATTTAAGTTTTTGTACTGTTATTGTAATATGCAGGGCTTTCTTGAAAAAGTAGGTCCACTGGCTACCAGTGGAACTGAATGAAACCATCCTGCTGAAAGAAATCATGAACAAATAAATAAAATTGGGGTTTATAGCCGAGCATTCAAATAATACGAAGTGCTGAGGCAAACCCATTTATATAGGCTACGCTAGCGATATACATAATGTCTCCTGTATACTAATCTTTGTTTCAATTCTTTTGTCATCAAGAACGAGAAAAGATTGTAATATCAATAAATCTAAGTATGTGAAAGTCATTACAAGAATTGTTTCTTTTTATATACATCAATCCTTGTATAGAATGAGGAAGTAGAATGGAAACAACACCTCTGCACCGGGTAATTATAAGAAACCCAAAACTTTGAACCGGTCACACTCCCAAACCGACCAATCCTCGGTAATTCGTGGTAATGTATGTTTTTGTTCGGTCTCTTGTCGACCTGCCGTCGGTGTGAGTGGGGTATAAATGACTCATCTTAGAGAGTGAAAACTGTAAATCTTATAAACCACAATGTCCGTTTATATATAGAGCCCATTAAAATATGTTTGTCGTCAAGTGTGGTATTTCACCGACAGAGATTCATTCAATTTTCAATTTCAATTTCAACAAAACATTACAAATCAATTATAAGCATTTAAAACAAATGTAAGAAATACTTGTTGGAAACAGAGGGGTCCACTAAAAAGCAATGCTTGTACAAGTGTGAACACCTCGAATGCTACTTATGAATAAGTAGGGAGGCGCGATAGCTCAGTCGGTAGAGCAGTGGTCTCGTGATCCGGTGACCCGGGTTCGAAACCAAGTCGATGCGCTAGTGCCCTTTGGTAAGGCATTAATCCTCATTACCAGGTCCCTCGGAGAGGACCTAAAGCCGTCGGCCGTCTGGTTGCTTACTTACAAGCATTTATGCTTTCTTAGCAGTCAGGTAAAATAACCACCACCACCACCACCACATAATGAGTAATTAAATTAACTAATCCGTAACTTCAAAAGGAACTACAAAATGGGGGAAAGAAAAAAAAAGGGGGGGATGCCAACATATAGCATGCGGTGCCAAAGCGTCGGTTGGGGGGGGGGGGGCATGTACTCCATCGAAAAGGGGGAAAAGATAAAACAATATTTAAAAAATGAGTAAAAGAAGGGAGAAACAATTTTATTAAAAAACCAAGCACTACATGTAGGCCTACATGTACATGAACATCTTCAACACAAAATCCCTTCAAGATCCCTTCAAACTTGTAGGTAGTCCTAGCTACATCAGGTTAATGACATCTCGCGTGCAAAGGGGACGTGGAAGAAAATAAACACTGAAATACTCACCAGGGCACGACCCATCGAGTACCAAGCCGATGGCCGAGGCATTGTCTAGACTGAGCGCCTTTGCGAGCCCGAAGGCGAGCGCGGGCATGATGAAGAACTGACAGAGCATCCCGATCAGCACCGCCCATGGTCGACGAAGTCGCTCCCAGATGAGTTTGAGGTCGATGGTGGTCCCCATGGTGACGAAACTGACGATGATGACGGCTAGCATGAGGTAGTTGACGATGGTGTAGATGGGGTTAGGGATCAAACTCGTCTGCGACAATGAAAATAAAGTTCATGTGAGTTCATTTACTTGTCAGGCAGCTTAGTGGAAGATTCGGGGGGTGGGGGGGTTCAAACCAATGTGACATACAAACACTCCATTCACAAAAGAATTAGTGTGCACTGTTTAAAAAAGAAAATACCTGAAAGGCACCTAAATGGTTTGAAACCCTTTTGCTCCTTTTCTTTCTTTTTCCCCTTTTCCGTCGTAGGGGGGGGGGGGGGGCGGGGGGGGGGGGTCAGAAAACCTCTGAGGATTGCATACCTTTTATTAAGACCTGCAAGAGAACAAGATGTAGTAAGTGCATCTCGTCAGCCCTTCATCTCTATAATATTGGAAATTCATGACGTCAAATTGGAAGAAATCAGCCTTTGTCAGAAAGCGTGAATATCTAATAGGGCCTCTATTTTTATTATTGGACATTTTTTTTCAACTGTCACAAAACGTGAATGTTTAGGACCCTTTCTATCTCCTTTTGTTGCTGGAAATTCAATAAATATCGCACCACCCTATGCGAAATGGTTTCGCGATGGCCCTGTAAAACTGGACATCATTTTTTCTGCTACAGCCCATGAATATGGATGTACTAAAGGTATACATTTGAAAACTAACTTACTTTCATGTTCAGGTAGTTAACTGTTCATCCTGACAGTGAATTTACAAGAATAATATAAACGTGGGTTCGGTTTGAAACGCTCACGGTTGTGACATGTCATACCTTTCAAAATGACAAGTCAGTTTTTACTTTTCCTTGACAAATCTCCATTTTATCAAGAATGCTCAATTTAGACTGAATTTGTTGCGACGAACAAATAAAGATGCTGTATTGCTGGAATCCTCGTTTTGTTATCAGTGGGGTAGCGTGGATTCGGCCATTAATGGGCACTGATATCAAGGATGGGGGCAGCAGACTTTCGATGAAATGCAAGAAAACAAGATCGATGAATGAGTGGAGTGTATTGAAGGGGATGCACCGTTCTTTCTCTCTCTCTCCCCCTCTCTCTCTCTGTATCTCTCTCTCTCTCCTTCTCTCTCCCTCTCCCCTCTCTCTCTTTCTCTCTCTCTCTCCCTCTCTCTCTCTCTCTCCCTCTATTTCTCTCCCTTCCATTTATCTAAGTTCCGAATTCTATTAGGGGGCACTAGCCCCTGGTACCCCACCCAGTGGCGTAGACAGGTTCGTACACCTGGGGGGGATGACTCAGGGGCGGATCTAGCTTTTTGCTAAGGGGGGGTTGACCAATAATGACGATGCGGAGCATCGTCCACGAGCCGCGAAGCGGCGAGCCGATTTTTTTTTTTGGTGTTTATTGGAACCCCGTAAGTGATGTTTTCCTGGCATCTATTAACACAATGGAGACCATAAAAAGCAGTGCATGATAACGTCTTTTTAAATCAAGTAACAGTTAAATACACAGTTATATCCAGAGTTATCATGTGTTTGGTTAAGTTACCAGATGAGTTGAATATCTTCTCACAATATTTGCACTTGAAAGGGTTTCTCTCCAGCGTGCGTTCTTTTTTCTTTCTTTTTTTCTTTTTTTTCTTCTTTTTTTCCCCTTTTTTTTGATTTGTTTTTTGGGCCGCCCAAGGGGGGGGGGGGGGGGTTTAAACCCCCTAAACCCCCCCCCCCCCCCCCCGTAGATCCGCGCCTGTTTAATCTTGTGGTTATATTGTGGTTTCCAAGCCACAAGATAACCACAAAATACTTGTAAGATTTTCTTTTTTTTAATAATAATAATAATAATAATGTAACTTATATCGCGCCAAATCCACTCTGTGGAGTGCTCAAGGCGCGTGTGAACAGGAAAAACGATCAAGACTTGAAAAGGAATTTTTTGAGATGAGTTTTGAAAGAATCAGAAGATAAACATTTTTTGATGTCTTCAAGAAGGCCATTCCATAATTTAGGACTAGAGTATGCAAATGATCTTTCCCCCCACGTTTTGGTAATTTTGGGGGTCACGAGAAAATTGGAAGTGGATGAGCGTAGAGGTCTTGCAGGAGTGTAGTTTTGGATTAGAGAGATAAGGTATTGAGGAGCAGAGCCGTGAACGCAATGGAAGGTTAGCAACAAAATTTTGAAAACAATGCGATCTTTTACTGGGAGCCAGTGTAGCGACTGCAAAACTGGGGAAATGTGGGTACGCTTGGTGGTCAGAGAAACAATACGAGCTGCAGCGTTTTGAAGCTTCTGGAGTTTGAACAGTAGATTCTGGGGTAGATTGATTAGGAGGGCATTGCCAAAATCAAGACGGGAGGAAATCAGAGCATGTACTAATTTTTCGGTGGCAGACTTGGACAAATATTTACGAATAAAACCGATATTACGCAATTGGTACCTTACTGATCTGCAAATATTAGAAACTTGGTCAGACATTGTCATATGTGAGTCAAACATAACACCGAGATTGCGACACGTTTGTGACAAGTGAAGTATGTGGCCAGAAAATGAAATGCAATTGATATTAACTTTACTAAGCTGTACTTTGGAACCAAAAATAAGGAATTTGCATTTGTCAAAATTTAATTTCAAGGAACGTGCGAGCATCCAATCATGAGCATCAGCCATGCAAGATTCAAGGCGATGAACGGCTCGTTCTGCAGCGGTTTGATCTGAATTGAAGGAAATCATAAGTTGAATATCGTCTGCATAAATATGATAATCTATGCCATGTTGTAACAAAACTTGTCGCAATCCAATTAAATAAATTGAGAAGAGAGTAGGCCCGCCCACAGAACCCTGTGGTACTCCACAAGAGAGAGGCAAAGCAACTGATTTGCAACCATTAATACAAACGATCTGAGAGTGGTATGACAGATAAGACTCGAACCATTTGTATGCCTCACCCTTGACATCAAGTGAACTAAGTGTGTTCAAAAGGATAGTGTGATTAACGGTGTCGAAGGCGGAGGACAAGTCTAGCAGCAGGAGAGCAGTTGAGTTACCCCTATCCATCCCTTGCAGGATATAGTTGGAAACATTCACAAGCAGTGTTTCCACACTATGATGGGTTCTGTAACCTGACTGGAAAGGGTCGAACAAATCATTGTCCAGAAAATAATCCGAAAGACGAGAAAACACAACCCTTTCAAGAATTTTGAACAAAAAAGGTAGGTTTGAAACTGGTCGATAATTTTGGAGGGAATTTCGGTCCAGAGAAGGTTTCTTCAACAACGGAGTAACATGAGCTATTTTCAATGAGGAAGGAACATGTGCCAGCTCTAAACTCAAGTTAATCAAGTAAGAAAGGATGGGAGCGAATGTGGAGGAACAGTCCATTAATAATTTAGTGGGAACAGGGTCTAACTGACATGATTTGGGGGGTAGTTTACGTAAGAGTGACATAATCTCCTTAGGGGTAGTAGGTTGTATTACTTCAAAGGAAGAGGAAGTAAGGGGATGGTGTGGTGTTTCGTCAGGTGATAAACTGTCGCAGATGGTCTTGACTTTCGTCTGGAAGAAGTGGGTGAATGTAGAGGCCATTTGCTGGCTGTCCGTGTGGGCTGGAAGTGGTGATGACTGTCGACGATTCAGAAGTCGGTTTGCTACTGAGAAGAGCTTTCTGGAATCATTCCGACAGTCTTCAATAAGATCTACAAAGTATGAGCGCTTCGCCCTTTTCACAAGTGAATTTACGAGGTCACTTGTACCGTTTTACCGTCTGAATTGGCTTTCACCTTGTGAATGCGGCTAATAACAATAAACGCAATTACAATAATGAATAGGAATATTATTATCATCATCATAATTATTATTATTATTAATATTATAATTGTTATCATTATTATTATTACTATTATTATCATCATTATGACTTATTAAGTAAGCAAATATCATTCCCCAAAACCTGGGGGGGATGATTGTACATGCCATCCCCCCCACCTTGTGAGGTGGGGGGGATGCATCCCCCTCATCCCCCCCGTTGTCTACGCCCCTGAGTCCCCACCACGTACGCCCCTGCCTAAAGCTATGCCACTGTTTGTTATAGACTCCTCATGTCTCGAAGCAGGTTATACAAGATTAGACATGCAACAGGTCACCAATTATGTCATAGAGTCTGACCAGGAGGGGACAAATACGATATCTTTTGGTTCCTCAGAGATAAGTCGCACATCAATCTGAATTAACCGTGACAGGGTTGTGCCGATGCAGCGGTATGGATATCATTTTAAATAATGATAAGCATCGGCCCCGAAAGATCAGAAAAAAGCAAAACTTGGGATGGATGCCTCGAACCTTTCTTTCTTCTTCTTTTTCTTCTTCTTCTTCTTCTTCTTCTTCTTCTTCTTCTTCTTCTTCTTCTTTTTTTTCTCATCCTTCTTCTTCTTCTTCTTCTTCTCCTTCTTCTTAGCGCCTATTGCTAATACAAAGCTATCAATAAACCTTAATCTTGGACATCCTCTTGTTCTCATACCATTAAAGGCATATGAGATGCATGAGCTACGTGTCATCAGCGTCTGTGATATGGTGTAATATTGAAGCCCTAAACAAAAAATCGCGCTTCAAAATTATCATGAAGTGCCTCAAAAAAGTAAAAACCTTTGAGTGACCGGTTTTACCATACTCGTTGTCTCCAATAGACTGTAATGCTATGAAAACCGTTATAGGAAAACGCAAAATTTGATTTCGATTTCCAATCATAAATATCTTGATAATCAGACAAGCGATCGGCTTGTAAAGTCATGGGGTTCCTGGCTGACCTAAAGGTTTATAATTATCATTGCAGCATGAGCTAAATCCAGGATTTTGTTTCAGAATCTGAGACGAAGTTACCCAATCCCTTTAAACTGTCCTTCAATTTCCCCAAACTTTGCTAGGCCAAGAATGCTGTCATGTGCTTAAATGTTTGTATATGCTGGGTATAGAATTGGTCGATACAGTGAAGAGGAGATCCTCGATCTGATATCATAGCCAGCTTCTCTTTCATTAATAATAATGATAATAAAAACGTTACTTATAAAGCGCTTACCATCGAAGTCTCTAAGCGCTATAACAAACAAAATAGACTGATAGACAATTACATATTAGGGGGGGGGGGGGTAAGCGACAGAAATGAGCAGACGTTTAAAGATGACAGTAAGCTCACAATTAACAGAAGATGGTGGAAGAATAAATGGCAGTTTGATATTGTTCCGACGTTGTGATATGATCCTCTCCGCGTACCTGGACATCTTTCATTCTCAGGAATGTTTGTCGTTTATACTTTTGACGTTTTCAGATTTTTATCTTTCCACTTAAATTGCAGAAAAGTCATTAGCAGTTCATGAACTTGACGACTACGATGTATTATACCGAACGGCTAGTGGAAATTATATTAATGATTGAGACGGACAGACAGACAGACAGACAGACAGAGGGGAGAGAGAGAGAGAGAGAGAGAGAGAGAGAGAGAGAGAGAGAGAGAGAGAGAGAGAGAGAGGGAGGGAGTAGTATATGCTCGACAGAATTGTTTAACGTGCTGTCAAACAATTTCTGAAAAATTATCTATTATTGTTGAGGGGCACTTGCCCCCTGTCCTCCCCAAGCGACAGTAATGACAGAAGTGGGCCTACTATGATGATAATAAATGTTGTTGGTGATGATAATAGAAGTAGTAATAGTAGCAGTACTAGTAGTACTAGTAGTGGTAGTAGTAGCAGTAATAGTAGTAGTAGTAGTAGTAGTAGTAGCAGCAGCATTAGTAGTAGTAGTAGTAGTAGTAGTAGTAGTAGTAGTAGTAGTAGTAGTAGTGGTGGTAGTAGTAGTAGTAGTAGTAGTTGTTGTAGTAGTAGTAGTAGTAGTAGTAGTATAGTAGTAGTAGTAGTAGTAGTAGTAGTAGTAGTAGTAGTAGTATAGTAGTAGTAGTAGTAGTAGTAGTAGTAGTATAGTAGTAGTATAGTAGTAGTAGTAGTAGTAGTAACGATATAATTATGAAAAATAGTGAAAAAAAATGACCATGATAATAGTAATGCTGATAAAGATGATAGTATAAAAGAAAAAGAAGAAGAAGAAGGTAAAATAAGAAGAGAAAGAAGAGTAAAGAAGAGAAAAAAGAAGGAGAGGAGCGGAAGAAGAAGAAGGAGAAGAAAAGGAAAATGAAGAATAAGCGTTGGGGAGTAGAAGGAGAAGGTTGGGAGTTGGAGGAGGGAGGAGAAAGAGAAAAGGAAATAGAAGAGAAAATTAGAAGAGAGACAAAAAAAAAAAAACGAAAAATAAAAAGGCGAAGAAGTAAACCTCTCTCAATTTCGACGTTAAAAATTACCTTGACAGTCACAGTTCCGATGTTGAAGACGTACTCGTCGACGGTCATCAGTATCGACATCTCCGAGATCGAGATGTGCCTTCCACGAAGGTTGAATTTCATCGTCTTCGGGTACTCGTCTGACGACGTAAGGACGAACTCGACGTCGGAAGCGTTGACGATTTCGTAGTAAAAGTCGCTTTCGCTCTCGAAGGTGATGGTTACCGTCTCCGCACCGTAGTAGTATAAAACGGTGAAGTTGACTTCGATTTCTTCATCTTCGATTTGGAAAATATCAAACAGAAGAAATTATTTATAATCAAATTAAGAAGCCCATTTGTTCACTGTTAAAAATGATATCATTAAACATATTTATACAGTAGGCTTGCGGGTGCACCATGTGAGAGAGAGGGAGGATTGAGCAGTCCTGAAAAGGACTCTCGGTAATCTTTCTTGAGGGTTTGTTAGTCCTGAAAAGGACTGTTGGTATAGTCTTGAAAAAGACTGTTGGTTATCTTTCTTAGCTTATAGTTCTAAGGAGAACTATAGCGCTTGGAGAGGATGAGTGGCGGGAATGGCTCGACGTTTCGAACGGGTTGACTATCCGTGGTGCACCCGCAAGCCTACTGTATATCTACATCACCATGCAAGCCGACACTTACAAACAGCAATTAAACATATTGTTATAGAGATTTTTTCCCCTTTCACGTTGATCAAAATGTGTCTTTAAAATATTGCAAAGCTAAAGAATATACTATCATATAGGCCTACGTTATTATCATTCTCACCTTAGTCGCTGAAATATATAATGGAATTGAAATCACAAAGCACCGATTTTGTGGATGCAAAACAGGAACCAAATATATTTGCTCGATAGACTTATAAGCTATAAAGTAGAAAAACCATAGACCATAAGTTAGTATAACCTAATCTTTTTCCAGACTTAAACTGAAATTCTTAATGTGAAGGGTAAGGAAACATACATTGAATTCCAACAGAATCTGTGTTGAAAAACAGAAGGACATTAACCAAACTCATTGATCATAAAGTCAACACCTTTCCGGCTCACAGTAGGCTATTATGTTGGGGGGTGTTTCACAAAGATCCTAAGTTGAACTTATCTCTAGGTTGGACTTAACATTTATGGAAAGCCGTCAGCATCTTTGAAAACAATTTGTACAAGTTCTTTTAAAAGGCATAAAATGTTGATTTAAATCATTCATATTTTCTATTATAAAGGAGATTTCATGTTCTTGCTGTGGAATTTATGAAAAGTCCAAAATACTCGAATTTTTGCTTTTGAATATATTTTATTTTAAGGCTACAAATGGCTCTTCACAACTTTTAAGTCCAACTTAGAGTTAAGTTTGACTTGGAATCTTTGTGAAACACCCCCTGATCTATTAATCAGTGTCAAGTCTATACCATGACATCGGACGAACGCTTTCAGTTTACTTATCACGAACTATAATTTTCTGTTTTGAAAATTCGTCGGCGGTTGTACGAACCAATCAAATTGGTCATATACAGTATATCAATGTACGGATTCGTCGTGTCATAATATTGACGACGAATTGTTGGCAAGGCATGAATCAAAAGGTAAAACCAAGGAGTTACCAGTACGAGTTAATAGCTTATAGATCACAGTGTGACTGAGGACCTGTCGGGGTTAGTTTATTTTAAAATAAGGCCTAAACAAACAAAAAAAGTTGTATTGCCCTTTGCGACCGACCCAAACATTTTGAAATCGATGGTTGGCTTTTTAAAAGTTTTTTTTTTTTTTTACCGTTTTTTAGAAAAAAAAATGTTCAAAACTGAGAAATATCAGTCCAAATTAAGAGGGAGTTAAAAAAAGAAAAAAATGAAAAGGTTTCCGACCGACTCATGTTTTGGCAACTAAAGGGAAATACAATATCTTTTTTTCAAGGCCTAATTATTGTAGTAAACTGGCGCTATAGCAAATTATCATATTTATAGTTCACGAATCTACTAACCTTCAAAGATATAGATGGCGTCCGTTCCAAAAGTGGTGTTGATGAGGGCGAGTTGATCTGGTGATGCCGGGGAGGGGTCGACGGCTGAGGTGGGGGCAGGGGCACTGAAAAGGGCAATCAGGAAGGGCGCTATCACAAGCAGTGGGGTGAAGCAGTGGGTCATCTTGGACGGTGAGTGGGACGATGGACTCTCATAACTATTGTTATTGGGAACAAAGAAAGATAATATGGTTGACCTTCAGAAGATGAAGAGGATGATGATGATGATGATGATGATGATGATGATGGTATTGACAAAGCAATTCCCTGAGTGGACGGATCATTGATTATTCATCATCAATAGTGCTCTGTTAGTTTATGAAAGGTTCAGTGACCCAATCTGTTCACTAGACCTGGGTGAAGAGTAGTAACTGTAGAATGATGCCTCGAAATTACGTTGGTACAGGGATTCGACTTCAGACCAGTGATCCATGATGACGCATCACTATCACTATATTCCTCCTCCTCCTTCTCCTCATCCTTATCATCATCATCATCATCTTCATCTTCATCATCATCATCATCATCATCTTCATCTTCATCATCATCATCATCATCATCTTCATCTTTATCATCATCATCTTCTTCATCATCATTATCATCATCATCTTCTTCATCATCATTGTTCTCATCATCATCATCATCATCATCATCTTCATCATCATCATCATCATCATCATTATCATTATCATTATCATCATCGTCATCTTCTTCATCATCATTATCATCATCATCTTCTTCATCATCATTGTTCTCATCATCATTATCATCATCATTATCATCATCATTATCCTCATCACCATCATCTTCTTCATCATCATCATTATTCTCATCATCATCATCATCTTTTTCATCATCATCATCATCATCATCATCATTATCATCATCATCTTCACCATCATCATCATCTTCACCATCATCTTCATCATCATTATCACCGTCATCATCATCATCATTATTGTTATTCCCTTCATCATCGTCACTATCTTCATGATAAATTAATTACACTGTACCAATGATTAAAAATCCTTCAGATAAGAATAACTGAAAACAAGAAATGTAATGAAGATTTGGTTTTACATAAGGCACCCGAACTACGTTGAATTAATATGTTTACTTCAAACTATCTTTTTGAAGGAAAGGTGACAAAGAGGGGAACGAACATCGACAATAATTTTCCATTATTGATAATGGAATCCACTGGTTTAGACAAATCTAAACAATGTTAACAAAATCAAGAAAGAGAATGTATACACGGTCAGATGTGCGGCTGCAACAGTAGAACACTTTATTTACAAACATATAAACAAACATGTACAAAATAAGGCAAGAATGGAAATTGTTTTGTTTACTACATCATTCAAGTAATGGAAGTTGCCCAGTTTACATTATGATATGTATAAAGTCTCGAAACAAAATAAAAGCATATCATAAGGTTCAGAGATTTTCTGCGAGGGGGGGGGGGGAACACGAACAAAAATATAATTTTACCCCGTGATATTCGAGTACTTATCTCACTATGTTCCCATTCTTTCTTTCCCCCATTAAAGTGGCGCAGGAGCACCGGTAATTAGTGAGAAATAGACACGTGCTCAAGGCTCAAGACAACAGTAGAAAGATTCAGATTAGCATGCAACTTTTGCTAGACAGAGCTACAAATTTTGGTGATTTTAATTAAAATCGTAAAACTTCACGAATAGGCCATTTTCGTAATGTAATCAAATGTAATACATACAGGCCCGAATTTACAAATTTGAAACGCTTTGAAACGCGTCATATGACGCACATAAACCTAGGTTTGTCGACAAACCTCCTTTGTGAATTCGGGCCGAAGTCTTTGTGAAGTGCCTATACCTAGCAATAATAATGTATTAAATTTGCATTCTGACTATTGCAATACAATGATATGTAACAGGTGAATGTAATAGCTCGTTGCTCGTTGAATACATTACGAAACTGTCCTATTAAAAGTCTACAAGAACACACATTGTCAACACCACCCCTTTAGCTTTCATCCATGTTACCTTTTAAAATCCATTTCTTACATTGGCTTATCAAGACCTACGACTCGGGAGGGGAAAAACATCTATGCTGTTTCCGTGATCCATATATTATTCAGAAAGGAAACCACTTCAGGAAGGCCCTGGTTTGCGTTAGGAAGGAGCAAGAAAAGGTAAGTCTTTGGCGAGTGTTGGATTAGTTTGAAACCTGTCAGAAGGGGCAAATTACATATACCCTCTCGCTCTTCCTTCACATACGCTAGCGATTTCTCGTCAAATCAGAGGCAAATCCTGAAATATGTCTCGATGCTTTGGTGCTCTTTGATCGCATGGGGTGTAGGCTTACGGTCCAAGACCAAAGTTGTATCAAGTGTTGTCAGACAGTCACATAACACCACACATCCATTGACGCCCATTTATTTCCAACACAATCAAACGTGATACCAAGGGTGGATTGGGGGATTGTAATGGGGGGGGGGGGGGTATTTTTGAAAAATCTCTGTAAAGCAAGCAAGCAAAATTATAGTTATCGCATTTTTGGTAAATGTTTACTTCAAAAAATATATGACGAGCAAGACAACAACAAGTTTTCACATTTCAGGTGCCTTTTGGGGTCTAAAATTTGAAAGGGGCACATGAACAAAAAAAGGGGGCAGTTAATTTTGTGAGTGTACTTAAAGATACTATGTCCCTTTTGCGGCCAACATCAAATTCTGTAGAACTTTGCAGGAACTTTGAATATGTCATGTATGTCCTATCCGTGAAATCCAAACGTTATATAGCAGTGTCCTAGTTTTCAAATTATGCAAGGAAACCCGTTTACTTTCTAGATTTCCCTGTGAGGCGCTATTTAGTGACTGACTGACATCTTTTTCTTCTTTGGTAATATACATAAAATGATACATCAATAACACTACTTGTAATGGCCAAAATTGAACTGATTGTATCTTTGTGCAGCACACAACGTACGACCATTCGGTACAAGGGTCTGAAAATCAGACTATTACTTAGGTGATTGCAATCACTTATGTCGATTCGACAACTTATGGTCGTTATTTTCTTATAAAAAGCCATTTTCAAACCCTCTCGCTTTGAGGGAAGTTCTAAATAAGTATTGTCTTTCAAATGACATTGGAATCTAACCTTTTCATTTTTTGACCTGAAAATGGGATATAGTACTTTAAGATATGCCAGATTTTTTTTAAGGCAGCATCGACCGAGTGTGCCTACCTTTAAACCACTTTTTTTAAAATCCTCCATTGGGTTCACTGCTTGAAAGAGTATACATTTTTAATCAATTCACGACGTGTCCCGTTACAACGATCGAGGTGTGTTTCTGATTTCAATTCAAGCACAGACGAACAAAAAGATACATTTTGGTCGTGTATAGAAAAGACGAATTAATGGAATGTCTTGAAGTTCAGAGAGATGTTCAAGTCACGTGCACTTTACTTCTTAACGTCATGGGTTTAACCAGCTTTTCATGGAAAGCACAGGAATTCAAACTTTTCTTGTGCAATGTAACATAACAATTCAAAATCAGTGACTAAAGTCTAATATAATTAGCCAATTTCATATCTCTCACTAGACGATAATTTACTAAACACTTAAATTTCGAAATAAAAATGATATGTGGAGTTATATATCATGTTTATAGCCCTTATGAAAATTGAAATTTTGAGGGGGGAAAACACGAAAACAATTTGAATAATAAAGAAAAAACAAACAAACTAACTGCCCCTTGATTGTATTTTAAGTGTAAACTCGGCCTATACATAGATGCCATGTGATCTCATGTAACCAGAAAAACAACGGAAATGTAAAAAAAAATAATTAAAAATCTCCTGGCAAAAACGATGGAACATCGCACAAAGTAAAAATTTATGTCTATAAGTCATTGACATTAGTCTGAAATGTTTAGACTTTTCGACCAACATAATGTTGATTGTTTTAATAGTCACATACAAAACATCAGAGTTAGGGTCTGAGGTTGTCAGCTTGCAATTGCTATTTCTTCAACAGACTGTAGTGGGTTTAAAGTAAACATGACACATTTAATTCGTACATCATCAACAGTCCTAGCTCATGAACAATTATTGATCATTTTGAACAGGTTACTGTCTGTAAGATAACATAATCTTAGATTCGACTAGAAAAATCCAAATATTTTATTCTCCCTTATCGGTTAACTTCAACATGTCTGTCAAGGAACTTTTACTGCGATGAGATTTCCGATTTGATTTTGTATTGTTACGTGTGTGGTATGTTTATCTCAGAATCAGTCATTCAACCTAAGACGTACAACAGTTAAAAGAGAAACAAAAGACGGTCAGAGACATGATTGCTCGAAACGTCGAGAACAAAGTGCTCTTTAGTAGCGGAGCTCACCGGCCCTTTTCAGGTCTCTGATTCCTCTTTAGGAATTAGTTGATGTAATCCTGAAAACTTTACCTACACACAATATAGAATCATGAAAACAATAATAGCACTTATAAAGCAAGAACCACTGCAAGTTTGATACAATAAAAATAAATTAAAAAAAGGATACATGTTTGAACTGAAATTGTTTATATTCTCTTTACTTCCTCGATACTCTTAACACAATTTTCAAATTTTTGTCTTTGAAACCTGTGGAATGTCTTCAATAAAAGTATCTTATTTGTGACGTTGAGAGAAAAAACGTTGCTGAGACCCTGAATGGCATTAACTTATATCATTTTGATACAATGTTAATGCCATTATCGTGCTAATGTTCTCAGCAGACGCATATTTGAAGGACATTTTACCTCCTTCGATTCAAAACGTCACAATCGAAAATTAAAATTTTAATGATGTAATTTTCGTCTGGTATACAGACTCAGATTAGTAATGGCATTATCATAACATAGTACACACGTAGTATATACAATAGGCCTATTCCATCAATTATCCGTCATATACAATCACTAAATGATTTTATACATGTATCACTTTGATATTATGTATAGGAAATGCATAATATTCTGTGGCCACGCACTTAAAGTTTAAATTCAAGATGATTTGCATATTTCCTCTCTTGAATCATCTTTCCTCGTGTAATCTATATATTTATAAAATCGAGATTTGTAAAGCACATTTCATCAAAGTCAGTCTGACATCCCTGACCCTGAATTTCCGATTTCTTCACATCGCCATCAACGTCATTTTCATTGACCTCCTTAAGGTAACCATTATTAACCATGGCCGTCACCGTTGTTCCATTCTTCTTCACTTCGACATCGGGATCGTCTCCTTTGTCGTCGACGAATGCTTCCTCATCTTCGCGAGGTTTCCAGATGAATGTCTTGACAAATGTGTAGACGACCACGAGCAGAATGCCTTCGAAGATGGTCATGAGGAGGATGAGGTACGGAGCGCGAGATGCGATCTCGGATTCAGGATGTGGGTAGAAGAAGGTGATAATGGTGGTGGCGAGAACTGCGTTCTGTACGCCGGTTTCCAAGGCGATCGTGGCCATTGATCTCATAGGGAGACAAGCCATCTTGGCGATTGACAAGCCCAATAATCCGCCGCATAGTGGGAGGAGGAAAGCAGCAATGTAGGTCTCACGTGGAGCAGCGAAGATGAAGAGCTGGAACGGCAGACTTGTGGCGAGTAAAAGGACGAGAAGAACGCCCGAGAGGGGTTTGAGAAGCTTCTCGCAGATGCGGTTTATCCGAGGTGATTTGTATTTGAAGAACATACCGATTGAAAGTGGGATGAAGAGTAGAACAAGCTGGATGCCGATCTCTATGAAAGGCGTTTCCAACTGCGCGTTGCCTTCTGTGAACGGCGGCGTGTAGATGAAGAGGTTAAGCGGCATCATCCCCATCGCTAGGATGTTCGAACACGAAGTCATCGTCAGGCTTAACACGTAATCGACGTCGAGCATGACGCTGAGTAGGTTGCTAAGGTGACCACCGGGGCAAGATCCGTCGAGGACGAGGCCGATCGCAGAGGGCGCGTCGAGCTTCAGGAGCTTCGCGAGCCCGAAGGCGAGCGCCGGCATGATCATGAACTGACACAAAATACCAATGAGGACGCCCCAGGGCCGACGCAACTTTTGCCAGATTAACTTCAGGTCGATTGTCCCTCCCATGTTGACGAAACCGACGACGACACAGAATAACATCACGTACTTAACCACGACCATGATCGCTTTCGGTTGCAAGTTTACCTTCATCGTCACCGAATGCACGACCGCACTCGCCCCATCCTTAGTCATCACGACCAAGAGGTCTTCAATTCCCAACGCGATTCCTCGAACATCAAACGAAAAGCTCTGCGGGTAATATGCGCTGGGGGATAACTCGATGTAGGTCGAACTCTGGTTGACGATTTGAAATATCCTCGGATTCGTCGAATCAAACTGCAAAGTCGCCATGCTGTCCCCTTTGTACGCAATGACTGTAACGTTGACCGTGTTGTCTGCGTTCTCGAATGCGTACAGCGACGGGAAGTCGCCGAAGGTGACGTTGACGACGGTATCGTCCGACATCGTCAACGTATTCGCTGATGCTACATACATCATAACGAAGGCGACGATCAGGACATGTGTGTTTGTTGCCACGGCCATGATAATAACTGCAGCCGATATTGTAATCGGTGAACTGGATCTCAGATATGATATGGTATCATCAATCTGGAGAGAAAGAAAAGATTGAACATGTTGAATTTATTTTATTTTATATACCATATAAATTTCTCAAACATGCATATGCAAGCCCAGTAATTTAATATTGATACAGTTTTCCAACACAGTACATAGGCTAAGTATAAAATGAAAGAAATGAATTTACATTTGTATTGCATAATTTATATGGATTAGACATTGGAGGGTTAGAGCGTAACCATGAACATGATGAAACATGATATGCGTGTAGTCTTAAAGAAATTGTTAACGTTCATTCCAAGTACTGTGCAACCGAAGCCAATGTTTTACCGTTTATTATCGTTTCTTTTAAAGTGTTTTCTTTCATCTCTATCGACTAGTTTTAGCCCTATCCTATCTTCCCACAATACACTTACGGGTTTTAATATAATTTGGTGTCATATCTCTTTTGTTAGTCTCGATCGTACCCCTTAGTGCGTTTGTAATGCACTACAAAGTGAACTTTTCTAAAAGATACATCAGAATGAGAAGGAAAAAAAATCATATCTAAATGATTTCTTCTTCGTAGGCATTGATGTGTGACCGTGACGTTCTATTCAATCTGCTAGTACTTTTAACACAAACCAGAAATCAAATCAAAGATTGATAGCTGCAATCCCCCACAATTCCCACATGTAATTTTATCCAATCGAAGAAAAAAATGCGCAAGCCTATTTTTAGTCCTACTAATGACGGAAAACACAATTATTCAGGCAGTACACGACTGAATAAACAACCTGCAATCAATAAATACATATATGTCATCCGGTCAATTTGAATTTCATCTTCGAGAAGAATAAATCTTACCAAAGTGTTAACCTTTTAAAAAAAGATATGTTTACCAAAATGCTGGGTACATTTACAAAGATAATTGTAATTACTGAAATACATGTAGTTCAAAAGTAAATAAAAATCGGAGAAAACTGAAATTCATATGTACAAGAAAACCATAGGGAATACTATAGTACCGGTACGCACCTGTTTCCGAATGTTCCGCGTATAGCTCCAGCGTAATGGTCACTTCAACCAGTTCCAAAAATCTAGAAGTGAATGTTCCCAACAGGCGAAAGGAAAAACTTCTGCAACAATTTTAAGAGTGTATGATTACACCAAATACCATGAGAGGTTTGTGATGAATTTTGTTGCGCCCATCTAGTCTTACATCGGAATTAGCGCAGACTTTTTCTGATATTTTAATCATGGACCTGTGGTAAGGTCCATGTTTTAATTAAGAGCTCGTGAGCTATCCGTATACTTTGCACACACACAAAAAATCGAGGGTGCTCTCTCTCCCTCCTCGTTTTCTCTCTCGTTCTCTCACCTTATATGTCTCCCCCTCCCCCCTCTCTCTCTCTCTCTCTCTCGCACTCAAGTGATGGGGAAAATGTTATTGGTAATAAGTACCGGAACTCGTCTGCGATAAAGGTAGAATATCAAAGACTAGCCAAGAAAAGGAGGCGGTGTCATTGTTTTATTCTAAACCTTTTGACCAATCACAGCGCAGCAATAAATCAGAGTGCAAAGCTTTCGAAAAGTTTGTCATCCTTTCAGAGTGCGTGCTTGATGGGCCGCTTGAAAGGTATTTCAAGAGGATAATTTTGGAATAAATTTCGTTTGTTCCCGACAAAAAAAGTGTTATGACAATTTACAGACATTTTGGCGTCGCCCAGTGCGACACAGACAGACAAATAGGAAGATGACATCGAAATGGACAATCCTCTCAGTCAAAAACATCAATAAAAGTCTAGAATAATTATCATTAAAGCGGCTCTAATGCAATATTCAGTATCTTATAATTGGTTGACTCCTCGATAATTTGATATCTAGGGTCTTATATTTCACCATTAAAAGGGTCTGTGAGGGTACGTTTTATACCTAGATAAGAGGATTTCGTATCTTGCAGTATAAAGCACAATCAATCCAGCGACACCCTGGGGTAAAATTGTATAGATCAACTTTGGAGCACGATTTAATTCAATTTCTATTCATATTCCGTTGCATATTGATTGTTTCTCTCTCTTCTTTGCCCCTGTCATTTTTGTAACTTTCTATTAAATTTGTGAATTTCTAAATATTTCTACATTCGTCTGTTTTTGCATTTCATCTGTGTGACTTTTGATTTTAATGGAATGATGACATATATAAATGAATCGAATTTAATATTGAAAACGTTATCACAGCGTGAAATTAAGGTATGATCTTGGCATCCACACATATTTTGCTCATCTCTCAGGCAGCGGTAAATAATCATTTAAACCGCTTTGCCTCCCCTTACAAATCAACGCCTTGCATGCAGACAAAATGAAAAGTTACAAGAGAGTGGTCTATCCAGTGGGCAAATTCCTCATCGCAACTTATTTCGTATAAAAACATTTACACTACACACTGATTCAGTTTCTGATTGGATGAACCCGTGACAGAGATCAGTCTTTCATCTCTTTCCATTTGCGAGATACCTACCGGCTAGTTGGACAACAATCAACTTGCAAACAAGCCATAAATTACCGCACATCGAATCCTCGACTGGACGAGTTGGCTTTCTCCCTGCCCTCGCTCTCTCGCTCTCTCTCTCTCTCTCTCTCTCTCTCTCTCTCTCTCTCCCTGTGTCTCTTTCTGTGTGTCTCTCTCTGTATCTCTGTCTGTCTCTCTCCCCCTCTCTCTCTCTCTCTGTCTCTCTCTCTCTCTCTCTGTCTCTCTCTCTGTCTCTCTCTGTCTCTCTCTCTCCCCCCCTCTCTCTCTCTCTCTACAGGTAGTTGGTTGACCTGTCAAGTTCAAGTCGAGGTGTCAAAGGTCACATGATGCCTGCAGACAAACTCACAAAAGTTTCACAACATCAAAGTATTTAAAAATTGATATGTATTAACCGCTTCCAATACCAATAAGAATATACATGCAATTTTTGTTATATCCGTAGGCGCAAATTCCATTGCGGTGTTGAGCGCTTAATTCATAAAAATGACGGCATCAAAATATTGCTACTAATTGACGTCATTCGCTATGGTATCAGGCTTTAAACATTATTTATTCCAAATACGAAGTGACATTGAAGCTAATTTTCGGATCTCCAAAGTATCTTTTAGTCCTTCACCAATATTAACTTTACACATAGCAACTATACTATAGGATCAAAGTGTGCTTAGAATTTCCAGTACTACACATTTCCTTTATTCTTCTTTCCTTCGTCATCTTTCCCCTTGCTTGTTTAAAAGCGACATTTCACATATTTGACAGCGGTAGATTTATCCCTCGATTCAATAATTTATGTTAATCTTCTAACAACTATGAATGAAAGAGTTAAGGTCTTGGCACTCCGTGTGTGGCAGACAAAAACAAGCGGAGTAGGAAAAAAGTAACACTTTCTGAAATTGAAAAGGGCTATTTAGAGAGCTGTTTGCGATGAGAATCGTAACCAAATACTGACGGAGAGAGCCTAGTTACCTTTACGAACATTGAAGCAGCTGAGGTTGGTGATATATTGTAGATTATATTCGCAATGGAATGTTACGCAGAGAGCAATGCAACCTATTCGATTTGACATTATGGGGGGGGGGGGGGCTGCCGAAAGCCTTTAATCGTGAAGTCCTTTTTATACCGTGTGTGTTTTGTTGTTGTTGTTGTTGTTGGAGGGTGGGGCACTTACCTATCCTCTTACTTAAAATCACATAACGGTTGTCCCTTTATTCTATTTTATATTTTGGCTTCATTTTTATATTCACTCATACAGAGAATTATATAATTGTGATCATTACTTGGTATTTGCTATTTGGTGCAAGGTATTTTATCTATTGGTTTATATATTTCTCTCTTTTTCAATTCGATCGAGTCACATGAATGTATTTTTCATTGACGTCTTTAAAATTCATTTATTTTAGTATCAATTACTTCAACTACTACCCATGCAGGTGTCATTTCTCATTCATCATTCATCCCTTCTTTCTTTCCATACTCATTCAATTTTGATATAGAGTTTTAATATGATATTCTTAATATATATTATGTCATAGTCCTTAGACTATTGTACTTTTAACTTGTAAATACATGTACTTTTTAATTGTATTCCAATGGCAATTCAGTTGTAAGACTGCGACGATGGAATGTGTTCAATAAAACCTTTCTAACAAAAACCTTTCTAACATTTAGGAGCAGTCCAGATTAATTCATACCATACATTATCAATCACATCTAAAATTTGTGACCACTGCATTGAAATTATAGCCATATTTGAGCTTGGATCAAACCAAAATGCCAAAAAAATTAATAGTTTTGATGTCTATTCATGAGCTATGTAACAAAAAAGAAGCCAATACGTTGGAATTACCCCTAGATTTTGACATGCCATTGAGAATTATTGATTTCTTTATCAATTGCTCTAAGAATGTAGAAAACATCCTGAAAATTTAAGAAATTATAAATGTTTATAATGGAAAAGCAGGAACTTTGTGTTCATTTCATTAACAAAAACGTGCTGCGGTAAGATAAAACAAAATCAACATTTTAAAGAATTCCATGCTATTGACACCCCTTATAAAATCACGTTTCGTGTCATGTATCTGAATATCATTTTCAACCGTATTTCACAATTTAAATAGACAGTGGCTTAAACGTTGAGCAGTTATAGGAATTGACTTTGTGATAACTCCATGATTGAAAACATTGCGAAACTGGGTGACATAATTCTTTTGAAATGTAACGCAGAACTTCTCTTTAAGAAAATCGTTTTCATCCCACAACTATCAAAACCAGGAAGATCGAGAGTTCTGAGTTTTCTTTCTTACCTGTTTTTCTTTTCTGTTTATTTTTCGTCTTTATTTGATCTCTCCCTCACACGAAATAAGATGGAACAAACAATGCATTTAAATAGGGAATTTTGATAGACTTGACGCATGGGATTACGACTGTTTGTAGATCGTGAAGAAAGTGAATTACTCCTTTTATTTTTCTTGAAGAGGTGCATAATTAGCACTGCACTTAAAAACGGGAATTCGGGTCAGATTATGGGACTCTACTTTTGTTGTTACTTGCCCAGAAGTTTAAAGAGGTTTATATTTAAGTCAGGCCCTTAGATGTGTTTCACAAAGGTGATTTAAGTCTTGTTCAAGTTAGATAACTACGTTCTACTGATACTTAACTTTGTAGCGGTGCCATTTCTTATAATTACACTGTATATAATTCTTACTCTGTTCATGTATTTGAAAACCCCATTTTATCGTGTGCTTTAAAAAAAAAATCTTTCTGATAAAAAAAAGTCACAATTTTTCTTGTTGTAGCTCTGGAGAAATATTCGGATGCCGAAGATATTGGACTGTAAACTATCAAATAAGTTCCCCAAACATTTTTTTTTCTATCATATGTTGCTTTAGAGTTGTTCAGTATTCTTTCTCCTCTTATTTTCTGACCTGTTTACCTCTCACTGCAACTTATTAATTCTAATTATAGACATCCAAGTTCTCCATTGTTCCTTCGATTAAGAATGTTACCACTAAGTGGACTTGTGTCAATCAATTGCGTATTGTTTATGTATAAACTTCAGTTTATGCCTCATGAATGTACGTTAAAAGATTTATTCCGTAAAAACTCACAAATTCATAATTATAATACACGTCAAAGGGGTCTTATTCATCAGCCTTTTGCAAGAACAAACATCACTCTGACCTCCTTCCATATCTCTTGCATCAAAGAATGGAACAGTTTGCCTGATGATATAAAAAATAGTACAACTCTTTCTAGGTTTAGAAGGTTATCTAAAGCGTACCTACTTGGAAGACTGACATAATTCTACTTTGTATCTTAATAATTTCTCATCTCAAATGCTTATAGACCACTAAGGACTGTGTGTGTGTGTGTGTGTGTGTGTGTGTGTGTGCGCGTGCGCGCGTGTGTGTGAACATTTTTTTTGTTTTCTTTATTCTGTAGCTTAGTTTGTTTCCATCCCTTGTATAAACATTACATTCTTTTTATTCACCTTGCCATATCGTTAATATATGTATTTTGTTGACTATAGGGCCCCGCTCACAAGCTTAGCTTCTACAGGGGTCCTAAAACCATTCACTTAATGATGTACTATTACCAGTCTCTTTTTCATGTAAAAGATTATATCATGTTTTGTGTGGTTTTGAATAAATGAACTTGAAACTTGAACTTGAACTTTAATGACTTTTTGTGATCGATTTATTATTTAATGTTTAAAGATATATTATGGATTTGAACAATACGTGTATATATTTGAACATAATTCTGTTTCTCATTGCATTAGATAGAGATAGAGAGAGGAAATGGTTCAAGCTACTTGCCGATGTTTTCTTCTCTTCGCATGTTTGACCTTGATCTTGACTGGGTTGGTGCGTGTGGGTGTGTGTGCATGTGTATGTGTGTGTATACCACTGTGTGATTTACTCAATGATTTAAGATCTCATGGCAGCCGATTGTTTTTATACGGCTGGGATAAAAGCCAGATTTTAACAACTTATTTACTTTAAAACGCAATCCGTCGTCCACTTATGAAGCCTGTGGGGGGCGCTAATCGCACAATTTGAGGGCTGAAAAGCTAGAATTTACGATTTGTGTGGTTTTTAGAAATGATTTATCACAAATTCCTCGTTCATCTCCCCAACCCATCCTACATTTATTATTGACACTTCTATTAGGGAGGCTTGGTATTCTTCGTTTAACTTCTTACAAAATATGTTAAGTAGATTTAATCCGATTGAACTTGTCATGATTTATGGTGCACAAAACAATGGTTGGGGGTAAACATGAACCTGCAGTTCAAACTGTGTGAAAGAATCGCTTGGGTTGAAAAAGTCTTCAAGAACGGATGAAATCTTGCCCACTAAGTTCAAGATTAGGAGAATCATAAACTGCTCAGCTTATTTGACTGATTAGATTTTTAAATAGATTTGATCAAAGTGACACGATTTTTGTCGTGCAGCCAGCTATAGAATTTATGCAACATATTTCGAAGCTAGCTTAAATAAATGTTATGACCCAGTTAACCCCCTGCAATATAAATACATTTTAACATTTAGTGGTGTTGCTATTTAGTAGAGTGATTTACACTGAAGATGCGAATGTCATCGGTTTGAGCCACGACATGGCTCTGCTATCCTGTATAGCAAGATACTAATCTGCACTTACCACTGTGCATTTGCAGAACCTGTACGAAATGAATTAATTAGTGTTGTAAGCACCGAAATCGGTCACCCAGATAAACTGGGGTACCTTGAGCATCATATTCATCATTATCATTTTATCATCTTATATGTTGTTATAATGCTAAAAATATTATGGATAATTATAATGGCGCCGGTATCCGCCAGGCTCTGACGCTCATGGCGCTTTACACATATTACCCTGGTCATAGCCGAGCTGCCCAAGTAACTAGCGCTCAAGCATAACAGGTACCCATTTACACCTGGGTGGAGAGTATAAAAATCAATGTAGTTTAACGTCTTGCCACAGGACATTAGTGCCGCGGCGGGACTTGAACCCCGTACCTTGTGATCTGCGGTCGGGTGACTTATCCACTAGACCACAACACCTCTACACTGTTTTTAATTTATTTACTTAACATTTTCATCAATCACCATTATCATAATATTCATCTTCCTTCTCCTCCACTACTTCATCATCATCATCATCATCATCATCATCATCACCGTCATCAACAACCAGTCCACACCAAGAACTTGATCAACGGTATGTTTTAAAAAAACATCATGAAACATTCAGTTTTATTGTCTCCAACGTCATCGACGTCGTGAATGATGATTAACGTGATCAATCATCACCATCATCATCTACATTATTAATGAAATTAGAATAGAGATAATCGTTATTACACAGTGGGGTTGTTTGGTATTCCCCCTTCCCCTCATCGAACTGCAAAAATAGGAGCGGGAGAAAGGAGATTAACACAAAAGAAATGGAAAGAGGAAAGCGATAAGTAAGGAGGAGATTATAAGACTCGTCCCACTGCATATACTCACGAATGGTAGCCTCGTTCAATTCGAACTTCACTTTCAAATTAAGTAGGACCGGGACCTTTTTAAACCTAACCTAGCCATACTAGCGCTGCATATTAATATTTGAATATAATGACTATTTGCGTTAGTACGGTGTTGTAGAGATCAAAATAAAATCGGCCAGATTCTGGACTAATTTAACCAGTATGTCGCAATGATTATGGACAAGTTTCGACCTGGGCCGTCATTCGTTTATGGTAAGCCTCCCGATTTTCTCGCGATGTCTTGTATTTTAAGTAAACATAGCTTTGCACTCGAAATTTTGGTATGAAATCTCATCAGATTCTGTGTGCGTGTGTATCATGAATATTTATGATTATATACCTCATTTTAAGATTCTTTACTAATCCTGTCTTCTGATTGGTTGAAAATGCAGTCATGTTCTTAACCATGCCCGCTAATTGAAATTCATATCCATTTTCCCCGGCTCTACCGGTTTATATCCATTTTTCATAGCACTTTTTCCATGGCTGTGAAACGTGACGTCATTTTGCTGCGATCCCCATTTTGGTTTACGTGTTACCGTATAAGTTTCTTTTGTGCGATGACCGATGCGCGATACCGTTAACGGTGTTTGAGTGCAATTCAATTTTGGTCGCTGCATTCAGGCGACGAATCTACCAATCCACGCAGCGCGCGCAGACGACCGATCGCCATTTTGTGTACTAGTCTCGATCGCAAAATACTGGGTTTTTTTTTCCAATTTTTTGTCAATAAAGAGGCAAAATGGAGGACACAGCTATGCCAAGATTTCAACTTATGGATGACATTCAGCTGCAAGACTTAATCGATTCTGCTGATAGCAAAAATACGAAGTATGCAGTAAAATACGGCATTAAAATATTTGAAGAGTTCTTGCGAAATGTCAACACGGACCTCGGAGATGTAAACAGACTTCCGAATGCAGACCTGGACAAGATCCTTCAAAAATTCTATGCGGGTTGCAGGCAGAAGAACGGCGATTATTACAGCAAGAAATCAATGCTAACGATCAGATTCGGACTTCAGCGTCACTTTCTCAATTACTGTTCGTGTAAACGTGTTTGGTATTCCCTGTTCTACTGGAGCACAGCTTGTTGGATTTCATACTGTACACAAGTTATTGTTGGTGTTAATATTCATGACTTCAAAGAGATGGAAACCTAAATGGGTGAGTCAACATTTTCCTTTTTTTCGGTATATAAAATATATATTGACTGCTTTTAATATTCGAGGCATAGTTGTTTCTATAGGGTCTCGGGGAAACTCACAACCTGCTATGACCCCGCGGCGCAAGCGCCTTGGGGTCATAGCAGGTTGTGAGTTTCCCTTGACCCTATAGAAACCACTATGCCTCTCAAAGCAGTCAATATATCCTTACTAGCACATGCCTTATAGGTTTCTTTGAGCCAATCAAAATGCAGCAGTAGGTTGGCTAGGTTAGGTTTTAAGAAAAGACGCAACCTGGTGCTAACCCATGAATTATATTTCATTTTAAAGAGTAACTGATATTCTATCTGATGATATCTTATTCATAACTCTGCCGCTAAAAATGACTGAGCAGCAGCCTTTTCTAAAAGTACTGTCAAAATCCCCTTGTACCAAGTTTGAGCTGAAGCAATAAATATGCGTCAAGAGCATGGTCCGAAAGCAATAAGCTCTTCGCATTGAATTTGTGTTTTGAATAGAAACTGTGACAATTTCAAATCAGACCCAAGAAAGAGTCTATTTTACAAGCATCAATTACAATATTCACTTTGTCATGATGACACAATCTTGGCTTCTGTCTTATCCCTTGTTTATGGTAAGCCTTGTCATTCATAATGGACAAAGTTGGCTTCTTATGCTCTTTCTTTCATAAAATTCTACTGTCAATATCATCATTAGTTATCAACATGTTTTCTTTCATGCATTTATTAATTCTTCGAGGCTTGTAAATCTCTAAATTTGGATGTGCAATTTATGAGACAAATACCTCATTCACTTACGCACCTTATGCATGTGAAATGATGCAATAGACAAGTGAGCACAGAGATATTACATATCATGAGACAAGAAGTTATCAGGCTGTTTAAAATAATTTTAGCTAATCTTGCGGATTAAAACAAGGTCCCGTGAAAACATTGCTATACATCGGATCACGTTAAACAATGAAACACTGAAGCATGAACCAGAATTTAAAGAGGATTTGACACCAAACGAATATACACATTGAACTTGCTCGGAAACAATAAAACTAACGCATTAGAAGAGAGAAGCAAATACTGTAAACGAATTAAATAGCATTTAAGTCATACAAGTTTTATACTTACAACAAATATCCTCTTTCTTTTTGCTAGCAATCCCTTGAGAGGGTCCTTAAAAAGATCAAGACGTCTGACTACGCACTTTCCAAAGTTAAAGTTTGATTTTTGTTTAAAGCTTTAACCATTCACTTCACCTCTCTACATGTGGGACTGATGGTCTGTGGATATAAAAACTGACTATATATGTTTTATTTTCGATTATATAACCAAAGTCACACAACGAATCCTTGTTTAAACTTTCCTTTCATTGACATGCAAATTTGTAACTGAAACATCCAAATTGGTCCGCCTTATCCTTGCTTATGTCAATCGGATCGTTGTTTGAGGAAAGGTGTATAATGCGAAAGATGGATCTATTTACTTTCTTACATTTCTCTCTCTCTCTCTCTCTCTCTCTGTCTCTCCCCTTCCGTCTCTGTCTGTCTGTCTGTCTGTCTCTCTCTCTGTCTCTCTGTCTCTCCCTCTCCCTCCCTCTCTCTCTCTATCTATCTCTCCCCTCTCTCTGTCTGTGTGTGTGTGTGTGTGTCTCTCTCTCTCTCTCTGTCTCTCTGTCTCTCTCTCTGTCTCTCTCTGTCTCTGTCTCTCTCTGTCTCTCTCTCCCCATGTCATCTTGTTATGCTCTTTCCCCACTCTGTGCACACTATCTGATTTTCCTTTGATATTCCTGCTACTCAACCGTTCAGTTTCTTTTGATGTATCCTTTCCTCCGATTCCTCTCCGCCATCTGTATTCCTCATACCACGCTCTCTCTGTTTGTATGTATGTCTGTCTCTGTCTCTGTCTCTCCCCTCTTTCCCTCTCTGTCTATCTGTCTCTCTCTGTCTCTCCCTGTGTCTCTTCTCTCTCTCTCTCTCTCATCAACCGCCTCTATATTACTATTGAATTGAATTGAATTGATTTTCTTCTGCAACATCCAAATCAAATTACATTTCAGCAATAAAACACTTACTATACAAAATATAACATGTTTCTTGAATGTGTATACAATATATTGTATTAAGAAATGATGACATTAAAACAAAATTTGACTGATAACACAATACCAAGAATTATTCATTAAGAAATTTGCAAAATAATAAGAAGGGTATTACAATAAGCGATTTCTTGATAGCGTGATAGCCTGGGGGAAAGGGAAGAGGGATGATGATTTAAAGGAGCTACACAAAGAAAATTCACTAACAACTCATAATTAGAACAAATTACATATGGATGGAAAGATTTTCTCTTGAAAAACACGAACAATTTGCTGAGAAATCATATAGAAATCATGGAAAGGCGTAAAATGCAATTTTTCAAGACCCTCCTTAGACCCCCGAACGCCCCTGAACGTAAGTCAAACACACAAGCGAAGCGAGCTCTAAATAGTGACGTCACACACTGGACGAACAGCTCAGTGTCGTGTAGCAGTATGCAGCTAGCCAGCCGTGTCCCGTATGTGACGTCACAAATATTGACGCTCTACAAAGGACCGCTGAAGGCAGAAAATCTGGATCTCAAAACTAACATTTTTGAGAGTTGATTACTGCGGGCCCCAAACATATTTTGAAGAGAAGAGTTGTTGTATTTGATCTGGAAGGCTTCCCCTTCGCAATGATATGAGTTTTGCATCAATTCAAAACACTTTTGATTCTTCGTGTGGCTACTTTAAAAAATGTAAAACAACTGGTGATTGTGATGATGTTGATGATGGTGATGATGTTGATGATGATAATGATGATGGTGAAAATGAAAATGAAAATAGGCTGATGTAAATATGTATACGGGAGTTATAAGATATAGTGATGGATGTTTTATAGGAATCTGAAAATAACATTGATTATTATAGTCTTCGAAGTGGTGCAATAAATCAGTGTATTCAATATGTTTAGCGCAGTATACCTGGATTAGTGACCAATATTGTTTTCGTATTGCTCAGTCATCCGGGAACTTCAACTATCGATATCACACGAAAAAGAAAAAAAATCTATTTACCGAGGTAAGTCAAATTTTGTTCTTTTGCTAGTCAGACTAATATAGATAATAATAATGATACTTTATGGCTTTGTTTTCGTGTTATACCAGAATATTAGCCTCGTCTTCGACTCGTCCAATACTGTCATAGCTCACACTCAAAGCCATCCAATATTATATCAATATTAATTCAGCACTGGGAAAAGATAAAACAATGTACTCTGATATAAATGCTTTATACGTATTGAATTTAAATGAATTTGGGGTTTTACATGATTTTATTGGGAGTGCATTCCATGAATCTGGATAATGATGTCTTGTTGATTTATGGAGGATAACAAATTTGGGACTTATCAAATATGTTTGATAAATTCCGAGTAGGGTAAGGATGGATAGCGTGTTTTGATACACCCCCCCCAAAAAAAAAAATAAATAAATAAAAAAAAAAAAAATATATTTTTTTTAATGAATCAGGAAGCTGATTATATATATGTATTCAAACATGAAGATCAATTTTTTTTGTGCATTTATATAAAACATTGTCAATGTTTTATATTCATTATATGGGTTGATATCTCTCTCTTTCATTTACAATCTCTCTCTTTACACTATTTATCTTTCTTTCATATAATCCAACGTTTGTTTTTTTAAGTATCTCCATTTGTCTCTCATTCTCAAATTATATCCCCTTTCACTGTTTCCACCAGTCACATACATACACGTTTCTACCTCATCTTGCTCTCTCTTCATTCTCCTTCCCGTGTCTTATCTCCCCCTCCCTTTGCATGCAGAACACAAGTTTCCAAATATAAATTAGCGGAAGGACAATGTGATGTATTTCTATTTAAAACATCCCCATTTGTATCATCAATGCCCTAGGTTAATCCGATACGTCAGTATGAAGTCAAAAGGCGTGTAATTATTGTCTGTTATTGCAATCTCTAACTTGGATAAGTATTTTTTTAACACACTGACACTGCTCCGGTGATGCCGTAGTCAAGAATCTGACCCATTAAATGTTCAATAATGTCCACAACCGCGATCTCCCCGGGCGTCGCTAGACCTTTTCCAGTGGGGGGGGGGGGGGGGGGGGGGGGGGGGGCGGTGTGTAGAGAGGCCACTGATTACCGACAAAACTAGCCCTATAAACCCGGGGCCGGGGGGCTAATTTTCTTACCTATTATCTGTACCTGCACATGCGAACATGGTCATTTCCCTTGACCTCATAAATATAGGGGTTTATTTCGTCAAGACTAGTCAGCATCGTAGCTATATTAACAAAATAATGTACGGTATGGCGTGATCGGAAAGAGCGCTGCGTTTGTACGCAAATCTGCAGGGTTCGAAGCCCAATTGGGCAATTTTGTAAAACCCCTTTTGTCTTTTTCTGATACAACAATAGTTAGGTTGACGATGACAATGAAAATTGACGATGATTTTTAATGATTGCTGGGTTAGTGAGCACTTTTTTTTATAATTTTTTTTATTTGACGGAGGTGGGGGGGGGGGGGTATGGAAATTTGTTTTGGTCTCAGCACCCCCCTCCCCCCCTTTGAGCCACAAATACAAAATACTTTGTTTTTGTTTTTTGTTTTGCCAGGGGAGGGGGCCCGTCTTCTTTTTCTGGATCCGCAGGAATTCGCCTAGTGTATATAAGAAGTTCATCGCGGTGCATTTGTCGCCAGAACTCGTGTAGAATAACCAGGGATGGTGTTACTTTCCGCGATGCTCTTTTCGAATTGTCATATGGTAAATTAAACAAATATCATCTTCCTGATTAAGATTATGACTCTTGATATGAATACTAACAATAAAGAAATTAGTGCCTTTCGGCTTTTTCGTCAGAGTAAAAGCCAAATCGGCGTTAAATTGCGCACTGAAATGACGTCATCACGATTCCGGGCCATTTAAGTTTTCCTCCTCCAAAGAAGCTCACAGTCTCCCCAAATTTGTATAATACTATTCCAATCAGATTTACATCTTTGAATGATCTGGTCAAATGATTTTGCATATCGTTCTAAAATAGGATCGTAGTCAGGTGTTTTGTGCGGTGGGCTAATTCATGGCCCTGGGAAGCGGGGGTGCTGGGGGTGCTGCAGCACCCCCTGCAAACAATTTCGTCTGATATATTTAATGTATATCATTATGCTTCGTGTACGAAATTGCCACACAGCCGACAGCCACATATGACACTTTTTTTTTTTTTGCTCCCGAAAATTTTAAAATCGCGCCGGCCGAAAAGTCGCTCAGTAGGGGGGGGGGGGGGGGGGGGGGGGGTAGTTAGCACATTTTTTTTTTTTTGGCCCTCGAAAATTTGAAAATTTGCACCCCCCAAAAAAGCTAAAAAATCACGTGTTTTTTCCCAGGGGGGACCCGGGCCCACTGCCCCCCCCCCCTGGATCTGCCACTGCTTACAGGGGTTCAAACTAGCAACAAAAATCGCCTCAAACTTCCCCCTTGGCAAAAATCTAGATCCGCCCCTGTGTATACGTGTATATATATCTCAGCACCCCCGGTGAAAAAAATCGTTCCCAGGGCCCTGGGCTAAATGAATCATTCAAGCAGAGATTTTCGGCCCTGAAAAATTGAACTCGAAGATGAATTTAACAAATTGGAATGCCAGTACTCATGATAAATTCGTTAAAGGGCCTATCTCACTGAGCGGCGAATGCTTGCGAACGTAGCGAATTTGGGGTTTCGCCAGAGTTTGTAAAATGTTGTAAAAGGTTGCAAGAAAGATCGCAAACAGTTTTCTTTGTTGTAAACAGTTTTTCTTGTCGCAAAGAAATTTTGAACATGTTCAAAATTTCTTTGCGAATTTATTTTTCCGCAAACAGTTGCAGGCGTTTGCAAAACAGTCGTTAGCGTTTGCAAAACAGTCGTAAGCCTTTGCAAACGGTTGTTAAACGGTTTTGCTCTTTGTTTTCGTCAGTTCTCTGTGTTTCGCAAAAGCTAGCGACCACGTTACCATATGGTTCCTTTATAAAATCTACCCATTGAGTACCAGTAGTTAGCAAAAGGTCTCCAACTTTCACAAATAGTGGCAAAGGATTGGCAAAACGGTTGCTAATCTTCGCAAAAGTTGTCGCTAACATTTGTTTACAGTCGCTAATAGTCGCCAACTGCCTTTCGCAAACACTCTCGGAGACATTCGCTAAAATGTTGCTAATTGTCGCTAAACGTCACTTAATGTCGCTGATTTTCGCCAACATTCGTCAGAAAAGTTGGCGAATCCAAATTCGCAACGTTCGCAAGCATTCGCTGCTCAGTGAGATAGGCCCTTTAACAGTTGATTGCACTTCGGTTGATTCTATTGTTCGGATTTTTTTTAGAGAGAGGCGTGTCTGCACTATCTCGAGATTGCCAAATATCCAGCTATTTTGAACTATCCCGATCGAAACTATCCAGCTATTTGCGTCTTCATTAGACCGAAGTGGCAAATTAGCTGGATAGTTGGTCGGGATAATATCCCAAGATATCTCGGTCTAGTTTGCAAAATATCCTTCTATTTCCGAACTAGCGGGATAGTTTGCGACCGTCTTCATTAGACCGAAGTACGGAGTCAATTATCCCGATCCCATCATGCACAACGATTTCCGATTCGCACATGCGATCTATACCGCTCAGCGCTGACCTCGCAACCACTGACCTCGAGTAAACACGGAAAACCGCAAACTAGACCGAGATATCTTGGGATATTATCCCGACCAACTATCCAGCTAATTTGCTACTTCGGTCTAATGAAGACGCAAATAAGCTGGATAGTTTGCGATCGGGATAATTCAAATAGCTGGATATTTGGCAATCTCGAGATAGTGCAGACACGCTGTGGTTCCTCTATACTTGCCACTGATTATTTTAGTAATTTTATATACCTTTCCTTGTTCTCCTTTAATGGCTGCTTCCTCTGCCTGATTTGCAAGGTCTTCAACAAAGGCACGTTTGTCTGCTCTTGTCTTCGTCTTTACGGCCTTGTTTGCCTCTCGGTACTGAAGCTTATACCTTTCTTTCAGTCTGACTGCTTTTGCTTTCATGGCTTGTTTCTTCGCTCCCCTTCGTTTATCTATGGCTTGCCAACTATCATCAGTTATCCACTCTTTCTTTTCCTTCTTTTTGACTCCTATACGATTCACTAGTTTTCAAGTAGGCTGTCTTAACCTGTTCCCAGTTGGTGTTGACGTCATCTGTGGCAGCATCCATATTTGGTTGATTGTCAGTTTCTAGTTCCGCTAATATCTGGAATCTATTCTTAAGCTGCAATACGAAAGAGCTCTTCATTCTAGGATCTCGCAGCTTGTCAACATCGAGTCGTTGTTGTCCTGCCTTCCTAGTACCAGTTTTCCTGAGTTTTACTTTGACTACTGCCATTACAAGATGGTGGTCGCTATTGACATCTGCTCCCCGCATCACTCTGACATCAAAAGTGAGTGTCTCCATGTGCCGTTAATCATCAGGTGGTCAATTTGGTTCTTATCTCGTCCGTTTGGAGAGTTCCATGTGAGCTTGTGGATGTCTTTATGTGGGAAGAGAGTCCCGCCTATAACAAGGTCATAGGTAGAGCAGAATTCAAGAAGTTTTTCTCCATTCTCATTCATGACTCCACATCCCTGTCTTCCCATTGCCCTGTCGTAGCCTGTGTCGTCGTTCCCAACTTTTGCATTCATGTCTCCCATCACTATCTTCATGTCATGCCCTGGTGTGTTGTTCAACTCAGCTTGTAATTGGTCATAAAAACTCGTCTTTAGCATCATTGTCACTGTCATTAGTTGGAGCGTAGCACTGGATGATAGTTGTGTTAATCTGTTTCCCTTTCAGCCTTATCTTCATGAGCCTGCTATACGACAACAGCTAAAAAAATAGTAAAATAGTGAAAATATGTCAGGTATTTGTTTGAAGGTGGTTACATTACATTTACACATACATGTAAACAGAACACAAAAAGTAACTACTAACTACCCCCCCCCCCTAAAGAACTGCTCATAATTTTTTGCAGGGCCAGCTAATCCCGTACTAAATAGGTGGGGCTAGCCCACTTTGGTAAATACGTGTCTGAACAGAAAGTGGAATAAGCTTAACCCCGGACTATAGGTGGGGCTAAGACCCCCCCCCCTCCCTTTAACCCCAGCTATAGTCCGGGGTTAAGCAAAATTTTGCCAGTGTGAAAACAAAATGGATTAGCTTAACCCCGGACTATAGATGGGGCTAAGACCCCCCTTTAACCCTACCTTAAAGTCCGGGATTAAGCAAATTTGGGCCGGTGTGAAAACAGTACCCATTTCTCTCTTTCTCACCCGGCTTCTTCTCTTTTCTTTCTTTTCTTTTTTTTTTTTCTCTCTCTCTCTCTCTCTCTCTTTTATCTACTTTCTTTTCTCTTCTCTTTTCTTTTCTCTTCTCCTTTCTTTTCTCTTCTTCTTTTTTCTCTTCTCCTTCCTTTTTTCTCTCCTTATCTGTGAAATAGGACGAAACGTTCAATTTTATACTATATCAAACTTCTAAAAATAGAGTCTGTACTTTTAAAAGGTGGGTCTGTTCCAAGGTCAGATGAGAAAGGAGCAGAACTTATTACCCATTTATTAGCCCCTGAAATATGTTTAAACGTCATAATTACAGAGGTTCTGCTTGTCTTGCTAGGTTTGTTATTGCAGTCAAATCTTGCTATAGAAATAGTCTTTTTTTTGGCACATTTGTTTTTACAGCTCAATGAACATTACCGAAATGTACACCTTTAACAAACATTGAAAGCATTCGTAAACACGAGATGGAATTATTTTGCCATTTTATATCCATTCTTCTTTTGTATTATTTCCACTGCCAGTTTATTCATTTCTGAAATGGAATGCGTGTATATAATTATAAGAAATAATAATAATGTTGTTTACGAAGGAAAGCGTCATCAGCACCCTGCTGTTCTTCCTGAGGGCCCTGCAATGCATTACACATACATTTGACAGGTACCCATTAACACCTGGGTGGAGAGTGGCAAATGTGTGTTGGTGTTTGGCCAAAGGACCGTAAACTCTTGGATCGAGGGTCAAATGGATGAACCACTATACCACTACCGTTGCAAACTTAAAGGAAAATATAAACAAACATACACAAACAATAACAAATATCCTAGACAGACCTGGAGCCAAAAAGTAAGCAAAGCTGGTCACCTTGTGAGGCCCTCAAATCTTTTTAGATTTGATATATACTTTAGCTACGTGTTTAAATTTAGCAGAAAATTTTCATATCGATAGTACTCACTAATAAATTGAATCGCGACTATCCAGAAATAGCGATCGTTAAAATGGGGCAAAATACTAAGATTTTGTAATTTGTATTTTGTAATTATTAAAAAGTATACACTTCATGGTACGCATTCTGTGAAGGTTGTAAGAGTCCAATGTCACGTTCGACAGATTTTCAAAATCCACCAAGTCAACATTTGCCATTGTTATTTTTCCTAGAACTTCGTACGGGGGAGGCGGAATTTGGGTTTTCATTATTCTGTTTGTGGTTGTATGGTTTTGCATTAGAGTCGCAGTAAAAAAATAATAATAAAAAGCCACTCTTTGGAACAGCCTTTAATTATTATTTACGGGCGAATAGGTTTTTGTGGTAAAATTGCAGTGGTATATTTCTGTCTCGAGGCACTTCGTTTCCTTGCTTCATTCAGGCAAAATCATTAATTCTACTCTTCGCTTTAATGCAAGGACTTGTTCTTCTGTTACTCCGTTGGTTTGGAGAATTCTGTCGCTTTGCCGAAACGCTGGAACAATAAAAAGGCGATGAAAGGGGTTTACCTGAGCTTTGTACTGTTGCTCTGTTTAGCTGTCGCCGTATTCACAAAGACAGTCGATGACGAACGTCTTCCCCTCAACAATGACCACGGCCATGATTTCGTCGATGACGAGGGAAAATCAGTAAGGGCTCTTTTTTATCATTTACTCTAGGCCTAATTATGATCTAGTTAAAACGAGTGTAATAATGAAAATAGTGTCTTTTTAAAATGCCGATAACGCTGATCTATTTTGTACACATAAGTGTCGGTAATAATAACAAAATATTGATTTTGATCAGCGTAAAATTGGCTAGGTCGTTATAAGTTTAGCCTTACTGTTGACAAAACCATTGGTATGCCAATTTGTAACTTTATAGATGCAACCTTTTAAATGAAAATATCCATCACACAAATTTAAAACAGTTAAATATCTTGGTGTGTAGCTATTCAATGTTTTTATTATTTATGTGCAATCTCACTATTTTTGTCTGTAATGTTTTGATACTGTGAATTAGAAAATTAATGAATGAATGTATTACGACAACAATTTTTTAAAATAATAGTAGTACTACACATACTACACATACTACTACTATTAATAGTATAAATATTAATAGTACTACTATTGCTGCTACTACTACTACTACTACTGCTCGATTCGCCCTGGGCTTTATAATACTCATGCTACTACTCCTATCCCTGCTACTACTACTACTTCTACTACTACTACTGCAACTACTCTATTATTTATTTTTTAAAAGTTTATTGTTTCAAATCCGAATTAAAACCAAAAAAGTTTGTGAAGGACGTTTACATCAATATAACAAAAACAGTAATAAGTGGTATATTATGAAATATAGCGTACAGAAAACAGCGACAATAACATTGATAACAATATTACACATATATTATTGTTTGTAATTTCAACGTAAGTTTCAGACTTTGTCCCTGTCTTGCAGCAGTAACCCTTTCCACTTTTTCTCCATAAATAATTCCAACATGAACTGTATAAATCTTGAGTTATTTTCTTTGCCTTATTTCGAGAAAAAAAATTGTTTACCATACATATTAGAAAAAGTGTTAATTATTTTGTTACTAGTCTCGACTCCAAAACATATATCTGTGAGTGAGAATCAAATATTTTGATTTCACGAATCCGATTATGCTTAGGTCACATTTGCCGCGGCAGCCGTGGGGTCTAAAATATCTACGGCCAATAGCAATTATGGGGCCGACGCAGCATTCCCACGTTCACATACGATAGCGGTCATGTTAGGATAGCCGCACGGCGTATTTTGAATTTGTGGAGACAGAAAACCTGCGGCTGCCGTACGGCCTTTGAAGTGATGACGCACGGTCGCCTAAGGCTGTTCCTGTGGCGGCCGTACACAACTTGACATATACCAAGGCAGGCGCAAGGTAGCCATAATGCCACCGTACGCCAGTACTTTACCTGTACTTTTTCTTCTTCTTGTTCTTCTTCTACACTTCTTTTTCTTTTCCTTCACCTTTTCTCCTTTTATTTCTTCTTTTCTTTACATTTTATACATGACGAAAGAGTATGATTGTGTAGAATGAAATAAGGCTGTTTGTAACTAATCGAAAACATCAAACAGGAGGGTTGACAGAGTAAACAAAGCTTGATAGCATGACTATCCACAATGGATACATAATAATCCAAATAAGGATGAACAAATATTGGTAAAAGGGGAAATAGAGAGAAAGAGAGAGAGAGAGAGAGAGAGAGGGGGGGGGGGGGGAAAGAAAAGAAAGAGGGGTGCACATTAAGATTCACAGATGTATGTGGTAGTAGGATTTCAATTTGATATATGAAGATAAAAAAGAAGATGCACAAGGTGTACATGAATATTTGGTGGCCAATTTGGGATGTATTATAGAATGAGAAGACTCGCGAGGTTTCTGGACAATTTGAATAAGAATTTGAGATCAGCGAGCTGGTCTATAAAGACTGTAAACATGGGTCCCGTCTTACAAAGAGTTGATATCAATCTCAATTTTTTTGCGTTTGATATCAATCGCAACAATGTACAAAAAAGATAAAAGACTGCAAACTTGCGATTGATTGGAGGACTTACGATTGATTTGGACCAATCGTAACTCTTTGTAAGACGGGGCCCTGGTCCTGCGAGTCGGAGCCTTGAAATGTTTGTATACAAAACAGTGTTTAGTCAGTATCCAAAGTAGACCACTCCGTTTATTCATACCAGGTCATAGAAGGTTATAATCAACGTTGCAATAAATGGAAGCAAAAAGATAGTCATTGGAATGCCTGGTTGGGTAGGAATGAAAATTTTGCATTATGTTGCAATAATATGACTAGTGATGGGGGAAGAATGCCGGAGTTAAGCAGAAACATGAACAGAGATGTCTGAATGTAGTGTATGTATATCACTTATTTTTAGAGTTTTTAATGTGGCAAATAAAGGGTCAGTGTGGTAGCGATAACCTGCATTGTTACAAACTCGAATTGTTTTTTCTGTAACATTAACGGTAATACAGATTCTTTGAAAATTTTGAAAATTGGGTGGATAGTGATTCTTTACAATTTTGATATATTTGGTTGCCCCTGTGGATGTTTTATATGCACTAATTTTTATAAATTTCAAATAGCGCATACAGCCGTACAATGGTAGCTGCGACCATGACAATCTCAGAATATGTACTTGTGATATATAATTTCCAAACGGGAATAGCTAATCGGTCGATTTTAGTCAAGAAATATTGTTTTATAGCTTAATTCATATCTTGACCTTGACAGGGAGCTTTACAACATAAAGAGTTTATTATTTACAATTTATAACTTTAAACTCGATTTCAACCGCGACAACGATCACTGAATATTGTTGGATCGCTCAACTCCCAATATGTTCTATCTATCTAAGTATCTTCTCCCGGTTTGGAGGTTGATTGCAACATCTCTCCATTTCACTCTATATTCTGCCATTTTGGTGCACTCTTGCAGTCTTAGTCCACTCCAATTCTTGACATTCTCTTCCAAGTTGATTCTGGGTCTCCCTCTAGGTCTAGTTCCTCCCACTCTTCCTTCCAATACATCCTTTAAGAGGCTTCGGTGCCTTTTAACATGATCAAAGTATTTTATTTTTCTCTCCTATACTAGTGCAATTTTTTTACGCCCTGCCATGTGCAATATCTCTATGTGTGTTTTTATTCGTTTCCAGGATATTTTCATCATTCTTCTGTAGATCCACATTTCAAAAGATGTTATTCTATTTTCCATGGCCTTGTTTATTATCCATGTTTCTGCTCCATACAATAGGACAGAATATACATAACCATTTACTAGTCTCAACCTAAGCACAAAGTTCACCTTTCTATTTGTGAATAATCCTTTCATTGCCAGAAATGTATTTCGAGCAATTTCTATTCTTCTTTTTATGTCTGCTTCGCATCTGGCATCATCCGTGATATTTTGTCCTAAGTAGATGTAACTACTGACTTGCTCAATGATATGTCCATTGAGTTTCAAACATATTCTAGGCTTATTCTCTGTTCTACTAAAAATCAGTGACTTAGGTTTTTTGACATTCATGCTTAGACCAAACTCTTCACTTTTGACTTTTACAATATCCAATACATGTTGTAAATCTGCTTCATTTTCTGCGCAAAATACAGTGTCATCAGCATAACTAAATTATTAATATTTACACCCCCAACACTAACACCTTTCATATCTGAAATTTCCCTGAATACCAACTCTGTGCACAATATGTTCATTTGAACCAAATTCATGACCCCATACCAAAACTTTGTATTGTACCTTTAATATAGGATAACTATTGCACTTATGAGTAGCCAATATGATATTGCACTAAGAAATATAGGATAAAACCAGTGTATTATATAGCATACTGAGCACATGTGTTGGCAAAAAGTATTTTAGCTCGAATAGTATACAAATATTCCGAGAAATAGTGGCAGATATATAGTTAACATGATCATTACAGTTACATTTTTTCTTTTGTATATACACCAAAGAATTTAGTTGATGACTTATTTTCTTTTGGAACATTTTCAACAAGCAGCTCAAAATTATGAATGTTATGATTTCTTGAGTTTCTAAAGTAAATCAAATTGGTCTTCTGTAAGTTCAATGATAATATGTTGCATTTGAACCATTGTGATAACTTTGGTAGTCCAATGTTCATGGTTGCGATCAGCAAATTTAAATCAGAATGTGAATATAACACATTCTTATCATCGGCAAAAAATATATGCTGTAGCGTATCCGGGCACCTACCCACTGAACATCCACCCCCAGATAACCACTCCCAGTCAACTAACCCTACGACAACACATGGAAGCGTTGTATCATCCGCTCAATCTGCGTGCATAGAACAAATAAGCATTTTTCCATGAAAAAGTGAAGTTTTCCAAAATGTGCGTTTCTTTCCAGCATTGGGGCGCCCAGAAGTCACTCGGGTAACATTTTATAAAGTATAATATAAAAAGACCATATGCAAATTTTATGTACTTTTGTCGGAAAAATACATTTATCCAGCACAATGTCGTCTCTTTTTGCGTTGGGGAAGAGCAAATAGCGAGTTTCAATCACACTTTGGCCGCTCTCGCAAGCTCTCACTCGTTTCAATGTGGTCAAGCGACTTTGGGGCAAGCGGTTAATGAAGATACTAATTGTTAGCTTTCTTCTGGTATTAAACTTGTTTTGATTAATTGTATAATTTTGTCAGAATAAAGGAAACAAAAAGGCTTGACCAATAACTTATCAGCGTCTGAATGGACCTTTTGACCTTGAATTCTTGATGCAAGCGCACTAATGACGTCATCTTCGCTAAATCGGTGTCTTTTATCGTAAAATGCTACACTTTCACAAAGTTTATACATCTTTTTTTCATTATTAGTAAGAAATAACATATTTTGTCTGATATCACTAAAGTTTGGGGTTTTATTTAATGAGCAATTTTGAAATAAGAGCCATTTTACTGTTTTAATTTACTGAATCGTACCATTAAAGTCGCAGGGTAGAAAGATGCATTTTCCAACCGCGCCAAATTTAATTTACGTTCCGACCATTCTGTTAAATGAGTTCGTGTTGTTAAGAATCCACTGCTTTCTGCTCAACCAAACGTCCACATGCGGAGTCGTTTATCAACTAAATTATTCAACTTTATGGATGCTTCCTTCCCATGTGTTTTTGTTGTTGAAGCATTTCATTCACCTGCTATCATTCTTTGAACTACAATTACCAGAACGCAAATTACATTTTGGTTTTATAGTTTCATCGATCGGAGTCGTTTATCAAATATTTTTTTCAAAATTTATGAATGCTTCCTCCCCAGGTGTTTGTGGTGTTTATGCATTTCATTCACCTGTTAATATTCTTTGTACTCCAATTGTTAGAATACAAAATGCATTTTGGTTTTATAATTTCATGCAATAAGTAAGTCAATAAAAGAGTATGTTCTGCACAATAAAAACAATTTGTGTCCCTATTGTACAATGTAATGTGTCCCCTTATTTTTTAATAGTTAATTTACCCATTCACATAATGGAACTACCTGCCCGGTGAAGCCAACTAGTGGCCCATGACCCCTGAGCACTCAGCACCGTGTGGGAGTCAGTTTGTGGTTAACTTCTTTTATGTAGTGTGACATCTTGAAATGTATACTTGCTTTTTTCCAGCAATTTACTCATGTGCAATTCAGTTACTTTTTTTACTGTGATATCACTTGAAATGTATAAGTGTCTTCACCATCAATGTTTTATTCATGCACAATTCAGTTACTTGTAACTGCGATACATGGAAATGAATCAATAAATACCATATGTCCATCCATCCATCCATTTTTAAAGTATTAGGAACAGTAGTAGATGATCTTAAATATCAGAGAGTATATAAACCTGACCTAAGGAATCCGATATTTATATAAATAAATAAATTGTCTATTAGGATGATGAGCGGGTATGATGTTGTTTTTTATCTCCGTATAATAAAATGAGATAAAATACATACAAAGTAACCATACAGTGGAAAAGGACAAACTACGGTTGGTTGCCCTTTTTCAGCTGCAACTATATTGTTGATTCTAGTCTTCCATGGGGCCAGTTTATACAATGTACAAAATATACCTAATATTATAAATGAACAGAACAAATAATTACAAAGTATCAGTCGAAAACATATTATAAATTTTTAAAAATGTTAAAGAAAAAAAAAAGGTTTATCAATTGTTGGGAAAAGTGCAACGTCGATCTGGCGTTGCTCAGTGGCTGCCGGGCTCACGATCAATTGGGCAAAAATAATTTCAATTTTCGGTTTAATATTATTTGGAGTAGACTTTAGAAGATTATTATTATTATTATGAGTGTACGTAATCGGTTGGTGTTATTATTGTCCTTTATTAGGTCAATATTGTAGTCACCCATTAAACATATAACTTCATTTTCATCATTAAGGTTATGTAATAAAGTATCAATGTCAGACAGGAATAGGTCTATATTATTATTGTTTGGAGGTCGGTAAATTACACATATAATAATTTTTTCTTCTTTTCGATTTCGACACAAAGTAATTCTGCACTATTATTCAAAAGGTGAACATCTCGCCTAACTTTATATGATAATGTTTGTAAAATATAAAAGGCGACTCCACCTCCTCTTTAGTTTGTCCGTTATGTGGACAGATGAATAATTATGAATTACAATAAGTTCGAAGAGTAATCAGTCAACTAGGTTTCAGTAATTCTAATTACAGAAAATGGAAATGTAATATAAGACAACAATGAACAAATTTTTTCGTAAATTTTAACCAAACTTCTTGCATTAGAGTAGAATAAACCAAAATTTGTACAAATATCCGTAAGTGTAAAATTAAATTCTTCTGGTAAGTAATATTGACAATCGACATATTGCTGTTCGTTAACAGTTACATCGTTAACGTTAATCATTTAAAAGTACAAGGTACAAGTTATACATGAATCCATGACCTGGTATGAAGTAATAAATATATATCTAAGCATGCACCTTGCAACGTCTATAAATCCCCCAAAATACATAAGGGAGCACAGATCTGATTTACAGATGCATTGAAATTAAAACTTACGAAATATCAGGCTGAGTTTGTTTTGTCTACAGCAGAGTGAACTTCAATTTCACTGTAACGCTGTGATACACACACAAAAATATTCTCTTTTAAACTGGGAAAACAGGTAGAGGGAGGATACGGAGAGAAGAAAGAAGTAACGATAAAGAGAAGAAAACGAAAGGTAGGAAGATGGAAGGAGGTTGGTAAGAGATATAAATCACCGAAGATGTAATATACACGTTATTAAAGTAAAACATTGTGGTGGGGGAGGGAGTGAGCACAATTCGAGGAGGGAGGAAAAAAGTGATTATTACTTCTTTTTTTGCCAGGGGAGGGGACCCGTCTCCTTTTTTTTAAAACAAAATATTTAACGTGTTTTACCTGTTTTTTGGCCAGGAGAAGGGGCCCGGGCCCCCTGGATCCGCCACTGCCTACTACTACTTATACTACTACTACTACTACTACTACTACTACTACTACTATTACTTCTTCTTCTACTTATACTACTACTACTTCTACTACTACTACTTCTTCTACTACTACTACTACTACAAAACGTACAAAGCGATACAAAGAGCATTGACATAATAACAGTAGATATTGTACTATCACAGGAAATTACAGGTATTAGCTTTGATATCGCGGTTTCTCAAGAACTAGATGTATAGGATTCAAACATGATTATAGTTTGTATCAACATTTACAGATGACCGGATTAGAATTCAGGGGTAGGTAGGACCAATTGCCAAAAGTCATAGAGGTATGTTTTAAAATAGAGGTGCATGTATTAGCCTTTTATCAAGAACATCTTAAGGTGTGTGCTTCAAACATCGTGATTGTATAACCATAGGAAGACGATCCAATTAGATTTTAACAAATAATTTGGTCAAAGGTCCAGTATGATAGCATATAGCTCTATGGTGTGATCTAATCATAGGTTTTTTGTTGTTATCATCATATTTCAATAAAATAAGAGAGGGTGCCCTTTCTCGGTTATTTGTTATTCACGATTCCTTAAAACGGAGAAAAATATCCCTCAAAACCTCAATTATTGGACCATGAACGATTCCCCAAACGAATAGAGATTCCCAGTTTTACAACCCTGGAACGCTGTGAATCATTTTGTGAACGAAATTTCCTCACTAGACTACATTACTGGCTACTGAACTTCAAAGCAGATAGTTAAAATTGCGACAGCAAGGACGTTGCACAAGGGTCATACGCTAGCGCCGCCAGATCGGACATGCGGGAACATCACCGTGAAGTTTATAAACACGCCGGAGCCGGAGGAAAGCCTGTATTCATTAAAGATCGAGAAGTACCTCTTTCTAAAGATAGCTTTGTAATGAGTAATGAAATATATAAAGCTGTAGTAAATTCAATCTCCTCTACGAAAGTCCGAGGTATTCAGAAAATTGGAGGCCCCTGGAGGCTGTATCTTTCGGACGGTACTAGTAGGCTAAACCTCATTACTAACGGTCTCAATATTCGCAAGTCTTGCGTCAATGTGTTTCACTTAAACCCATTCCTCCCAGCTAACAATGAAAGCTTAAACAGAGTTTTGATTAAGGACAAACCCTACTTAATTAAGCTCATGAACGAATTTCGAGCTAGCTAGGAAGCTTAAGGTGTCTGGAAAGATAATACCTCAGCCCATCTAAGAGTTGACGGTAGACTCACAGAGTGCCTTACAGGGGACATATATTGAATATAATAATGTATATTGAAAGACCAGCCCAACCCCTCCCAAATTTTGTCTCCTTCGGCTCACTCAAAGGTAGACTTTTTCAAACCATTCAACTCCCTAACGACCCGAGCACGGTATCAAAGGGCATCATGCACCGCTCCACCTGTAAGAGTGCCATAAGCGACGTGTCGCTCTCGCGGCACTATCTATTAGAGAGATAGCACTCGGATTGCACGGCAACGATGAGTGACTCCAACCCCTACCCTAGCATGACTCGCATCAATGACTCGCAGTTACTGTGATATATCAGCAGAGTCACCTGAACTTGTCAGACATCTTCTAAGATCAGGAAGCGTTTACAGTCAGAAAAGGGAAAAAGCGCAGTACGAACAAAAAATCTAAGAAAAAATGAATGTCATGTCTTCAGTGATTTAATGTTTATGTTTTGTAATAAACCTGAGACCGGCAATACATGCCGACCATAACGCATTATCCCTCAAAATTAGAATAAAAGAAAATTAGACTGGTCCAGGCTATTGGAAAAATGAATACCAGTACTTTGAGTGATGAGAAATATCTAAATAGTGTTAGTAATATTATAAAACATGGTTCAAGAAAAAAAAGCCATTCTCCCTCTGAATTGTGGGAATTGTTGAAAATAAATATACATGAGCTTATAAAGAATTTTTGTAGAAAGAAAATGGTTCAGCAGAAGAACAGAAAAAAATATTATTGGAAAAATTTGAGACTCGAAAAACAGATTGATGTAAATAAGAATGATATTGAAACAAAAAAGAACTATATATCATTAAAAATAGAATGAGAAAGATTTTTTATTTCTGAATCTAAAGGTGAAGGCGTAAGGGCTAGAGTGAAATGGATGAAGGAAGGACATAAGAGTACACAGTATTTTCTTAGCTTGGAAAAAAGGAATGCTTCTCGAAAGGGAATAACCCATTTATCATCAATAAATGGGAAAAAGAGTACTAAACACAGACAATGACATTTTAAATCAAACAGTGAAATTTCACAGTGCGTTATATATATAAATGAAAACCTAACTAGTCATCTTATTACAAATAATGTGCATTCACAAAATAAACTACTTCTCCAACGTATTCAGAACATGGCAGCCCGTCTCATTACCAAAACCAGAAAATATGAACACACAACTCCTATTCTTAGATTTTTTCATTGGCTACTTATTTTAACTCGCATTCAATTTAAGATTTTTTTGTTAGTATTCAAAATTGAATATGGTTATGCTCCATCTTAATTAAACGACCTTCTCAAACCTATTGTTCGAACACGTTCATTACGGTCAACTACACGTGCTAATTTCCAAAACGCACCTGATCCTCATATGAAAAACTTTCGTTCATCTGCTCCGCACGCATCGCACCGTGAGCTACAACACGTGAAATTCCTTACCATTTCATGCATTACCTACGCTAAATCACAGCAACAGCCTAACTGAACCCACTTTTAATACCGTCTCGGCCTGAATTTTAAAGTTCAATGTTTTCTCTTTAAGATGATATAAATTTGAAATAATTTCATTCGTGGGGAAAGGTTGCACTTTTTGCTTTAAAATGTTTAAAAAAAACCTTTCACGACACTTTCTCTATGGAGGTCAACGGATTTTCGCCCAAAATCCGTCAACTCTCCATACTTATCTTGGCTGGATAACTGATTTGATCGGCGAATTGCACCATCTCGCATATCAAATTGAAGCAGAGGTTTCAAAGATTCCAGTAATGTATCATTCATTTTGATTGGATAAGAGCACTGGCGTACCTATGGGGGGGGGCAGGGGGGGCAGAGTGCCCCCCTGACGGGCTCCAGGGGGAAAAAAGAAAAAGGTGAAAGAAAAGAAAAGAAAGGAAAGGAAAGAAAAAGAAAAAAGGAAAAGGGAAGAAAAAAAAGGAAAGAAAAAAGGAAGAAGAAGAGAAAAGGAAGAAAAAGGGAAAAGAAAAGGAAAGGAATAAAAATGGGGAAATTAAAAAAAAAAAGACCATGGCCGTACGCACCGGGGGGGGGGGGGCAGTTGACCCCAGATATTTTGAAAACGTACAGTTTTTTTCCTGAAAATGTAGTGTAGGCCTTTACCAAATCCTTCAATTCTACTTTTGAAAATGCAAAAGACCCTCATGACCGGTTCGGCCCTAAAAAATTAAAACAAATGAAAATAGGAAAATATAAGTGATATAACAAATTCGAAACTCTTCGCTGGCGCGAACTGCGTGCTAGCCTATTTTGTGTTAAATGTTTTCACTTGCTCGTCCCCCTGAAAAAAGAAAAGGATTAGTATTGCCTAGAATACAATTGTGCCTGCCCCGACGGGCCCCGACCTGCAACCATGGCAACAATAACACACAATATATGTACCAAATGTTACTAAAAGAGACCAATTCATTTTTCTCGCTCGCTACACTCGCTCGCGAATAAAATGAATAGACATTGCTTTGGAAACAATTGTGCCCACCCTTGACCTGCAACAATATCATTAAAAATGGAAGAGTTTTTTTCGCTCTCTCGCCAAAAAGGAATTGAATCGCGTTAAACGCGATTGCGTCCATCCTGACCTGCACCAATAAAAACAAGTTTATTTATTAATTTTTATTAAAAGAGAATTTTTTTTTTTTTGCTTGCTCGCTATGCTCGCTCGCCAAAATGGAATTGACACCGCTAACGTGCCCGCCCCAACCTCCAACAACCAGTTTAAAATTATGTACCAAATGTTATTCAAAGAAGTTTTGGTGTGCTCGTGCTCGCCAAAACGGAATTAACATCACCTTAGACATGATTGTGTAAGCCCTGCCCTGCAACAAAAAAATCTGAAATTTATGAACCAATTATCATTACAAAAATTTTGCTCGCTCGCTACGCTCGCTCGCCAAAATAGAAATAACACCAATTTTAATAATCACGTCCCTGACATGGAACAATGAACCCAAGTTTATATACCATATTTTCCCTATAAAAGAGAAGTGATTTTTTTTGCTCGCTCGCTACGCTCGCTCGCCAAAATAGAAATAACACCGCTTTTAATAATCACGTCCCTGACATGGAACAATGAACCCAAGTTTATATACCATATTTTCCCTATAAAAGAGAAGTGATTTTTTTTGGCTCGCTCGCCAAAATAGAAATAACACCGCTTTTAATAATCACGTCCCTGACATGGAACAATGAACCCAAGTTTTATGTACCATATTTTCCCTATAAAAGAGAAGTGATTTTTTTTTCGCTCACTACGCTCGCTTGCTCGTGGAATTATGTGCCCACCACTAACCTGCTACAATATCATTAAAAAGAGAAATGTAGGGGGTTGCCTGCCCGCCAAAAATGGGATTGACATTGCCTTAAACACGATTGTGCCCACCCCTACCTGCAACAATGAAACAAATTTTATATAGCAATTCATTGAGAGAAAGATGTATTTTCGCTCGCTAGCTAAAATGGGTATAAAATCACCCTAAACACGATATTGTTCCCGCGCCCTGCATGGGACAATTATTGAACCAAGTTTAAGTGGCAATTCTTCAAAAAGAAGTGGTTTTTTTCTTGCTCGCTACACTCGTTTGCAAAAAAAATAAATTAACGTCGCTAACAAGTGAATGTTCCCACCCCCAACTTGAAACAATACCAGTTTATATACCAAACGTTACTTAAAGATTTTTTTTTGCTCGCTCGCTCGCCAGAAGTGAAAATTAGCATCGCCTTTTTTGTTTGTTTCGGTCGCTTGCCCCCCTGACGGAGTACCCCAGGTAAGAGGAAAAGGTTGCACTTTTGCATCCAATGATTTGCTGTCTCTCATGTATGCTCCTTTTTGCGCAAGAGCATGACATAATGCCACACTACATGAGTTCCATAGACGTACACATTAGCGTGCGAACTTTTGCGTTGCATGTGATTTGAAACAGCACGTCTCCTCTCGGAATGTTCTTCGAACTTGTCCATTTTGTGTAGTTATTTCTTTCAATATGTGAGTTTTAACCTTAAATATAGAAAGAAGAAGACATGTATGCTGTAGTAATGATAATTAAATGGTGATACATCATGGATTTGCTGTGTAATTTGCCAGTGACCATGAAGAAACACAAAGGATTTTGTAAAATTGTTCGTCGTAAACCTCAGACCCTGAGAGAGGAATGTTCCATTTGATTGTGGGGTTAGATATATAATTAGTGAACTCCTTGATATTGAATTATCGATATGAATTCAATCTTCAACAGTTTTAAAGTCCTGTTATTGTTTTTGTGTTGTCTTAGAGTTTCATTAAAAGACATAAACATGCAAATGAAATCGTCCTTGTTTTATGTTCATGTTATGAACAAGACCCATTCTCCCTATTTTGTCATAATGGACGCACCCAGTGATCTGTGTTACGCGCCAGTGCACACTGCGGGACTTGGTGCGAAGCTCTGTGCAGAGTTGACCGAGCCGGTGAGCAATCCATTTTATGAACGAATTCGCCCCAAAGTTTTCCATATGGAACCAATACCCGTTACGGAGATCGTACTTTTGCTATTGCAGCCCCTAAATTAGGGAACAGTTCACTAATTATTCTTCGTCAATCCCCATCTGTAGTCTTTTAAGGCAAGTTTTTTTGTTCAATAGTAATTTATAGGGCAGTTTTGTTTAAGTAAGTTTTTAATTATCTGTAATGTTATTATTAGAATTATGTACTATTATTGCTGGATGTTTATTAAACATTATACCTTGTTTTGTTAAGCGCTTAGAAACATTGTATTAAGCGCTTTATAAATGTAATTTATTATTATTATTATTATTAATAGTTTAGCGGCTCAAAATGTTCGTAATCAAAAGACATTATTGCATACAAGTTGAAGAGAAATGTAACTGGAGCAATTATGATGCTAGACTTCACTTAGCCTAAGCATTTAATGTTTAATATTGATATGTTCTTTGCAAAGAACTGTTTAGAAAAATTGAACCTAATTGGTCCGTCTTTTCGAAAAGTGGGTCTACATGTAGGTTCTTTACACGAACATTTCAAGTTTAGTCATTGTAAATGGATGGATATCTGAAACGTTCCCAGTCAGCTTCAGCTGAGTTTAAAAATAATAAAGTGGAATTCACATGTATATCCGAGGCTTCTTTCGTTTTCGTTTTGTTTCTGAACTCGTAGTCACCGACCCATTATGGGCCCATTGCATTTGGTAGTACGGATGGGATGGGGTCAACTTTCTTTCGTTTACGGGGAAGTTTCCCGTTGGCTTGCTAGCGATCACCGCTGGTTCGTCGTGCCAACCCACCACTCGAACTCGATATTATTTGCCCGGAACACAGAAGCATTTTGAGTTGCTGTTGCTGAACTGTTTCTCACCGGTGGAGTTAGCAACAGATTATCGTGGCGCTCATTGAAGGCATGTTTTGTTTTTTTGTGTGGCTCCAGCGGAGTATAGTCCAGTACGAATAGGGGCAACGGGTAATTGGAGTCCCTTCTTGGAACACATTGCACGTGCTTCTCGTTGACTGTGATTAGGATCACCACGGAGAGAGAACTGACCCGAGACACCTCTTACCTGTTACTAATACGTCCGCGATGAGGAATGCGCGATATCCAGAACGTTTTGGTACTGTATACTAACGAAAAATTGTTTAGTCGAGTGCCCCTCGCGGAAATATTTTGCAAATCCTTTCTACTTGGGCGATCTGATACGTATTACCAGTAGGAGGTTCCCCGTACAGGGGCTACTCAATGTCTGGCTGAATTCTCCGGGGCTGATTTGTCAGTTGGCCTGGCACCCGAAGTACCGAAGTATCGGGAAGCTCTCGGGGGAGGGAAGTAAAGCTGATGCCTCGTCACGATACTCATGCATTACATGAATGCAAATGTTTAGTGTTTTTATAGGTTTGTTTTAAACGCTTTAATTATATTGTAAGATAGATGGTGACATCATACGGAGTACGCTGTGGAGGTCTTGGGAAATCCAGTTCCATTAGTTGTCCTGTATGATTTTTTTTCCTGAAATAATTCATTTTCATATATTTGAGATGTACAAAATTATTGTTACCAGTTTATTTAACGTCTTTTTGAGAAGCCATCCTGTGCCAAGTTGGTTACTGTATATAAACAAAAAGATAAAATTAAACAGTTGAAGTCTACATTTCGTAGACATTTGAATAATACATAATTTATGACAAAATAGATTTGTCTGGGTTATATAATGTAATTGAAAATTAATCAGATGTAATAATTAGACACCGCTGGTTGTTGCTGAGACTGGGGATTTTGAGATTATTATGATGCATACACAGGTTTATGAGAAAAGGTGTCAATTTTATGTATACAATATTAGGCATGTGTATTGTTGCTTCCAGTGAAATGTTTGGTTTTCATGATGAAGGTGTTGAATGGGGTGACTGTTCGGTTGAACTTGTTCTCATGAAGATTTGAGGAAAGGGTGGAATTAAGGGATATATACATGTAGGTTGTTTGTAATGTGCTTCACAGGTTGTTTTCTATAGCATTGTGTACCATATGCCATTGATTGTTTTGTGTTATTAATTATTACAATTACCAGTTGACTTTGGGATGTCATTGTGTTGTCCTTTTAGTGGTTACACCCTTCCGTGTTTAGGAGAAGTTAAAATCGAGGGATGATGTTTATGCCTGCTTTTGATTTGGAGGTCTAGGGATATCCAGCTCCAAAGAAGAGAAAGGGCATGACGTCATCCTGACATTATATTCTGTTGGCTGAGTTATGTTGTTAAGGTGGGCAAGATTTTGCAAGTCTTCCTGGTCAATTGGTTGTAAGAAAGACTAGATATGTTGTTGTTGTTATATAATGTAATTATGCAAGGGTAATGAGTAATTGACATTACAAAGATAATGTTAACTGTTATTCTTTTAAAGTACATTCTTATAAAGTATTGTTCAATGCAGCCTAAACATGCTGTTTTGATAGGTAATTGACAAAATTACGATTTAAAGCAACAAAGATATGTATTGCTTGATTAAATGATTACCAGTGGGTAATCTAATATTTAATCTTAATTTTGTTTTGTACGATCTCTAGGTGCAAGATCATTTTAGTAGGGGAAAATTGTAGTGGAACGCTGATTTGGGCAACACATTGACCTAAAGGGGGCGCTATAGCAATAGAGGAGTTGGGTTAGGTTGATCATGTGTACAGTTGTTAGTTTGAATTTGTATACATCTAAAAGTTGAACAGCATTAATTATGTTCCCGATAGTATGCCAGGAATGGGTAAACAACCCCTGGACTTGAATTCCTGCATTAGATTTACAGGTGTTCATTTCCGATAAACACGTTGGACTTGAATTCCTGCATTAGGTTTACGGGTGTTTATTTCCGATAAAAACGTTAGACAATAGACTGTTTTCCCGTGGATCTGACGTTCTCGCGGGGCTCCTCCAATTTTCTTCTATACCTTGTCCAAACACTATATCTATTGTGCTTTGTCATTGCAAGAAGTAGTAACTTCTTGGTCATTGGTTATATTTAATTGAATGTATAACTTCTCTCTTGATTGGTAGATTGAACTGGTCTCGAGGTCGGGTGACCTAATGGTCATTTTATATATCCTATTTTATAATAGACCAGTTCACGGTTAGCACCTTACTGCTATGACCCCGAATATCCACAGATCTTCAAAACATGAAGAGGTCCCACTTTGTACATTTTGTAATAATCACTCTTACAGCGATGGAGGTGCTTTATAAATAGCCTTTGTTCCCCCTTTTCAAAGAATACTTCCACCTGTGTACAATGGAGTGCACTGAATGTGCATGAATGAATAATGTTACATAACTTTCATGAGCACGTATCCAGTATTTCGTCTCCATGTATTTCAAAATTTGTTCTGCAATGACCTTTATCTGCTCATGCTCAGACTGCAACCGTGAACTGGCTTATTGCATGGTTGTCTTCGTGAGGGTCTCCCTGATTGGCTAATAAGATCATGTGATTTTATAGCCTCGTCGGGCGCCTGAGTATGTAAATGCCATATTCGAGACTTTGTAGCTTAGTTTTATTTCGTTCCGTTACTCTATTAAAAAGTGACTCGGTAACATTGTTGAAGGTTGATGAAAAAATTGCTTAATTTTTGTATAAAATGTTACTTACTACATTCCTTCTACTGTATTAACCCTCTGACATGCAAACAATCCTGAAAAAATTCTGAAACGAAGATATCTATGGTTTTCCTAGAAGGTGTCACTGTGCAGCACCCTCTAACAGTGATTAACAGTAAATTCTCCCAACCGTTTTTCCATGAAAAAGACATAAACAGGGCTATTGAAAATATGTCAACACTTAAATGTCTGGAATGGTATGTAGAGCCAATTTATTGCTTTGTGACGATTAACATTCATCTAAAATGTAATTAAATTGTAATGATATAGTAGAGAAAGTTAAGGAATCGATCAGATCAGTTTTTCCCAATTTGTATCATTAATAATGGTCCATTTTTGCTCACATTTTCAGATTATCTTTAAAGTACAAGTCCACTCCAAAAATAAGTTAATTTTAAAAGAAGCAGAAAATCAGACAAACGAAGAAAAAAAAAGGTTTGAGCAAAATCGGATAACTAATAAGAAAGTTATGGATTTTTGAAATAGTATGTAAAACTCTGAAACGATGAAAATCACTACACAAATTGCCAATTTGGTTATCAGTTTGTGACGTCATGTCCTCACTATTTATCAATTGCTTTATATAGTTTAATCCCATTAATTTTCCTTGTTATCCCCCAAAACTTGATTTCCCCATGCCTTTGCCCAGGTTATATGTTTTGAATCATATTGCGTGCATGACATTTCACAATATCTTTTATGAACTTTGAAGAATTGCTTCTATTTTCTGAATATTGAATATTGTATATTCATAATGATTGATTTGTATATAAATAGTTTATCAAAATTCAATTGTTCATGATTTAACTGTACACAAATTACTTTATATAAGTGGATCCAAACACGATCATATTACTATCAATCTAACTTGGATGCTGGTGTGAAGAAATAAGACTCTTAGGGGGAAAATAAAAAAATTATAATATCAATATAAAGAAAATAATAAGTGGATAGTGAGGACATGACGTCGCAGACTCATGAGTGAGTAGCGAATTTGTCTTGTGCTTTTCATTGTTCCATAGTTTTACATACTTTTTCAAAAACTCATAACTTTCTTATTAGTTATCCGATTTTGCTCAAACTTTTTTTGATTGCTCTGTCTGGTTTTTCTGCTTCTATTGAATGTAAGTTATTTTTGGAGTGGACTTAGCCTTTAAAAAAGCATATAGCGTGTAGAATTTCCTCAAAATAATTTTGACACAGTGGCATTCATAATCAGGTAGAAGTATAATAATTAAAAGCAAAGTATACAGACAAAAACAAAGTTTAATGAAAATATGGTAGACGATGATGCATCCCTTGTTACAACCATGATGAGACTGCGAGTATATAAGATATAATGATATTCTAGTAAGGATAAAGGCAAGAATAATCGGAGATCTTAGAAACAGACAGTTAAATGGTCTAATCTCGCGGAGCTGAGTACTTTAGTAATTAACAATAGAAAAAACGAGCACCCACAAAAGTCTACACAGGGGAAAGCTTATAAAAATGGACGATCAAGTTAGTTAGCCTGCATAAGCATGAAAATCATATATGTTCGTACCTGTTGTTGTTTGAAAGATCTATAGTTCCTGGAAGGCAAGTTAAAACACTGTTTACATGGTATTAAACAACCAGAGTAATAGAAAGAAGTAAAAAATGAAAGATCTTGGAGAGAATCGAGTCGTCGGACGTATGATGTGGTCGAAAAGAATCAACTTAAGAGTAATAATAATATGAATATTCCGCTTTTACATAACGCTTAATACATCTACGATGTATCTAAGCATCTTACATATATACTTCATTACTTCAATACCTTATTGTGTGTCCGATAGAAAATATGTTCGGATTGTCATGATCGGATAGTTGAATAGATGATGTCCAAATCTATTGAAATTACCGTAGGTTAATTTTTCGAATAGAGTTGCTTTCGTGTTCTCTACTGCTTGTTGAAATCAGATATGGTTTAGCACATTCACATACCTCCAAAATCTTCTCTCTAGAAAACCTAAAACTTTAAATTTACAATCACTCTTCCTGGAACAACCTTCCCTTAGATACTCGTCAGGCAATATCTCCGAAGTTGAATCTTTTAAACCCATGTTGAAAAAAAGCCACCTTTAATCTCTTCGTAACTTCAATCCTAAGTTGTAAACATTGTAAGAATCTTTGTTATCTTGAGAATATTTTCGTAATTTTGTATTCAGCTGTGTATTTGATTGTTCATGTATTTTCTGAAAATATCCATTATTGTTTTCATTATTGTACAGCGCTTTGAAACACTTGTAAAAAAGACCTTTTGTCAGTAACATGTAATTATAAATATTATTACTTTTCTCTCCCTTCTTCCCTTGTCTGTCACGCCGTTCCCCCGTAGCTACACCAACTTGATGTAATATTTTCACGATTATTTTTTATCGTATTTGATGTCGATAATTTCAAATTCAAATTGATATTTTGATTGCTCTTCCAGTCTCTGCCACCATTCAAGAAAGACGTTGATGATACGGTGTTGGCGCGCCCTCACGATGCGGAACCTGAGTCAGAACAGCATAGCAAACCAATGGACAATCTGAATCCAGGTGACGTCATCCTGGGAGATATCCGCCTTACTGATGAGCAGAAGAAGTTCATGGAAGAGGATGGTCACCATAGCAACGGGAGTAGGACCAAGAGGAATGTGAAAGCTGGGGGACATGGCCCGACGGACAAATACCGTATGTGATCGGTAGCCAGATTATAGGTGAGTGCGAACAGGTCAACCCAGAAACGTGGAATGGGCCGGGATGGGCACGTATAGCTCACTCTCCAAAAACGTGTTAAATCACCACATTTCGGACAATAAGTTGATAATCAGTTTCGTGTGTTATCCTGTCTATGTATACTTCTTTCCTTTTTCTTCTCCCCCCCCCCCCCCATCTCTCTCGATCTCGACCTATCTCTTGTATATTCCTTGATGCAAATGTACTAATACTTGACGAATACAATCAATCATCCAACCAATCAATATTCAAAATGGCTGATTAATATGCTCGATCGTGGTTGAAAGACGTGTTGAATATGTTTATGTTTAATATTCCTAAATTTTCAAAAACCGACGCGATGAAAGAAGCCACCAGTCGCTTGTAAATCAATCGCAATATATATATATATATATATATATATATATATATATATAAATTGTATATAGCTATATGCCGCAATGGCGACCCTCAGTCAACCAATAATACTAAACTTAGAAAAAAAATGTATGCACAAGGGTAGTTCAGTATACATAACATTGTATGTGTATCACGTTACAGACAATTGTAAAATGGATGGGTTTTTATGCACCGTTCACCCTGAGTTGCTTTGTTGGGCTACTTCTATTTGATTTTCAAGGATTTGTCTCCCTCCCCCCCCTTTTTTTTGGGGGGGGGGGGGGGAGGGGGTAGTGTAATGGTGGAGTGAGGAGACATATGACTTGTGAAGCTAAAGAACTGACAAAATCAAAAGGGAAATAATAGCGAGAAGCACGTTGATTGAAAAAGCCCAAAATTTCTAATCCCAAAATAAACTGAAAATAACAGAAACGTGGATTTTACTTGCTCTTCACCCAGGGTAGCATTTGTGGTCAAGAGGTTGATTTGAACTTTTTATAGTAAACATTTACATTTCTTTTTTGTTAATCCTGGGTTGCTTGTGAGGTCACGTAGTCTTCAAGTCACCGTCGGGCCAGTATAAAGCGGAGGGCCAAAGTAAAATACCATGTTTGCTTAGTTTTTTAATTGGTTGCCACTACCACACAAATTCAGCACATCTTGTTTATTTGAAAGATTGTATCAAAATACACAATATTTCAGAGGATTTAGAAGAATTTTTTTTTTGTAGCGAACACCCCTAAGTCGGAGGGCGCGTCCAAAAACGCTGCCCTTCTGATGAAATATAATATTTTGTTAATAATATCTCAAGGGAAAATTAAATTATCACATTTTGGTTCCAATTTCAACAGAATTGAGATTAATTTACATTTTTAGTAAAAAGCTTGATTTTTGTGCGAATTTTTCGAAATATTGAATTTGATCCAAAACCGTTATACATGTATTTCCACATATCGAAATCGGAGAGGCGCCTTTGACGGTATCTTTCCAGGAATTCGCCCATGTACAAGGACAATCAGTGGCGTACGCATGATTTTTTCAAGATGGGGGTTTTAACATTTTTCAATCGGGCCGAAATTTTCGCAACAACTCAGCCAGCCCTAAATTAAAATTATCGGGGGTGGGGGGGGGGGGGGGGGGAGGGGAGGGATAAGAGGACATTTTTTTTTTTTTTGGTCTCAAAAAAAAATCGCAACGACTCAGCCGGCCGCTGAATAAGGGGGGGGGGGGGGGGGGGGTAAGAGCACATTTTTTATTTTTTGTCCCAAAATTTGAAAAATTGGCCGATCGATATTGGGGGGGGGGGGGGGGGGTTAGGTCTGCTCTTTTGGGTCACCAATTACCACAAATTTTTTTTTCGTGGGGGGGGGGGGGGTTTCATCCAAAACTTACACATTAAATTTGTTAAAGGGGGGTTCAACCCCCAACCCCCCCCCCCCCCCTGCGTATGCGCCTGAGGACAATATCATAGGCAAGGAGAGGCTTAAATCTTCAGTAAACAAAATTAAAGCAACCCAAATTTATTGATTGGATTTTTTCACAAAAATTACATTTTTGCCCATTATTATGTCTTACTTGTATGCATAAATACAAAACTGTATGTGTATTAGTGTATTGATTAAATGATCAAAATACCTACTAGTCGATATCAGTTTCATTGGGTTATGTTGTGTGTGAAATTTAAATTGTGAGCCGAAAAGGGTACTTGTATGTAGATATTTTTTCCCTCGAGTGATTTTGGTCAGTATTTCGGTATATTAACTATATATTAACGATAGTGATTGGATATTTAGTAGCGCAGATAGTTCAAAGGATTAGGAGTGCTGAAAGCAATTGTACTATGTGATGTTTCAGGAAATGTGGGCATTGGTAGTCCCCCCCCCCCCCCACCACCCCCCACCCTTTCCAGCCGCTTGTCATAATATCTTGCCAATGACCAAGACAAGATAGTGCATCAACATGAATAAAGTTATACAGACAATTCAAAGGACGAGGAGTGCTGTTTGTAACTGATATGTACCTCTTTACCCCCCCCCCCCCCCCCACACACACACACTATCAACTATTCTTTGACACCTCCCCCTTCTGACTGCTTGGTAAAATCTTGTCATGGTAAAGTCAAATAATTTAACATAATCAAAGAAAGATAACTACAAAAAATCCTGTTTGTGATCTAGCTGAAATTATATTGCCAGCCCACCGAGACCTTGCTCTTAAATCCTCAGAAAAAAATTGTCAGAATGTCCAAAAGACTGACATTCCGGTCTTGTTAATCCTCAAGTAATTCCTCAAAAGACCAAGCAGAATGCCGGAGCGTTAATGTGGTGCAAATACTGTTTAATACAAGTGGATATAAAGTCTGCGCCAAAAATGTGTTTTCAAACCATATAGAAACGAATAGTTTTTACATATCAGATTCGCTCCTGAAGACTAATCTCTTCGGTTTTTCACCTGAAAAAAATATATAAATTGTTTTTTTCTAATACCTTTCTAATTCTTTTAAATTGAAATAAATTATTTGCTGGTAGAATTTTTTTCTTATCCTACCATTAGAATAAAGTTAATTGCATTGATAGTTATTTGTTTCATAAATATACACGGATTTACAAAAAGCAATGTGTATATAGATTTTTTAAATAAGTGATAGTTTTATTAATAGTGAAAAGGTTAATGTGATAGTTACCATCCAGTGCGTCCCAGAAAAAACGAAACCGAGAATTATTGATGTTTTATCATAACTTAATCAATTCAATTCTGGTTTATTGTAAGTAAATACATACTGAATAAAAAGTCCGGAGACTAATAGAATTCAGTTAACAAATTATAAATACATACAAGAATAAAGAAATCAATACTTTTATATTAATTATTGATTCTATTGCAAAAAAAAAAATCATAATACTCGTATTAAAAACCCAAATTTAAATAATCCTTCAGCCTGGTTTATACATATAAAGATACTTACAAATGGTAACCAGGACCATATTCCGATAATAAATTCTGGTATTGATGTTCAAAGTACTTGGTATCCTATACAAGCAGTAAATGCAATTAATGACTTTTTGTGTCTAATGCTTCTGATCTTTTTCAGGAAATCATTACCAGCCTTTTTACCTTCTCAGTGTGAGAGTCCAGAAATTAGTTGTGGGAAGTATATTGTGAATTACGTAAATTACAGTTACATAAAGCATAGAGACATTATTGAAGAACATGCACATGAAATGAGTGTACCTGTTACTAGGATCCTTAATATATCTTTCAGACAAGGAGTTGTACCTTCACAGTGGAGATCCACTCAAGTAACTGCTATTCCAAAATCGCACCCACCTGGTATTACTAATCTGCGTCCTATAGCGTTGACTTCACATTTTCCTAAGTTGGCTGAATCTTTTATGGCTCAATGGTTATTGAAAGATATTTAATAACTCATCAATTCGGTGACAGACCAGTGTCATCTACTACACATTATCTTGTTGGCTTTACATCATCTTTATAGACATGCAGAAAACAACATAGTCGGGTCGATATATGGTTTGACCCCCAAAATTGCAACAAAAGGTTATTCAACGGTTTCTAGAAGTATTCGACCTCAGGAATAACATACTGAAAGTATACCGAATCGGAGGTTCAAAAAGCTGTTATTCTCAAGATGGCGTCCAAGGTGGCCGCCGATACCTAAAAATGACCATAAATCACTTAGTATCATTCTATCCGAGAGACATAATTGGGGTGTCTATGCTTTGGTTTTCGGGGTCATAGAATCTATTAGGATAAGTTAGAACGTTAAGCAGTGGTTCAGGAAACCACATGACATCCAATATGGCGTCCGAAGGGCCACAAAACCACTGGGGGCTGGTAGTGTTTTCAATATAAAGCGCCCTCTCTACCAGGTATAGGATAATTATTGTCCATTTTTGTCAGGCCAACTGTTTTGTTGCTACAGGTGACCATGTAAGGCCTGTACTGCCAGCTTCATGGTCGAGTTGCCGGCTAATCCGCCCCCTCGCCGAGTCTCTATGTGGGAGGGTGCCTAGACACCCTGCAGGATGAAAAATAACACCTGTCAAGGCATGGCCCCAGTTGGTCATGCATCTAGGACACGTCAGCCACTGGCTCCGTGTTGCAGGGGGCATATGAGCTGCGCCTCGGTGACCAACGGCTACGCGTGGAAGAGTTGCTGGGAAGATGCCACTTATGGTAGCGACAGGAAGGGCATCCGGCATAAAACAAATTTCCTTTTATGGTAAGACAGAACAATACGGGCACCGTCCAGCCAGGACACAGGAGGAGAATAATGTCTTCTGGGATCAGATGCATATTGTTGCAAACATCCCTGATAAGGAATCAATCATCCTAGGAGGTGACCTTAATGGTCATGTTGGCAAGTTAACAGATGGTTACTAGGGTGCGCATGGAGGGATGGGATTTGGCAGAAGGAACACAGAGGGGGAGACAATTCTAGAATTTGCTGAAGCCATGGAAATGATGATAGCAAACCAAACAGTCACCTTATCACATATGACTCTGAGGGAAGCAAAACCCAAATCTATAACATCCTGGTAAGAGCCACTGATTGGGAGGAATGTGTCTCTCAGCATCACCTAGTAGCTGCAGACCTCCACATAAAGGCTGGTAAGAAGAAACGAAGGAAGTTCAAGCCAAGGCTGCAGATCTGGAAGCTTCAGAAAAAAGAAGTACATGATGACTTTCGGTCTATGATTGAATCCAGTCATGCAAAGGTCCAAGATATGATGGCATATCAAATATACTACTTAAACATGTTATTTCCGAAATAGTCATCCCACTAACCCATATATTTAACCTCTCTCTTATATGTGGTGACGTACCCTTTTCAATGAAAAGAGCCAAAGTAATACCTGAATTTAAAAGAGGTGTCTCACGTAAACAGGGAAATTATAGGCCAATTTCTTTACTTACCTCTTTTTTCAAAATATTAGAAAAACTTGTCTATTCACGAACTATAAATTTCCCTACACAACACAGTTTACCTAGTGACCTTCAATTTGGATTTAGAAAAAACACTCTACAAGTCATGCTATGTACTCATTGATAACATTGTTTGTGCTATTGATGACTCTTGTCACACAATCGGTTTATTTCTAGACTTCCCAAAGGCGTTCGATACTATTGACCATACAATTCTTCTTATAAACTGTCTCACTAGGGTGTCAGAGGGAAGGCCCCTGAGTGGTTTAGTAGCTACCTGTCAGACAGAACTCAATACAGCTCTGTAAATAACTTCCAGTCATCAATTACACATATTACCTGTGGGGTACCTCACGGCTCTCTTCTTGGCTGGCAAAAAAAAGGTTTGGCTTGAGGCAGCAGCAGAGGTATGCGGGTGGACACGAGAAAAAAGCAGATACAAAGAAACCTGGTGGTGGAATGAGGATGTCACAAAGGCTGTTGAGGAGAAGAATGTAAAGTTTAAAATCTGGAATCAATCAGGGGGGAGACCACAAAGCATACAAGATAGCAAAGAGAAACTCGTGGCAAATGGTTTGGGAAGCCCAGGAGGCTAAGAGAATTGAGTTTCTTGAGGTAAAAACAGAAGGGAATCAAAAGAAGCAAGATAGTAAAGCAGATAGCACAAGCTCCTGTGGACGCATTGGGCCCAATATGTGTGAGAGATGAGGCTGAAAACATTGTCATTGAGGCTACTTCCGTGAAAGAAGCGTGGAAGAGTTACATGGAACGCCTCATGAATGTTGAAAACTAATGGGATAGGATCACCGAGTGTGACGCAACAGAGGGGCCAATATGTCCCATCTCACAAGATGAGGTTGCTCACGCCGGTGTACTCTCCAGCAAGAGAAAGACAACTGGTCCATCAAGAGTGGTCACGGAACTCATATTAGCATCGGTGAAGCATGGTGTTGAGTGGTTGATAGATAGGTCCTTTCGAGCCATCAAGCTTCCCAAGCATGCTATGAAGATCTATGAGAGAGTTCTGGAAAAGAGAGTAGGTCGCAGTTGATGTGGTGCAGTTTGGGAACTAAAGGGAACTATCGATGCTATATCCTCCGTAAGTAAGATGCAAGAAAAGTTTCTTGCAAAGAAGCAGCAGCTGTACTTTGCATTTGTCGACCTACAGATGGCCTTTGACCGATTACCAATGGAGGTTGTCAGATGGGCGTTGATGATGGCGGGTGTTGACGAGTGATTCGTACGAGCAGTCATGGCACTATTTGCAGAATCAAAGACACACGTTGTGTGGTGACAGCAAAAGCTTTGATGTCAACGTAGGAGTTCACCAAGGCTCAGTGCTCAGTATTATCGTCTTCATCACTGTAATGGATGTTATCTCAAAGGACATTTGGGAAGGCTTTCCATGGGAACTGTTCTATGCAGATGATCTAGTGCTGATGGCAAGAACTTATGGCTAGAATCTCTCCATGACAAGCAGCCCTAGAAGGAAAGGTTCTGAAAGTGGATGCTGGAAAGGCCAAGGTCATGGTGGCTTCTGCTGATGCAGGTGAGACAGAAAAAACAGGAGAATATCCCTGCGGAGTTTGCTATACAGGTGTTGGAGCAAACTCAATCAGATGCACCAAATGCAGGAGCTGGGTCCATCGCAGATACAGTGGAATATGAGGTAGCCTGCAAACAGTAAGTAAGAGATGCTTAGGTACAATCTCGCAGAAATGTACCAGTGACAATGTGACAGGTTTGGATCTCCATGTAACGACGTATGATAAGGTGGAGAATTTCTGCTACCTGGGAAACTTGTTGGCTGTCAGAGGAGGAGAGGCAGCAGCTTGGAGAAGCGCTTGGAAAAAAAATTCATGAGCTCTCTCTCCTTTCCTCACCTCAAGGGCGACCCCTTTAAGAGTGAAAGGGAATGTGTAAGCTGCTTGTGTGGGAAAATGCATGACGTACGGGAGCGAAACATGGGCAATGAAATCGTCCAGTGTACAGCGCATCATGGAGAAGGTTGAGATGACGTTGGTGAGGTGGATGCGCAGGGCATCACTTCACAAGAAAAGGAAGAGCGAAGCACAGGTTATGAGGATAAATAGACTTAGATGTTTTGGATATGTGGCAAGAAGGGAGGCAACACACTGGCTCCATAGGGCTATAAACTTTCCGTTCATCGAAAGAAGACTTCGCGGGAGACCCGGGAAAACTTGGAGGAAAAACTTAGAGGAAGATGCCAAAATATCTGGTATCAGTATATGGATCCTACAAACAAGAAAGCTTGGAAAGCAGCCATTAAATAAATAAAATGTCCTACCCCCCAAAGTGGGACAAGTAGACTTTAAACGCTGACGATGATGATTATAATGGCCCTTTTGAGGCCTCTTGAACTTTAGGGGTTTCCTATTGCTGGCCACCAATGAACATTTTAACTCATTTTAATGTATTCTCCGCCCCGAAACCATGGGATAGACACCAAAGTCATGTCTCTAGGAAACATAATAAGTCACTTTAATGGGTTATGGCTATTTTAAGGTAACAGTGGCCATCTTGGACGCCATCTTGGATTTTGGGGTTTCCTCGACCATACCTCGATCTTACTAGATTCTCTGACCCCCAAACCATGGGATAGACACCAAAAGTATGTCTATAGGATGGACAATAAGTGATTTATGGCCATGTTAAGGTATCGGCGGCCAATTTGGACGCCATCTTAAAAATTACAACTTTCGGAATCTTCGATTTCGGTATACTTTCAATTTGTTTTTCCTAAGGTCGATTACTACTAGAAACCGTTGAAAAAACTTTTGTTGCAATTTGTGTGGGGTCGGGGTATTTTTAACGTATATTGACCCGGCTAACAGGTCTATATCAACTATTGTTTGTAAAGATTTTTTTAAAAGCTTTTGATCGCTTAGATCACAATATTCTAATGGAAAAAATGTTAATATGCACATAAAATTGTGTTTAATAAATTTGTTCATAAGTGTTTTAGAATGCTGTAAACAAAGCACATTAAAAATGGAACTCTGTCTGATATTAATGTTAGTCTTGCCGGTGTTCCCCAAAGGACATATCTTGGCCCAATTCCTTTTTTTAATATGGTTAATGATTTATGTGAAAATATTCCTATACATTACATAAAATATGTCGATGATTTATCTTATCTTTAGTACAATGTCGTAAATCAACAGACATTTTACAATTACAACCCACACTTAACTATGTGCAATACCGGTCACAATCAAACAATATTTCACTCAATCCTTCGAAGTGTTTTACTCTGCAGGTTACTTTTATGAAAAATCCTGCTCCTCTCTTGAAGTTCTTTCCATTAATGACTCTACTGCAATGTACAAACTGTCAAAATTCTTGGATTCATTATACAATCTGATTTAAATTGAATTTACATGTTAATGATTTAGTCAAAAGATGAAATAGAAAACTGTTCATGTTGGAAAAACTTAAGAAATTCAATTTACCTTTGAAGGAGTTACGTAGGTTATATACGACCAATTATTGTGCTCCTGCGTTCCATAGCAGTCTTACAGTGGAACAAAATAATAATCTTGAAAAAAATACAACGTAAAGTATGTAAGATTATTTTAGGGCCTAGTTACATTACCTTCTCTCCTCCCCCCTCGAGTCGGCTCTTTTAAATGTACCTATTTTAATCCTTTGACCATTCTTGCATTGACTTTAAAGGTAATGCAAAGTTTTGGGAAATTTTGAAAATTGGATGTATAGTAATTCTTTAATTTTTTTACGATTTGGATGCCACTGTGGATGTATTATAAGCACTAGAAAATTTAGCTCCTAAAACAATTTTGCTTTCGAGAAATTGAATAATCAAAAATTTACCGGTGCTCCCGGTAAATTTCAAATATTTCAAATAGCGCCTTTAATAGGCCATTCCATGGTAGCTGCGACCATGAAAACGCAGTTCTGATATTTGACTTACTTGACTTACTTTTGACTTAAGCCGTCCACACCATCACTGGGATGTATGATGGCTTCTGTTTCACTATGGCTTGCCACACCTTCCTGTCTTCTGTTAACCTTGTAGCTTTAGTCAGGGAGTCAACTTGTCTGTTTTTGCAGTCCGCCTTGATGCAGTCTGTCCATCTCTTAGCTGGTCTTCCCCTTGGGCGTTTGCCATGTATATTTCCATTGAGAAGGATGTGGGGGTATCTTTTTGAATTCATTCGGTTGATATGTCCAAAGGATCTCAGTCTTTTTGTGGCAACCCTGTCGATGATAGTTTCTTCCATATTCAGTTGTGTTCGTATGTGTGTGTTCCTTAGCCTGTCAAATCTGGTCACACCCATGATTCTCCTGAGGCATGCCATCTCAAAAGTGTGAAGTCTATTTTCATCTACCTTCTGTAATGTCCATGTTTCTGCACCATATAACAGAATAGACAACACCAGGACTTTGTACAGTTCTACCTTTGTTGAGCAGCGTATATCTTGTGATGCCCAGATTTTCTTGAGTGCTTGGAATGCTCCTATTGCCTTTCCAATGCGGTGCTTTACCTCTTCCGAGCAGGATCCTGTCTGGCTTATTGTTCCTCCCAGGTACGTGAACTTATCTACTTGTTTTAGCTGTTCTCCTCCAACGTTTATATTTAATAGTTGAGGCTGTTTGCTTATGGCTTGTACTTCTGTTTTGGTAATGTTTATTTTCAGTCCAAAGTTTGAGCTGCTCTGATGTACTAGGTCAACTATTGTTTGGAGGTCTCTGTCATTGTCAGCTATAAGGACTATGTCATCCGCAAATCTTAGGTTGTTGATTAGCTGTCCCTGTACTCTTACGCCGATCTTGGTGTCATGTATAGCGTAAAGCATAACAGCTTCGAGTAAGATGTTAAAAAAGTTGTGGGGACAGGGCACATCCTTGGCGTACCCCAACTGTGGTTTTAAACCAGTCGGTCAGTTCACCATTCACTCTGACTGCACTGCTTGATTGTTGGTAGAGTGCTTGAAGTAGGTGTATGTATTTTGATGAATATCCAAAGAAGTTCATTGCTTTCCACAGCCCTTCCTGCCAGACTGAGTCAAATGCCTTTTCGTAATCGATGAAGCAGCATAGGAGACTTTGATTTCTTTCAAGGCGCTTTTCCGTTATCTGTCTGAGGGTGAACAGTTGATCCATAGTGGAACGTCCTGGTCGGAATCCAGCTTGTGCTTCGGACAGCACTTCTTCTGTTTTCTTCATGATCCTTCGCTGGAGGATGATACTGAATACTTTCCCTGCATGGCTTAGCAGGCTAATACCCCTGTAGTTTCCACAGTTGAGTTTGTCTTTTTTCTTGTAGATTGGTGTTATTATGGCTTTTCCCCAGTTAGCCGGAAAACTTTCTTCCCGCCATATTATGTTGCACAATTTGTGAAGTATGGTGATTCCTGTTGGCCCAGTAGCTTTGAGTTCCTCTCCTGTGATGCTGTCAAATCCAGGTGCTTTCTCTTCTGCGAGTTTTCGTACAGCAAATTCTACTTCATCTCGCAGAATGTCTGGAACCGGTTCGAGGCTGGCCATCTGAGGTATGTTAGTAGCTTCTCCATTTGTTTGGTTCTGGTGATTGTACAGTTCCTCAAAGCTTTCTTTCCATCTCTCTTTAACATCTTTCATCTCGGTAAGGATTTCTCTATCTTTGCTTTTCACTGCCTGCATTCTGATGCTAGATTTCTTAGTGATTTGTTTGATTGTTGTGTAGACTGCCTTGGATTTGGTAGCCTGACGTGAGGTTTGCACTTTTTTGCATAGATCTTGTATCCATTTGTCTTTGCAGCCTTTTGTTTTCCTTCGTATTTCTCTGTTAAGGAAGTTGTATCTCGGTCTTTTGTTTGGGTCTCTTTGTTTGTCTTGTTTCGCTTCCTTTCTCTCATCACTCAGTCGGAGGACTTCCTCACTTATCCAGGGTTCTTGTTGTTTGGATTTTTTAAGTCCCAATACTTTCTGTGAGGTTTCATTAAAGGCTGTTTTTACTTCTTTCCATAGGTTTTCCACATCTGTGTCATCTTCCCCCAGCAGAGGGCCAAACTTTCCTCCTATTTCAATTTCATAATCTGTCCTGGTTTTGGGGTCTTTGAGTCTAAAGACATCATACCGCTTCAGGTACTGCGGTCTAGGTTTTGCTTTGAGCTTGAGGCGTAGGTTGGTTATAATTAACTGATGGTCTGATCCTACATCAGCACTTGGAAAGCTTCTTGCATTACTAATTGAGTTTTTCCAATTTTTGTTGATCATAATAAAATCAATTTTATTATGGGTGTTTTGGTCTGGTGATTCCCACGTCCACTGGCGGCTTCCTTTGCTTTGTTTGTATAGCGTGTTAGTGATGATCAGGTCGTTTGCTGCACAGAAATTAAGAAGTTTTTCTCCCCTGGGATTGGCCTCCCCAAGTCCATATTGACCTATAACCTGGTTCCATTGCTTGGAGTCTGATCCTACCTTCGCATTTAGGTCGCCCATTACTATAAGAATGTCTTTTCTTGGAGCTTTCTCTATCGTTGCTTGTAGTAGGTTGTAGAATTCCTCAATTTCCTCTTCACTGTTGGCTGTTGTCTGATATATAATTTGCAAACGGGAAAACCAAATCGGTCGATTGTTGTCAAGAAACATTGTTTTAAATCTAGAGTAATATCAGTCTTAAGAGGGAGCTATAAAACATAAAGAGTTTATTAATTACAATTTCATCACTTTAGACTCGAATTCAACCGCGACAACTATCATCAAATATTATAAAATCGCATATGCTTCCAATATGTTCATTTGAACCAAATTCATGACCCCATGACATGAGACCAAAACTTTGTATTACCTTTAATGACATAATAGGAATTTTTTTAACAATAACAGCTCATGTTTATATTGTATTTCTGATAACTTTTGCAATGTGTTTATGGTTTTTAGTTACAGAATCTCAGACCTATTTTTTATATTGCAAGTTTTGTTAATGTATATCTTTAAAAGTGTTATCCATTGTGCCTAACATGTAAACATGAGTATTCCAGCCATGGCTGTCTTTCATGTACAATTGTATTTGTATGAACCATGTTTGTGTTATAATCAAAACCATTTTTGAATACTGGCCAAAATCACAAGAGGGGGGAAATATCTATATAAAAGAACTTTTCGGTTCAAAATTTATATTTCACACACTAAAGACAGGCTAATAATCGGGAGCGCCAGGAGGCTCAAATCTGAATGACATGAGCGCTATACATGTACAAGAACCCACTATTATTAGGTGGTCTTTCAACGACAGATCACCTATTGATTTCGTTAGAATTTTCTTTCTTTCTTTCTTTCTTTATTTATTTCTTTATTAGGTGGTATGTCAACGACAGATCACCTATTGATTTCGTGAGAATTTTCTTTTTTATTTATTATTTCTTTATTTTTATTTCTTCCGTACACTTTTTTGTGTACACGTTTACTCGAAATCGACTTTGTCAATTTCCTTCAAATTTCTGTCATTCATCATGCCCTATAATATCAAGTTCCCGAAACCTTTTTCAAGGTCATGGGGTCATCGTGACATCATCCAGACGTCATCATTTGACCCTCAATTAACTCATGACGTCATCATAATGCCCTCCGAACTCAAAATTTCAAATTGCATATTATGACGTCAGCATATTTCCGTAAAATTGATTGTATCTCTGTAAATGTTGATCGATTTTCTTCCAAATTTTGATATATTTTAGCTGAGACAATTTTCTACAAATTCAGTTTTCTCACGAATTTTCATTTTGACAAAGGTATCATGGCGTATTTTTGTGATTAAAGGAGGCATGTCAATTTTTCACATTTTGCGTGTATTCTCTATGGGACATGATTTTTTCTCAAAACTGGATTCTACATTCCCGTCTTTCGCGAGCAATATCTGCGTCGTTTTAGCTTTGTTTACGCTGAGCTTCGAGTATGTTGTAGCTGAGACAATAAGCTATCACTTGTGTGCACTTTATTTTTCGATCAGATGCCGGAATCATGCTCATATTTCACTTGCAAAGTGGGATTTGAGAGGAAAAAAATTCCTTTTACGTGTAATCGCTATGGGAAATGTTTTGGTATATCGGTATTTTTTTCTTTACTTTTTTTGTTTTTTTGACCTTTCACTCTACCATCTCCTTTGCTTATTAAATCACGTAGAATCACAAATAATGTAATAAACAACCCTATTTAATTTATTATTACCCTATTATCACTTGATCCATTACTTTTTGCGTGTAATCCCTATGGGAGATGACTTTTTTCAAATCTGGATTCTACATTCCTGTCTATTGCGAGCAATATCGCCGATATTTCTGCTTGGTTTTTGTTGATTTTTTAGTATGTTGTAGCTGAGACTATATGCTATCTCAATGTTTCCTCATTTTTTTCAATCAGATGTCAGGATTAGGCTCATGATAATGATCATCATCATCACCATCAATATCATCATGATCATCATTATCAAGATAATGATAAACATCATCATGGTCTGATGATGATGATCATTAACATCATCATGATCATCATCATTATCATCATCATCATCATCATTATCATCATCAATAACATTATCATTAATATAATAATCTAACATTATCATTATCATCATCATCATCACCATTACTATCATGATCGTCATCATGTTCATCATCATCATCATCATCATCATTGTTTACATGTCTATATCACTTTTCCATTTCTCTATATAGTAAATATTCTCCAGTGAAACCTGTCGTGTGACATCGAACAAATATAGACAGACCACCTTATTCGTCAACTTAAAGTGACGAATTAAAATCTAGTTATTATTATTATTATTTATCTCAATGAAACTTATATCAACTTGAAGATATTTTAATCGTTTATCATATTTTGACAAAAAAATCCATGGTGATTAGAGGTTTTACCTAAAATGTGTCTTTAAAACTCGATTTAAACACACCAAACACGTCCACAATACACTAATAATATCTGCATACAAGTAATATTAATACAATATTATCACTGAAAAGACATATAAGCCTCTTCTATCCACATGATATTGTCCATGTACATGGGCATCCCAGTTTAGCCATCGGGATTACGTCTACAATGTACAAGGGCAAATTCCTGGAAAGTTACAAGAAAGGTCACTTCTCCGATTTTGATATATGGAAAAATAACGGTTGTGGATGAAATTCAATATTTCGAAAAAATCTCAAAAAAACAATTTTTTAAACTTAAAATTGCGATGTTATTTCAATTCAATGTAGATAATTTGATTTTCTTTCGTTTGACACCAAACTCATGGAGGATCAAGGTATCCTTGAGATATTATTTACTAAATACTATATTTCGTCAGAAGGGCAGCGCCCTCCGATTTAAGGGTGTTTGCTACAAATTAATATAAAAAACTCTGAAATTTTGTGTATTTTGATTTTTTTTTCTTTCTCTCGAATAAACAAGGTGTGCTTAGTTTGTGTGAGAGTGGCGGACAACCGCCCCCCCCCTTCTGACTATGGCTCTCTGCTTTATAGTAACATTGGTTTCAATCTTAAATAATAACTATTTAACCAAAACATTAAAACATTTCCCGTTGAGCAATCTCTCACGCTTGGAGCGTACTCTCCCTTATAATCATACAAGATAATTTCGTACTTTGTCCCGTATATACACTGAAGTATACTGTAAGTTGGTACACATAGCCTCCTGAACTACTGTTGTGCATACATTTTTGTCCAAGTTTAGAAGTTGACTCAGCGTCAGGTAGGTATTTCCATATACATTTATTTATTTACTTATCAGGTGGGCTGAATGTAATACAGACCACCTTATATTTTTGTTAAAATTGCCTTTATCAGGTGGGCTGTATCTAATACAGACCACCTTATATTTTTGTTAAAATCGCCTTTATTTATCAGGTGGGCTGTATATAATACAGATCACCTTATGTTTTCGTAAGAGCTTTTCTTGTTAGCACGATAACTTGAAAATGGCTCAATCAAATGCCTTGAAATTTGGCACACATATGTATAGGCATGAGGAAAGAGCACAGCATATTTATGGAAAATTGATTGTATCCCTGTAAATATTGATCGATTCTCTTCTTAATGTTGTTATCTTGTAGTTGAGGCAATTGCCTACAAGATCACTACACATTATTTTTAATTTTGATGACGTCATCATAGTGAAAATTGCGATTAAAGGTAACTTGACAGATTTTCTTAATTTGCGTGTTAAGCCTATGGGAGGTGCCAATTTCGTTCAAATCATGGATCTACATGACATTAATCTTTGAGCACTATCTAGCTCATTTGTGCTCTATGTTCTCCCAAATTTGGGTATGTTATGGCTGAGACGATAGGCTATAAAAGTTGAGCTTTTAGTTTTTTGAACAGGTGGTGGGATCATGTCTAAATGTTCATATGAATGTTAAATTCGCAAATTCTGTAGAACATTGCTGGAATTATGCATATGTCACGTAACTATGTCCTATTTGTGAAATTTAAACGTTAGCAGTTTCCTATTGAGTGACTCAACGACTCTTTTTCCTCTGGTAATAAAATACATAAAATGAGCTTAAATGGTCCACATCAATAACCCACTTCCTGTAATGGCCCAAAATAAACATAGGTAAAACATGACGGGTAGAGCATTTCATGGAAGAAGATGAAATTGTGAAAATGCATTCTCTGTTATGTCAATTAGGGTCAAAGGTGTAACTGCTTATTGTATGAGGTCAGTGGTCATATATTGTCTCAATCTATCTTCCATAGATCCATAATGGTCAATATACTACACAGTTGAAACTTTTCATATGGATTAGAATTAGAATTAGAATTTTATTGACTCTTTGACCCCCTCTCGGGGTATGAGAGTACAAACAAACATAAAAGTATAAATAACAATGCATGACTTATGAATACAATTCACATACATTATACATAGATAATGACACAAATATAAAAACGATAATAGGTATATAGTGTATGAAAGTACAAACATGAACAATGAACCAACTAGTAAACACAAATTATATATACATGTACATGTACATTTACAATGAATGTAGATAGTGACAAACTGACAATAATAAAAGGATAACTATAATGCAGTCTATTTACAAGCTAAATAGTAAACAAAGTAGGCTGTTTCACTATCCTACCGCTACGAGTACGTGTAGGTTCAGCTCTAATTGTACTTCTTGAAATGCTTGAACTATCTTCTTTCTCTGTTTTTTGATTAAATTTCAACATAATAAGGCGGGTAAATCTCGCTAAATTCTTCAACTGAGAAGTGCTTCTAGTTAAAAAAAAGTTCTTCCATGTGCATAGCACTTGGGAGCTTAGACTTACAACACTTTTTTGATAAATATAAACATCTCTCTCTTTGAAAAAAACGGACAAACAAAAATATAGTGAAATTCATCTCCTATATCAGTGGACAGGCAGAGTGTGCACTGCATATCACAATGTGGTAGACCTTAATAGGAAGAGCATTTTAGAACATAATATAAAATCGTGAAAATACATTCTACATTATTTTAAACATTAGCATACGTATCACCTAAATCGTCAAAGTGACAATTTCAAGTTATTATTCCCATTTATTATTCTACCAATCCATATCTCTAAACTGTTGGCGAACAGAGCAACAAGACCAAGCTCTGTAATTATTAGAATCTCTGTCCAGTAGTGCCGTGTTTGTGCCATCGAACGGGATCGACCAAATCAATTGATTCATAATACAAATATATATAGACCTATATATATATATATATAATATATTTTCCCGTAAAATGAGAGTAATTTTAATAGTTTCATACTTTTAATGAAATGTAATATTAATTGTTATTCTATAATTGTTTTAAATGGGGGCACGCTACATGAGTCCTATCTCGCACCATGGGGCAACGTGTCTGACACTGCCGTTTGTAGCAACTTCTCCCAAGATCAAGATTTAATCTTGATCTAAGGAGACACGAACGATTCTGCCATTAATTCTTTCGCAGGATATCTCAAGAATAAATAAAGCCATTATCATGAAACTTTCAATGATGAGTGATATTAGTATAACTTAGAATTGTATTACTTTTTAGTAACTCAAGATCATCGTGACGTCATCCAGGCGCTATTTTGTGGAAATCAACTTTTAATCATATCTTTATAACGAGTCATCAAAACTGAACCATATTAAAAACACATGAACTTCAAATCAAGGTTCGACATAACATCTCATCAAAATCCGCGCTTGTCTATATTTTAAAATGCTCAAAATCACTTTTTAATCAAAACAGAGTATATGTTCTAGGCCATTTAAAGCATTTCGAAAATAATGCACGCGCGTTTTTGCGTGTAACGCCATTACACAACATAGAAACGCTATTTTTTTTTCTTTCATGATATTTCATAACGGAATGAGCGTCCGTTTAAGATAAATGGCCGTGCGCACGAGCACATGTTATACATAGCATATATGGGCAAAACATGCTTACACAAAATCCATCATAGCTCTTTGGGATGCACCTAGACCCCACATTGTTCTTTTATTTTAATAGAGTATGAGTCGGAGATATGATTTCATGTCTCATTTGACCATTACAAATATCATGACGTCGTCATAATGGCCATAATTCCCGTCTTTCGCGAGCAATATCTACGTCGTTTTAGCTTCATTTACGCTGAACTTCGAGTATGTTGTAGCTGAGACAAAAAGCTCAAATGTACCCTTTATTTTGTCACAATTTTTTATTGGATCAGCCCACCTATACTTGTTCCAAACAAGTATTACAAATCTAGTCAGGTGGGCTGTATAACGTACAGACCACCTTATAATTTCGTTAGAATTGCCTTTATTTATTTATTTATTAAATATTTTTCTTATTTCTAACCACTTTTTTGTTAGCAAGATAACTTGAAAATGGCTCGATCAAATGCCTTGAAATTTGACACACATATGTATAGGCATATGTACAAAGCACAATAACGTTTTCAACATTGACCTTCACTGATGACGTCATCTAGGCGCCATTTTGTAAAAATCAACTCATGATCATATCTTCATAACCAAAAGCTATTTCTCATTCATATTTATCATGATCGAGGTCAATATCCGTCCGGTCAATTTCAGGTCAAATAACGCGCACGTGCGCGTACGTCCGCGCGTCAATGCGCGCGCAAAATTTTAAAATGCTCAAAATCGTCTCAAAATCATTTTGCATACGTTTTAGGCCATTCTAAGCATTTTATAAAAAAATCGCGCACGCGCGCATGCGCGCGCATTTTCGCGCGTTAAAATAATACACAACATAGAATCGCCATTTCTTTACTTTCATAATATTGCACATATTTTTACAAACAAATTGATACCATGTTTACTATCAATAACGGAATGATCACCCGTTTAACATAAATTTCCGTGCGCGCGAGCTCTTGTAATACATATCATAAATGGGCAAAAAGATGCCTATACAAAATCCATTGTAGCTCTTTAGGATGCAAGGTGACCCGAATTTTGTTCTTCTTATTGTGATAGAATATGAATTGGAGATATGATTTCAAGTCTCATTTGACCCTTACTTTTCTCATGACGTCATCATAATGGCATCCGAACTCATAATTTCAATTTGCATATTATGATGTCAGCATATTTTTCAAAAATTGATTGCATCGCTGTAAATATTGATCGATTTTCTTCCAAATTTCGATATGTTCTAGCTGAGACAATTCATTACAAATGTAGTTAACAACATTTTTCATTTTTGACAAAGGAATCATGGCGTATTTTTGCGATTAAAGGAGGCATGTCAATTTTTCACTTTTTGCGTGTATTCTCTATGGGACATGACTTTTTCTCAAAACTGGATTCTACATTCCCGTCTTTCGCGAGCAATATCTCCGTCGTTTTAGCTTCGTTTACGCTGAACTTTGAGTATGATGTAGCTGAGACAATTAGCTATCTCAAATGTGCTCTTCATTTTGTCTAAAATTTTAGTTGGACCAGCCCACCTATACTTGTTCCAAACAAGTATTACAAATCTAGTCAGGTGGGCTGTATAACGTACAGACCACCTTATAATTTCGTTAGAATTGCCTTTATTTATTTATTATTATTAAATATTTTTCTTATTTCTAACCACTTTTTTGTTAGCAAGATAACTTGAGAATGGCTCAATCAAATGCCTTGAAATTTGACACACATATGTATAGGCATATAAATAAATCAAAATAACGTTTTCAACCTTGACCTTGACTGATTACGTCATCTAGGCGCCATTTTGTGAATTTTAACTTATGATCATATCTTCATAACGGAAAGTAATTTCTAATTCATAGTTTGCACGATCAAGGTCAATATTGGTCCGGTCAATTTCAGGTAAAAAAACGCGCACGTGCGCGTACGTCCGCGCGTCAATGCGCGCGCAAAAATTTAAAATGCTCAAAATCGTCTCAAAATCATTTTGCATACGTTTTTAGGCCATTCTAAGCATTTTATAAAAAATCGCCCACACACACGCGCATGCGTGCGGCGCGCGCGTTTTCGCGCGTAAAACTATTACACAACATAGAATCGCCATTTTTTTTCTTTCATAATATTCCACATATTTTTACAAACAAATTGATACCATGCTTGTCTCTTTATGACTATTAATAATGGAATGATCGACCGTTTAACATAAATTTCCGTGCGCGCGAGCTTTTGTAATACATAGCATATATGGGCAAAAACATGCCTATACAAGATCCATTGTAGCCCTTTAGGATGCAAGGTGACCCCAATTTTTGGGTCATATTTTGATACAGTATGAATTGGAGATATGATTTCATGTCTCATTTGACCCTCAATGAACTCATTACGTCATCATAATGGCCTCCAAACTCAAAATTTCAATTTGCATATTATGACGTCAACATATTTACGGAAAATTGATTGTTTCTCTGTAAATATTGATCGATTGTCTTCAAAATGTTGATATGTTTTAGCTGAGACAATTTCTACAAATAAAATTGGCCCAAATTTTCATTTTGACAAAGGCATCAGGGCGAATTTTTGCGATTAAAAAAGGCATGTCAATTTTTCACATTTTGCGTGTATTCTCTATGGGACATGAGTTTTTCTCAAAACTGGATTCTTTCGCGAGCAATATCTCTGTCGTTTAGCTTTGTTTACGCTGAACTTCAAGTATGTTGTAGCTGAGACAATAAGCTATCTCAAATGTACCCTTTATTTTGTCTCAAATTTTAGTTCGACCAGCCCACCTATACTTGTTCCAAACAAGTATTACAAATCTAGTTTATTTTTCTTATTTCGACCCACTTTTTTGTTAGCACGATAACTTTGAAATGGTTTAATCAAATGCTTTGAAATTTGGCATACATATGTATAGGCATATAGAAAAATCAAAATAAGGTTTTCAACCTTGACCTTGACTGATGACGTCATCTAGGCGCCATTTTGTGAAAAATAACTCATGATCATATCTTCATAACCAAAATTCATTTCTCATTCATATTTATCATGATCAAGGTCAATATCCGTCCGGTCAATTTTCGGTCAAAAAACCCGCGCGTGCGCGTACGACCGCGCGTCAGTGCGCGCGCAAAATTTTATAATGCTCAAAATCGTCTCAAATTTTTTTGCATACGTTTTAGGTCATTTTAAGCATTTTATAAAAAATCGCGCGTACGAGCATGCGCGCGCGTTTTCGCGCGTAACACCATTACACAACATAGAATCGCCATTTTTTTTTCTTTCATGATATTTCTCATATTTTTTCAAACAATTTGATACCATGTTTATCTCTTTATGATCATTAATAACAAGATGAGCGTTCATTCAAGATAAATGTCCGTACGCGCGAGCTTTTTTAATACATAGCATATATGGGCAAAAACAGGCCTATGCAAAATCCATTATAGCTCTTTGGAATGCACCGGGACCCTCAATTTTGTTTCATATTTAAATAGAGTATGAGTCGGCGATATGATTTCATGTCTCATTTGGCCATTAAGTGTATCGTGACATCATCTTAATGGCCTTGGAACTCAAAATACGAATTTGCATATTATGACTTCAGCATATTTATGGAAAATTGATTGTATCTCTGTATATATTGATTGATTTTCTTCAAAATTTCAATATGTTATAGCTAAGATAATTCTCTACAAGTTCAATAATAACCCTTTTTCATTTTGATGACGTCATCAGAGTGAAAATTTTGATTAAAGGCCTCATGTCAGAAATTTCATAATTTGCGTGTTATGACTATAGAAGGTGAATTTCATTCACATCATGAATCTAGATGATAGTGTTTTTTAAGAATTTTCAAGCAGTATCTCGCTTAATTTTGCTTTATTTTGTTTTCAAATTTAAGTTGACCAGCCCACCTATACTTGTTCCAAACAAGTATTATGTCTAGTTTATTTTTCTTATTTTGAACCACTTTTTTGTTAACAAGATAACTTTGAAATGGTTCAACCAAATATCTTGAAATTTGGCACACATATGTATAGGCATATGGACAAAACAAGGTAAGGTTTTCAACCTTGACCTTGACTGATGACGTCATCTAGGCGCCATTTTGTGAAATTTTCTTAAAATCAACTCATGATCATATCTTCATAACCAAAAGGTATTTCTCATTCATATTTATCATGATCAAGGTCAATATCAGTCCGGTCAATTTCATGTCCAAAAACACGCGCGTGCGCGTACGTCCGCGCGTCAGTGCGCGCGCAAAAAATTTAAATGCTCTAAATCGTCTCAAATTTATTTTGCATACGTTTCAGGTCATTTTAAGCATTTTATAAAAAATCGGGCACACGCACATGCGCGCGCGTTTTCGCGCGTAACACCATTACAAAACATAGAATCGCCATTTTTTTTTCTTTTATCATATTTCTCATATTTTTTCGAGGAATTTGATACCATGTTTATCTCTTTATGACCATTAATAACAAGATGAGCGTAATTCAAGATAAATGACCGTGCGCGCGAGCTCTTTTAATACATAGCATATATGGGCAAGAACATGCCTATACAAAACCCATTATAGCTCTTTGGAATGAACCGTGACCTTCAATTTGTTTTCATATTTAGATAAAGTATGAGTCGGAGATATGATTCCATGTCTCATTTTGCCATTAAGTGTATCGTGACATAATCATAATGGCCTTGGAACTCAAAATACGAATTTGCATATTATGAAGTCAGCATATTTATGTAAAATTAATTGTATCTCTGTATATATTGATCAATTTTCTTCAAAATTTCGATATGTTGTAGCTAAGCTAATTCTCTACAAGTTCAATAATAACCATTTTTCATTTTGATGACGTCATCAGAGTGAAAATTTTGATTAAAGGCCTCATGTCAGAAATTTCACAATTTGCGTGTTATGACTATAGAAGGTGAATTTCGTTCACGTACTGAATCTTCATGATATTGTTTAATAAGAATTTTAAAGCAGTTTCTCGCTTATTTTTGCTCTATTTTGTTTTCAAACTTTAGTTGACCAGCCCACCTATACTTGTTCCAAACAAGTATTATGTCTAGTTTATTATCAGGTGGGCTGTATCTAATACAGACCACCTTATATTTTTGTTAAAATCGCCTTTATTATCAGGTGGGCTGTATCTAATACAGACCACCTTATATTTTTGTTAAAATTGCCTTTATTATTATTTATTATTATTCAGGTGGGCTGTATAACGTACAGACCACCTTATAATTTCGTTAGAATTGCCTTTATTTATCAGGTGGGCTGTATGACGTACAGACCACCTTATAATTTCGTTAGAATTGCCTTTATTTATTTATTATCAGGTGGGCTGTATCTAATACAGACCACCTTATATTTTTGTTAAAATTGCCTTTATTTATTTATTATTTATCAGGTGGGCTGTATATCGTACAGACCACCTTATAATTTCGTTAGAATTGCCTTTATTTATTTATTATTAAATATTTTTCTTATTTCTAACCACTTTTTTGTTAGCAAGATAACTTAAAAATGCCTCGATCAAATGCCTTGAAATTTGGCACACATATGTAAAGGCATATGTACAAGGCACAATAACGTTTTCAACATTGTCCTTCACTGATGACGTCATCTAGGCGCCATTTTGTAAAATTTTACGAAAATTAACTCATGATCATATCTTCATAACCAAAAGCTATTTCTCTTTCATATTTATCATGATCGAGGTCAATATCCGTCCGGTCAATTTCAGGTCAAATAACGCGCGCGTGCGCGTACGTCCGCGCGTCGATGCGCGCGCAAATTTTGAAAATGCTCAAAATCGTCTTAAAATCATTTTGCATACGTTTTAGGCCATTCTAAGCATTTTATAAAAAATCGCCCACACACACGCGCATGCGCGCGGCGCGCGCGTTTTCGCGCGTAAAACTATTACACAACATAGAATCGCCATTTTTTTTCTTTCATAATATTCCACATATTTTTACATACAAATTGATACCATGCTTGTCTCTTTATGACTATTAATAATGGAATGATGGCCCGTTTAACATAAATTTCCGTGCGCGCGAGCTCTTGTAATACATAGCATATATGGGAAAAAACATGCCTATACAAGATCCATTGTAGCCCTTTAGGATGCAAGGTGACCCCAATTTTTGGGTCATATTTTGATACAGTATGAATTGGAGATATGATTTCATGTCTCATTTGAACCTCAATTAACTCATGACGTCATCATAATGGCCTCCAAACTCAAAATTTCAATTTGCATATTATGACGTCAGCATATTTACGGAAAATTGATTGTTTCTCTGTAAATATTGATTGATTGTCCTCAAAATTTTGATATGTTTTAGCTGAGACAATTCTCTACAAATAAAGTTGGCCCAAATTTTCATTTTGACAAAGGCATCATGGCGTATTTTTGCGATTAAAGGAGGCATGTCAATTTTTCAAATTTTGCGTGTATTCTCTATGGACATGACTTTTTCTCAAAACTTGATTCTACATTCCCGTCTTTCGCGAGCAATATCTACGTCGTTTTAGCTTCATTTACGCTGAACTTCGAGTATGTTGTAGCTGAGACAAAAAGCTATCTCAAATGTACCCTTCATTTTGTCTCAATTTTTTGTTGGATCAGCCCACCTATACTTGCTCCAAGCAAGTATTACAAATCTAGTTTATTTTTCTTATTTTGACCCACTTTTTTGTTAGCAAGATAACTTTGAAATGGTTCAATCAAAAGCTTTGATATTTGGCACACATATGTATAGGCATATGGACAAGACACGGTAAGGTTTTCAACCTTGACCTTGACTGATGACGTCATCTAGGCGCCATTTTGTGAAATTTTATGAAAATCATCTCATGATCATATCTTCATAACCAAAAGGTATTTCTCATTCATATTTATCATGATCAAGGTCAATATCAGTCCGGTCAATTTCAGGTCAAAAAACGTGCGCGTGCGCCTACGTCCGCGCGTCAGTGCGCGCGCAAATATTTTAAATGCTCAAAATCGTCTCAAATTTTGTTTGCATACGTTTCAGGTCATTTTAAGCATTTTATAAAAAATCGCGCACACGCGCATGCGCGCGCGTTTCGCGCGTTACACCATTACAAAACATAGAATCGCCATTTTTTTTTTCTTTCATGATATTTCTCATATTTTTTCGAGGAATTTGATACCATGTTTATCTCTTTATGACCATTAATAACAAGATGTGCGTCAATTCAAGATAAATGTATGTGCGCGCGAGCTCTTTTAATACATAGCATATATGGGCAAAAACATGCCTATACAAAATCCATTATAGCTCTTTGGAATGAACCGTGACCTTCAATGTTTTTTCATATTTAGATAAAGTATGAGTCGGAGATATAATTCCAAGTCTCATTTTGCCATTAAGTGTATCGTGACATCATCATAATGGCCTTGGAACTCAAAATACGAATTTGCATATAATGACGTCAGCATATTTATGTAACATTGATTGTATCTCTGTAAATATTGATCATTTTCTTCCAAATTTCGATATGATGTAGCTGAGACAATTCTCTACAAGCTCAGTCAACACCATTTTTCATTTTGATGCTTCATCATAGTGAAAATTACGATTAAAGGGCACATATCAGAAATTTCTTACGTTGCGTGTTATGCCTATGGAAGGTGAATTCGTTTACATCATTACGTCAATGACATTGTTTTTTTAGCATCATGTCGCTTATTTTTGCTCTATTTTGTCTCAAATTTTAGTTGACCAGCCCACCTATACTTGTTCAAAACAAGTATTATGTCTAGTTTATATATTTTTCTTATTTCTAACCACTTTTTTGTTGGCAAGATAACTTGGAAATGGCTCAATCAAATGCCTTAAAATTTGGCACACATATGTATAGGCATATGGACAAAGCACAGTAACGTTTTCAACATTGACCTTTACTGATGACGTCATCTAGGCGCCATTTTGTAAAATTTTACGAAAATCAACTCATGATCATATCTTCATAACCAAAAGGTATTTCTCATTCATATTTATTATGATCAAGGTCAATATCCGTCCGGTCAATTTCAGGTCAAATAACGCGCGCGTGCGCGTACGTCCGCGCGTCAATGCGCGCGCAAAATTTTAAAATGCTCAAAATCGTCTCAAAATCATTTTGCAGACGTTTTAGGCCATTCTAAGCTTTTTATAAAAAATTGCTCACACGCGCATGCGCGCGCGTTTTCGCGCTTAAAAGTATTACACAACATAGAATCGCCATTTTTTTCTTTCATAATATTCCACATATTTTTACAAACAAATTGATACCATGTTTGTCTCTTAATGACTATTAATAAGGGAATGATCGACCGTTTAACATAAATTTCAGTGCGCGCAAGCTCTTGTAATACATAGCATATATGGGCAAAAACATGCCTATACAAAATCCATTGTAGCTCTTTAGGATGCAAGGTGACCCCAATTTGTTTTCATATTTTAATACAGTATGATTCGGAGATATTGTTTCATGTCTCATTCGACCCTCAATTAACTCATGACGTCATCACAATGGCCTCCGAACTCAAAATTCCAATTTGCATATTATGACGTCAGCATATTTATGGAAAATTGATTGAATCTCTGTAAATATTGATCGATTTTCTTCTAAATTTTGATATGTTCTAGCTGAGACAATTTTCTACAAATGCAATTGCTATTATTTTTCATTTTGACAAAGGCATGGCGTATTTTTGCGATTAAAGGAGGCATGTAAATTTTTTACATTTTGCGTGTATTCTCTATGGGATATGACTTTTTCTCAAAACTCTATTTTACATTCCCGTCTTTCGCGAGCAATATCTCTGTCGTTTAGCTTCGTTTACGCTGAACTTCGAGTATGTTGTAGATGAGACAAAAAGCTATCTCAAATGTACCCTTTATTTTGTCTCAATTTTTTGTTGGATCAGCCCACCTATACTTGTTCCAAACAAGTATTACAAATCTAGTTTATTATTTATTATTTATATATTTTTCTTATTTCTAACCACTTTTTTGTTGGCAAGATAACTTGGAAATGGCTCAATCAAATAATTTGAAATTTGGCACACATATGTATAGGCATATGTACAAAGCACAATAACGTTTTCAACATTGACCTTCACTGATGACGTCATCTAGGCGCCATTTTGTAAAATTTTACGAAAATCAACTCCTGATCATATCTTCATAACCAAAAGATATTTCTGATTCATATTTATCATGATCAGGGTCAATATCCGTCCGGTCAATTTCAGGTCAAATAACGCGCGCGTGCGCGTACGTTCGCGCGTCAATGCGCGCGCAAAATTTTGAAATGCTCAAAATCGTCTCAAAATCATTTTGCATACGTTTTAGGCCATTCTAAGCATTTTTTTAAAAATCGCGCACACGCGCATGCGCGCGCGTTTTCGCGCGTAAAACTATTAGACACCATAGAATCGCCATTTTTTTTCTTTCATAATATTCCACATATTCTTACAAACAAATTGATACCATGTTTGTCTCTTTATGACTATAAATAATTGAATAATCGACCGTTTAACATAAATTTCAATGCGCGCGAGCTCTTGTAATACATAGCATATATGGGCAAAAACATGCCTATGCAAAATCCATTATAGCTCTTTAGGATGCAAGGTGACCCCAATTTTTTTTCCATATTTTGAGCGAGTATGAATCAGAGATATGATTTCATGTCTCATTTGACCCTCAATTAACTCATGACGTCATCATAATGGCCTCCGAACTCAAAATTTCAATTTGCCTATTATGACGTCAGCATTTTTTTGGAAAATTGATTGTATCTTTCTAAAAATTGATTAATTTTCTTTAAAATTTTGATATGTTCTAGCTGAGACAATTCTCTACAAATCCAGTTGTCACAATTTTTCATTTTGACAAAGGCATCATGGCGTATTTTTGCGATTAAAGGAGGCAAGCTAATTTTTTCACATTTTGCGTGTATTCTCTATGGGACATGACTTTTTCTCAAAACTTGATTCTACATTCCCGTCTTTCGCGAGCAATATCTACGTCGTGTTAGCTTCATTTACGCTGAACTCCGAATATGTTGTAGCTGAGACAAAAAGCTATTTCAAATGTACCCTTTATTTTGTCTCAATTTTTTGTTGGATCAGCCCACCTATACTTGTTCCAAACAAGTATTACAAATCTAGTCAGGTGGGCTGTATAACGTACAGACCACCTTATAATTTCGTTAGAATTGCCTTTATTTATTTATTATTTATCAGGTGGGCTGTATAACGTACAGACCACCTTATAATTTCGTTAGAATTGCCTTTATTTATTTATCAGGTGGGCTGTATAACGTACAGACCACCTTATAATTTCGTTAGAATTGCCTTTATTTATCAGGTGGGCTGTATAACGTACAGACCACCTTATAATTTCGTTAGAATTGCCTTTATTTATTTATTATTAAATATTTTTCTTATTTCTAACCACTTTTTTGTTAGCAAGATAACTTGAAAATGGTTCGATTAAATGCCTTGAAATTTGGCACACATATGTATAGGCATATGTACAAAGCACAATAACGTTTTTAACATTGACCTTCACTGATGACGTCATCTAGGCGCCATTTTGTAAAAATCAACTCATGATCATATCTTCATAACCAAAAGCTATTTCTCGTTCATATTTATCATGATCGAGGTCAATATCCGTCCGGTCAATTTCAGGTCAAAAAACGCGCGCGTGCGCGTACGTCCGCGCGTCAATGCGCGCGCAAAATTTTAAAATGCTCAAAATCGTCTCAAAATCATTTTGCATACGTTTTAGGCCATTCTAAGCATTTTATAAAAAATCGCGCACACGCACATGCGCGTGCGTTTTCGCGCGTAAAACTTTTACGCAACATAGAATCGCCATTTTTTTCTTTCATAATATTCCACATATTTTTACAAACAAATTGATACCATGTTTATCTCTTTATGACTATTAATGACGGTATGATCGACCGTTAAACATAAATTTGCGTGCGCGCGAGCTCTTGTAATACATAGCATATATGGGCAAAAATATGCCTATACAAAATCCATTGTAGCTCTTTAGGATGCAAGATGACCTCAATTTGTTTTCATATCTTGATAAAGTATGAGTCGGAGATATGATTTCATGTCTCATTTGACCCTCAATTAACTCATGACCTCATCATAATGGCCTCCGAACTCAAAATTTCAATTTGCATATTATGACGTCATCATATATTTGGAAAATTGATTGTATCTCTGTAAATATTGATCAATTTTCTTTCAAATTTTAATATGTTCTAGCTGAGACAATTTACTACAAAAACATTCAATTCGACAAAGGAATCATGGCGTATTGTTGCGATTAAAGGAGGCATGTCAATTTTTCACTTTTTGTGTGTATTCTCTACGGGACATGACTTTTTCTCAAAACTGGATTCTACATTCCCGTCTTTCGCGAGCAATATCTCCGTCGTTTTAGCTTCGTTAAAAATGAACCATGAGTATGTTGTAGCTGAGACGATTAGCTATCTCAAATGCGCCCTTCATTTTGTCTCAAATTTTAGTTGAACCAGCCCACCTATACTTGTTCCAAACAAGTATTACAAATCTAGTTTATTATTTATTATTAAATATTTTTCTTATTTCTAACCACTTTTTTGTTAGCAAGATAACTTGAAAATGGCTCAATGAAATGCCTTGAAATTTGGCACACATATGTATAGGCATATATACAAAGCACAGAATTTTTTTCAACCTTGACCTTGACTGATGACGTCATCTAGGTGCCATTTTGTAAAATTTTACGAAAATCGATTCATGATCATATCTTCATAACCAAAAAGTATTTCTCATTTATATTTATCATGATCAAGGTCAATATCCTTCCGGTCAATTGCAGGTCAAATAACGCGCGCGTGCGCGTACGTCCGCGCGTCAATGCGCGCGTAAAATTTTTAAATGCTCAAAATCGTCTCAAAATCATTTTGTATATGTTTTAGGCCATTCTAAGCATTTTATAAAAAATCGCACACACGCACATGCGTGCGCGTTTTCGCGCGTAAAACTATTGCACAAAATAGAATCGCCATTTTTTTCTTTCATAATATTCCACATATTTTTACAAACAAATTGATAGCATGTTTATCTCTTTATGACTATTAATGACGGAATGATCGACCGTTAAACATAAATTTCCGTGCGCGCGAGCTCTTGTAATACATAGCATATATGGGCAAAAACATGCCTATGCAAAATCCATTGTAACTCTTTAGGATGCAAGGTGACCCCAATTATTTTTTCATATTTTGATTGAGTATGAATTGGAGATATGATTTCATGTCTCATTTGACCCTCAATTAACTCATGACGTCATCATAATGGCCTCCGAACTCAAAATTTCAATTTGCATATTATGACGTCAGCATATTTTTGGAAAGTTGATTGTATCTTTGTAAAAATTGATCGATTTTCTTCAAAATTTTGATATGTTCTAGCTGAGACAATTTTCTACAAATCCAATTGCCACAATTTTTCATTTTGACAAAGGCATCATGGCGTATTTTTGCGATTAAAGGAGGCATGTCAATTTTTCACATTTTGCGTGTATTCTCTATGGGACATGACTTTTTCTCAAAACTTGATTCTACATTCCCGTCTTTCGCGAGCAATATCTACGTCGTTTTAGCTTCATTTACGCTGAACTTCGAGTATGTTGTAGCTGAGACAAAAAGCTATCTCAAATGTACCCTTCATTTTGCCTCAATTTTTTGTTGGATCAGCCCACCTATACTTGTTCCAAACAAGTATTACAAATCTAGTTATTTATATATTTTTCTTATTTCTAACCACTTTTTTGTTGGCAAGATAACTTGGAAATGGCTCAATCAAATAATTTGAAATTTGGCACACATATGTATAGGCATATGTACAAAGCACAATAACGTTTTCAACATTGACCTTCACTGATGACGTCATCTAGGCGCCATTTTGTAAAATTTTACGAAAATCAACTCCTGATCATATCTTCATAACCAAAAGGTATTTCTGATTCATATTTATCATGATCAGGGTCAATATCCGTCCGGTCAATTTCAGGTCAAATAACGCGCGCGTGCGCGTACGTCCGCGCGTCAATGCGCGCGCAAAATTTTGAAATGCTCAAAATCGTCTCAAAATCATTTTGCATACGTTTTAGGCCATTCTAAGCATTTTTAAAAAAATCGCGCACACGCGCATGCGCGCGCGTTTTCGCGCGTAAAACTATTAGACACCATAGAATCGCCATTTTTTTTCTTTCATAATATTTCACATATTCTTACAAACAAATTGATACCATGTTTGTCTCTTTATGACTATAAATAATTGAATAATCGACCGTTTAACATAAATTTCAATGCGCGCGAGCTCTTGTAATACATAGCATATATGGGCAAAAACATGCCTATGCAAAATCCATTATAGCTCTTTAGGATGCAAGGTGACCCCAATTTTTTTTCATATTTTGAGCGAGTATAAATCAGAGATATGATTTCATGTCTCATTTGACCCTCAATTAACTCATGACGTCATCATAATGGCCTCCGAACTCAAAATTTCAATTTGCCTATTATGACGTCAGCATTTTTTTGGAAAATTGATTGTATCTTTCTAAAAATTGATTAATTTTCTTCAAAATTTTGATATGTTCTAGCTGAGACAATTCTCTACAAATCCAATTGTCACAATTTTTCATTTTGACAAAGGCATCATGGCGTATTTTTGCGATTAAAGGAGGCATGCCAATTTTTTCACATTTTGCGTGTATTCTCTATGGGACATGACTTTTTCTCAAAACTTGATTCTACATTCCCGTCTTTCGCGAGCAATATCTACGTCGTTTGAGCTTCATTTACGCTGAACTCCGAATATGTTGTAGCTGAGACAAAAAGCTATTTCAAATGTACCCTTTATTTTGTCTCAATTTTTTGTTGGATCAGCCCACCTATACTTGTTCCAAACAAGTATTACAAATCTAGTTTATTATTTATTATTTATATATTTTTCTTATTTCTAACCACTTTTTTGTTGGCAAGATAACTTGGAAATGGCTCAATCAAATAATTTGAAATTTGGCACACATATGTATAGGCATATGTACAAAGCACAATAACGTTTTCAACATTGACCTTCACTGATGACGTCATCTAGGCGCCATTTTGTAAAATTTTACGAAAATCAACTCCTGATCATATCTTCATAACCAAAAGGTATTTCTGATTCATATTTATCATGATCAGGGTCAATATCCGTCCGGTCAATTTGAGGTCAAATAACGCGCGCGTGCGCGTACGTCCGCGCGTCAATGCGCGCGCAAAATTTTGAAATGCTCAAAATCGTCTCAAAATCATTTTGCATACGTTTTAGGCCATTCTAAGCATTTTTTTAAAAATCGCGCACACGCGCATGCGCGCGCGTTTTCGCGCGTAAAACTATTAGACACCATAGAATCGCCATTTTTTTTCTTTCATAATATTTCACATATTCTTACAAACAAATTGATACCATGTTTGTCTCTTTATGACTATAAATAATTGAATAATCGACCGTTTAACATAAATTTCAATGCGCGCGAGCTCTTGTAATACATAGCATATATGGGCAAAAACATGCCTATGCAAAATCCATTATAGCTCTTTAGGATGCAAGGTGACCCCAATTTTTTTTTCTTCATATTTTGAGCGAGTATGAATCAGAGATATGATTTCATGTCTCATTTGACCCTCAATTAACTCATGACGTCATCATAATGGCCTCCGAACTCAAAATTTCAATTTGTCTATTATGACGTCAGCATTTTTTTGGAAAATTGATTGTATCTTTCTAAAAATTGATTAATTTTCTTCAAATTTTGATATGTTCTAGCTGAGACAATTCTCTACAAATCCAGTTGTCACAATTTTTCATTTTGACAAAGGCATCATGGCGTATTTTTGCGATTAAAGGAGGCAAGCTAATTTTTTCACATTTTGCGTGTATTCTCTATGGGACATGACTTTTTCTCAAAACTTGATTCTACATTCCCGTCTTTCGCGAGCAATATCTACGTCGTTTTAGCTTCATTTACGCTGAACTCCGAATATGTTGTAGCTGAGACAAAAAGCTATTTCAAATGTACCCTTTATTTTGTCTCAATTTTTTGTTGGATCAGCCCACCTATACTTGTTCCAAACAAGTATTACAAATCTAGTTTATTATTTATTATTTATTATCAGGTGGGCTGTATAACGTACAGACCACCTTATAATTTCGTTAGAATTGCCTTTATTTATCAGGTGGGCTGTATAACGTACAGACCACCTTATAATTTCGTTAGAATTGCCTTTATTTATTTATTATTAAATATTTTTCTTATTTCTAACCACTTTTTTGTTAGCAAGATAACTTGAAAATGGTTCGATTAAATGCCTTGAAATTTGGCACACATATGTATAGGCATATAAATAAATCAAAATAACGTTTTCAACCTTGACCTTGACTGATTACGTCATCTAGGCGCCATTTTGTGAATTTTAACTTATGATCATATCTTCATAACGGAAAGTAATTTCTAATTCATAGTTTGCACGATCAAGGTCAATATTGGTCCGGTCAATTTCAGGTAAAAAAACGCGCACGTGCGCGTACGTCCGCGCGTCAATGCGCGCGCAAAAATTTAAAATGCTCAAAATCGTCTCAAAATCATTTTGCATACGTTTTAGGCCATTCTAAGCATTTTATAAAAAATCGCCCACACACACGCGCATGCGTGCGGCGCGCGCGTTTTCGCGCGTAAAACTATTACACAACATAGAATCGCCATTTTTTTTCTTTCATAATATTCCACATATTTTTACAAACAAATTGATACCATGCTTGTCTCTTTATGACTATTAATAATGGAATGATCGACCGTTTAACATAAATTTCCGTGCGCGCGAGCTTTTGTAATACATAGCATATATGGGCAAAAACATGCCTATACAAGATCCATTGTAGCCCTTTAGGATGCAAGGTGACCCCAATTTTTGGGTCATATTTTGATACAGTATGAATTGGAGATATGATTTCATGTCTCATTTGACCCTCAATGAACTCATTACGTCATCATAATGGCCTCCAAACTCAAAATTTCAATTTGCATATTATGACGTCAACATATTTACGGAAAATTGATTGTTTCTCTGTAAATATTGATCGATTGTCTTCAAAATGTTGATATGTTTTAGCTGAGACAATTTCTACAAATAAAATTGGCCCAAATTTTCATTTTGACAAAGGCATCAGGGCGAATTTTCGCGATTAAAAAAGGCATGTCAATTTTTCACATTTTGCGTGTATTCTCTATGGGACATGAGTTTTTCTCAAAACTGGATTCTTTCGCGAGCAATATCTCTGTCGTTTAGCTTTGTTTACGCTGAACTTCAAGTATGTTGTAGCTGAGACAATAAGCTATCTCAAATGTACCCTTTATTTTGTCTCAAATTTTAGTTCGACCAGCCCACCTATACTTGTTCCAAACAAGTATTACAAATCTAGTTTATTATATATTTTTCTTATTTCTAACCACTTTTTTGTTGGCAAGATAACTTGGAAATGGCTCAATCAAATGCCTTGAAATTTAGCACACATATGTATAGGCATATGTACAGAGCACAATAACGTTTTCAACATTGACCTTTACTGATGACGTCATCTAGGCGCCATTTTGTAAAATTTTACGAAAATCAACTCATAATCATATCTTCATAACCAAAAGGTATTTCTGATTCATATTTATCATGATCAAGGTCAATATCCGTCCGGTCAATTTGAGGTCAAATAACGCGCGCGTGCGCGTACGTCCGCGCGTCAATGCGCGCGCAAAATTTGGAAATGCTCAAAATCGTCTCAAAATTATTTTGCATACGTTTTAGGCCATTCTAAGTATTTTATAAAAAAATCGCGCACACGCGCATGCGCGCGCGTTTTCGCGCGTAAAACTATTGCACAACATAGAATTGCCTTTTTTTTTCTTTCATAATATTCCACATATATTTAAAAACAAATTGATAGCATGTTTATCTCTTTATGACTATTAATAACGGAATGATCGACCGTTTAACAAAAATTTCCGTGCGCGCGAGCTCTTGTAATACATAGCAAATATGGGCAAAAACATGCCTATACAAAATCCATCGTAGCTCTTTAGGATGCAAGGTGACTCCAATTTGTTTACATATTTTAATAGAGTATGATTCGGAGATATTGTTTCATGTCTCATTTGACCCTCAATTAACTCATGACGTCATCATAATGGCCTCCGAACTCAAAATTCCAATTTGCATATTATGACGTCAGCATATTTATGGAAAATTGATCGTAAATATTGATCGATTTTCTTCCAAATTTTGATATGTTCTAGCTAAGACAATTTTCTACAAATGCAGTTGCTACTATCCTTCATTTTGACAAAGGCATCATGGCGTATTTTTGCGATTAAAGGAGGCATGTCAATTTTTTACATTTTGCGTGTATTCTCTATGGGACATGACTTTTTCTCAAAACTCGATTCTACATTCCCGTCTTTCACGAGCAATATCTACGTCGTTTTAGCTTCATTTACGCTGAACTTCGAGTATGTTGTAGATGAGACAAAAAGCTATCTCAAATGTACCCTTTATTTTGTCTCAATTTTTTGTTGGATCAGCCCACCTATACTTGTTCCAAACAAGTATTACAAATCTAGTTTATATATTTTTCTTATTTCTAACCACTTTTTTGTTGGCAAGATAACTTGGAAATGGCTCAATCAAATAATTTGAAATTTGGCACACATATGTATAGGCATATGTACAAAGCACAATAACGTTTTCAACATTGACCTTCACTGATGACGTCATCTAGGCGCCATTTTGTAAAATTTTACGAAAATCAACTCCTGATCATATCTTCATAACCAAAAGGTATTTCTGATTCATATTTATCATGATCAGGGTCAATATCCGTCCGGTCAATTTCAGGTCAAATAACGCGCGCGTGCGCGTACGTCCGCGCGTCAATGCGCGCGCAAAATTTTGAAATGCTCAAAATCGTCTCAAAATCATTTTGCATACGTTTTAGGCCATTCTAAGCATTTTTAAAAAAATCGCGCACACGCGCATGCGCGCGCGTTTTCGCGCGTAGAACTATCAGACACCATAGAATCGACATTTTTTTTCTTTCATAATATTCCACATATTCTTACAAACAAATTGATACCATGTTTGTCTCTTTATGACTATAAATAATTGAATAATCGACCGTTTAACATAAATTTCAATGCGCGCGAGCTCTTGTAATACATAGCATATATGGGCAAAAACATGCCTATGCAAAATCCATTATAGCTCTTTAGGATGCAAGGTGACCCCAATTTTTTTTCATATTTTGAGCGAGTATAAATCAGAGATATGATTTCATGTCTCATTTGACCCTCAATTAACTCATGACCTCATCATAATGGCCTCCGAACTCAAAATTTCAATTTGCATATTATGACGTCATCATATATTTGGAAAATTGATTGTATCTCTGTAAATATTGATCAATTTTCTTTCAAATTTTAATATGTTCTAGCTGAGACAATTTACTACAAAAACATTCAATTCGACAAAGGAATCATGGCGTATTGTTGCGATTAAAGGAGGCATGTCAATTTTTCACTTTTTGTGTGTATTCTCTACGGGACATGACTTTTTCTCAAAACTGGATTCTACATTCCCGTCTTTCGCGAGCAATATCTCCGTCGTTTTAGCTTCGTTAAAAATGAACCATGAGTATGTTGTAGCTGAGACGATTAGCTATCTCAAATGCGCCCTTCATTTTGTCTCAAATTTTAGTTGAACCAGCCCACCTATACTTGTTCCAAACAAGTATTACAAATCTAGTTTATTATTTATTATTAAATATTTTTCTTATTTCTAACCACTTTTTTGTTAGCAAGATAACTTGAAAATGGCTCAATGAAATGCCTTGAAATTTGGCACACATATGTATAGGCATATATACAAAGCACAGAATTTTTTTCAACCTTGACCTTGACTGATGACGTCATCTAGGTGCCATTTTGTAAAATTTTACGAAAATCGATTCATGATCATATCTTCATAACCAAAAAGTATTTCTCATTTATATTTATCATGATCAAGGTCAATATCCTTCCGGTCAATTGCAGGTCAAATAACGCGCGCGTGCGCGTACGTCCGCGCGTCAATGCGCGCGTAAAATTTTTAAATGCTCAAAATCGTCTCAAAATCATTTTGTATATGTTTTAGGCCATTCTAAGCATTTTATAAAAAATCGCACACACGCACATGCGTGCGCGTTTTCGCGCGTAAAACTATTGCACAAAATAGAATCGCCATTTTTTTCTTTCATAATATTCCACATATTTTTACAAACAAATTGATAGCATGTTTATCTCTTTATGACTATTAATGACGGAATGATCGACCGTTAAACATAAATTTCCGTGCGCGCGAGCTCTTGTAATACATAGCATATATGGGCAAAAACATGCCTATGCAAAATCCATTGTAACTCTTTAGGATGCAAGGTGACCCCAATTATTTTTTCATATTTTGATTGAGTATGAATTGGAGATATGATTTCATGTCTCATTTGACCCTCAATTAACTCATGACGTCATCATAATGGCCTCCGAACTCAAAATTTCAATTTGCATATTATGACGTCAGCATATTTTTGGAAAGTTGATTGTATCTTTGTAAAAATTGATCGATTTTCTTCAAAATTTTGATATGTTCTAGCTGAGACAATTTTCTACAAATCCAATTGCCACAATTTTTCATTTTGACAAAGGCATCATGGCGTATTTTTGCGATTAAAGGAGGCATGTCAATTTTTCACATTTTGCGTGTATTCTCTATGGGACATGACTTTTTCTCAAAACTTGATTCTACATTCCCGTCTTTCGCGAGCAATATCTACGTCGTTTTAGCTTCATTTACGCTGAACTTCGAGTATGTTGTAGCTGAGACAAAAAGCTATCTCAAATGTACCCTTCATTTTGCCTCAATTTTTTGTTGGATCAGCCCACCTATACTTGTTCCAAACAAGTATTACAAATCTAGTTATTTATATATTTTTCTTATTTCTAACCACTTTTTTGTTGGCAAGATAACTTGGAAATGGCTCAATCAAATAATTTGAAATTTGGCACACATATGTATAGGCATATGTACAAAGCACAATAACGTTTTCAACATTGACCTTCACTGATGACGTCATCTAGGCGCCATTTTGTAAAATTTTACGAAAATCAACTCCTGATCATATCTTCATAACCAAAAGGTATTTCTGATTCATATTTATCATGATCAGGGTCAATATCCGTCCGGTCAATTTCAGGTCAAATAACGCGCGCGTGCGCGTACGTCCGCGCGTCAATGCGCGCGCAAAATTTTGAAATGCTCAAAATCGTCTCAAAATCATTTTGCATACGTTTTAGGCCATTCTAAGCATTTTTAAAAAAATCGCGCACACGCGCATGCGCGCGCGTTTTCGCGCGTAAAACTATTAGACACCATAGAATCGCCATTTTTTTTCTTTCATAATATTTCACATATTCTTACAAACAAATTGATACCATGTTTGTCTCTTTATGACTATAAATAATTGAATAATCGACCGTTTAACATAAATTTCAATGCGCGCGAGCTCTTGTAATACATAGCATATATGGGCAAAAACATGCCTATGCAAAATCCATTATAGCTCTTTAGGATGCAAGGTGACCCCAATTTTTTTTCATATTTTGAGCGAGTATAAATCAGAGATATGATTTCATGTCTCATTTGACCCTCAATTAACTCATGACGTCATCATAATGGCCTCCGAACTCAAAATTTCAATTTGCCTATTATGACGTCAGCATTTTTTTGGAAAATTGATTGTATCTTTCTAAAAATTGATTAATTTTCTTCAAAATTTTGATATGTTCTAGCTGAGACAATTCTCTACAAATCCAATTGTCACAATTTTTCATTTTGACAAAGGCATCATGGCGTATTTTTGCGATTAAAGGAGGCATGCCAATTTTTTCACATTTTGCGTGTATTCTCTATGGGACATGACTTTTTCTCAAAACTTGATTCTACATTCCCGTCTTTCGCGAGCAATATCTACGTCGTTTGAGCTTCATTTACGCTGAACTCCGAATATGTTGTAGCTGAGACAAAAAGCTATTTCAAATGTACCCTTTATTTTGTCTCAATTTTTTGTTGGATCAGCCCACCTATACTTGTTCCAAACAAGTATTACAAATCTAGTTTATTATTTATTATTTATATATTTTTCTTATTTCTAACCACTTTTTTGTTGGCAAGATAACTTGGAAATGGCTCAATCAAATAATTTGAAATTTGGCACACATATGTATAGGCATATGTACAAAGCACAATAACGTTTTCAACATTGACCTTCACTGATGACGTCATCTAGGCGCCATTTTGTAAAATTTTACGAAAATCAACTCCTGATCATATCTTCATAACCAAAAGGTATTTCTGATTCATATTTATCATGATCAGGGTCAATATCCGTCCGGTCAATTTGAGGTCAAATAACGCGCGCGTGCGCGTACGTCCGCGCGTCAATGCGCGCGCAAAATTTTGAAATGCTCAAAATCGTCTCAAAATCATTTTGCATACGTTTTAGGCCATTCTAAGCATTTTTTTAAAAATCGCGCACACGCGCATGCGCGCGCGTTTTCGCGCGTAAAACTATTAGACACCATAGAATCGCCATTTTTTTTCTTTCATAATATTTCACATATTCTTACAAACAAATTGATACCATGTTTGTCTCTTTATGACTATAAATAATTGAATAATCGACCGTTTAACATAAATTTCAATGCGCGCGAGCTCTTGTAATACATAGCATATATGGGCAAAAACATGCCTATGCAAAATCCATTATAGCTCTTTAGGATGCAAGGTGACCCCAATTTTTTTTTCTTCATATTTTGAGCGAGTATGAATCAGAGATATGATTTCATGTCTCATTTGACCCTCAATTAACTCATGACGTCATCATAATGGCCTCCGAACTCAAAATTTCAATTTGTCTATTATGACGTCAGCATTTTTTTGGAAAATTGATTGTATCTTTCTAAAAATTGATTAATTTTCTTCAAAATTTTGATATGTTCTAGCTGAGACAATTCTCTACAAATCCAGTTGTCACAATTTTTCATTTTGACAAAGGCATCATGGCGTATTTTTGCGATTAAAGGAGGCAAGCTAATTTTTTCACATTTTGCGTGTATTCTCTATGGGACATGACTTTTTCTCAAAACTTGATTCTACATTCCCGTCTTTCGCGAGCAATATCTACGTCGTTTTAGCTTCATTTACGCTGAACTCCGAATATGTTGTAGCTGAGACAAAAAGCTATTTCAAATGTACCCTTTATTTTGTCTCAATTTTTTGTTGGATCAGCCCACCTATACTTGTTCCAAACAAGTATTACAAATCTAGTTTATTATTTATTATTTATTATCAGGTGGGCTGTATAACGTACAGACCACCTTATAATTTCGTTAGAATTGCCTTTATTTATCAGGTGGGCTGTATAACGTACAGACCACCTTATAATTTCGTTAGAATTGCCTTTATTTATTTATTATTAAATATTTTTCTTATTTCTAACCACTTTTTTGTTAGCAAGATAACTTGAAAATGGTTCGATTAAATGCCTTGAAATTTGGCACACATATGTATAGGCATATAAATAAATCAAAATAACGTTTTCAACCTTGACCTTGACTGATTACGTCATCTAGGCGCCATTTTGTGAATTTTAACTTATGATCATATCTTCATAACGGAAAGTAATTTCTAATTCATAGTTTGCACGATCAAGGTCAATATTGGTCCGGTCAATTTCAGGTAAAAAAACGCGCACGTGCGCGTACGTCCGCGCGTCAATGCGCGCGCAAAAATTTAAAATGCTCAAAATCGTCTCAAAATCATTTTGCATACGTTTTAGGCCATTCTAAGCATTTTATAAAAAATCGCCCACACACACGCGCATGCGTGCGGCGCGCGCGTTTTCGCGCGTAAAACTATTACACAACATAGAATCGCCATTTTTTTTCTTTCATAATATTCCACATATTTTTACAAACAAATTGATACCATGCTTGTCTCTTTATGACTATTAATAATGGAATGATCGACCGTTTAACATAAATTTCCGTGCGCGCGAGCTTTTGTAATACATAGCATATATGGGCAAAAACATGCCTATACAAGATCCATTGTAGCCCTTTAGGATGCAAGGTGACCCCAATTTTTGGGTCATATTTTGATACAGTATGAATTGGAGATATGATTTCATGTCTCATTTGACCCTCAATGAACTCATTACGTCATCATAATGGCCTCCAAACTCAAAATTTCAATTTGCATATTATGACGTCAACATATTTACGGAAAATTGATTGTTTCTCTGTAAATATTGATCGATTGTCTTCAAAATGTTGATATGTTTTAGCTGAGACAATTTCTACAAATAAAATTGGCCCAAATTTTCATTTTGACAAAGGCATCAGGGCGAATTTTCGCGATTAAAAAAGGCATGTCAATTTTTCACATTTTGCGTGTATTCTCTATGGGACATGAGTTTTTCTCAAAACTGGATTCTTTCGCGAGCAATATCTCTGTCGTTTAGCTTTGTTTACGCTGAACTTCAAGTATGTTGTAGCTGAGACAATAAGCTATCTCAAATGTACCCTTTATTTTGTCTCAAATTTTAGTTCGACCAGCCCACCTATACTTGTTCCAAACAAGTATTACAAATCTAGTTTATTATATATTTTTCTTATTTCTAACCACTTTTTTGTTGGCAAGATAACTTGGAAATGGCTCAATCAAATGCCTTGAAATTTAGCACACATATGTATAGGCATATGTACAGAGCACAATAACGTTTTCAACATTGACCTTTACTGATGACGTCATCTAGGCGCCATTTTGTAAAATTTTACGAAAATCAACTCATAATCATATCTTCATAACCAAAAGGTATTTCTCATTCATATTTATCATGATCAAGGTCAATATCCGTCCGGTCAATTTGAGGTCAAATAACGCGCGCGTGCGCGTACGTCCGCGCGTCAATGCGCGCGCAAAATTTGGAAATGCTCAAAATCGTCTCAAAATTATTTTGCATACGTTTTAGGCCATTCTAAGTATTTTATAAAAAAATCGCGCACACGCGCATGCGCGCGCGTTTTCGCGCGTAAAACTATTGCACAACATAGAATTGCCTTTTTTTTTCTTTCATAATATTCCACATATATTTAAAAACAAATTGATAGCATGTTTATCTCTTTATGACTATTAATAACGGAATGATCGACCGTTTAACAAAAATTTCCGTGCGCGCGAGCTCTTGTAATACATAGCAAATATGGGCAAAAACATGCCTATACAAAATCCATCGTAGCTCTTTAGGATGCAAGGTGACTCCAATTTGTTTACATATTTTAATAGAGTATGATTCGGAGATATTGTTTCATGTCTCATTTGACCCTCAATTAACTCATGACGTCATCATAATGGCCTCCGAACTCAAAATTCCAATTTGCATATTATGACGTCAGCATATTTATGGAAAATTGATCGTAAATATTGATCGATTTTCTTCCAAATTTTGATATGTTCTAGCTAAGACAATTTTCTACAAATGCAGTTGCTACTATCCTTCATTTTGACAAAGGCATCATGGCGTATTTTTGCGATTAAAGGAGGCATGTCAATTTTTTACATTTTGCGTGTATTCTCTATGGGACATGACTTTTTCTCAAAACTCGATTCTACATTCCCGTCTTTCACGAGCAATATCTACGTCGTTTTAGCTTCATTTACGCTGAACTTCGAGTATGTTGTAGATGAGACAAAAAGCTATCTCAAATGTACCCTTTATTTTGTCTCAATTTTTTGTTGGATCAGCCCACCTATACTTGTTCCAAACAAGTATTACAAATCTAGTTTATATATTTTTCTTATTTCTAACCACTTTTTTGTTGGCAAGATAACTTGGAAATGGCTCAATCAAATAATTTGAAATTTGGCACACATATGTATAGGCATATGTACAAAGCACAATAACGTTTTCAACATTGACCTTCACTGATGACGTCATCTAGGCGCCATTTTGTAAAATTTTACGAAAATCAACTCCTGATCATATCTTCATAACCAAAAGGTATTTCTGATTCATATTTATCATGATCAGGGTCAATATCCGTCCGGTCAATTTCAGGTCAAATAACGCGCGCGTGCGCGTACGTCCGCGCGTCAATGCGCGCGCAAAATTTTGAAATGCTCAAAATCGTCTCAAAATCATTTTGCATACGTTTTAGGCCATTCTAAGCATTTTTAAAAAAATCGCGCACACGCGCATGCGCGCGCGTTTTCGCGCGTAGAACTATCAGACACCATAGAATCGACATTTTTTTTCTTTCATAATATTCCACATATTCTTACAAACAAATTGATACCATGTTTGTCTCTTTATGACTATAAATAATTGAATAATCGACCGTTTAACATAAATTTCAATGCGCGCGAGCTCTTGTAATACATAGCATATATGGGCAAAAACATGCCTATGCAAAATCCATTATAGCTCTTTAGGATGCAAGGTGACCCCAATTTTTTTTCATATTTTGAGCGAGTATAAATCAGAGATATGATTTCATGTCTCATTTGACCCTCAATTAACTCATGACGTCATCATAATGGCCTCCGAACTCAAAATTTTAATTTGCCTATTATGACGTCAGCATTTTTTTGGAAAATTGATTGTATCTTTCTAAAAATTGATTAATTTTCTTCAAAATTTTGATATGTTCTAGCTGAGACAATTCTCTACAAATCCAATTGTCACAATTTTACATTTTGACAAAGGCATCATGGCGTATATTTGCGATTAAAGGAGGCATGTCAATTTTGCACATTTTGCATGTATTCTCTATGGGACATGATTTTTTCTCAAAAATATGGATTCTACATTCCCGTCATTCGCGAGCAATATCTCTGTCGTTTTAGCTTCGTTTACGCTGAACTTCGAGTATGTTGTAGCTGAGACAATAAGATATCTCAAATGTGCCCTTTATTTTGTCTCAAATTTTAGTTCGACCAGCCCACCTATACTTGTTCCAAACAAGTATTACAAATCTAGTTTATTTTTCTTATTTCGACCCACTTTTTGTTAGCAAGATATCTTTGAAATTATTCAATCAAATGCTTTGAAATTTGGCACACATATGTATAGGCATATGGACAAAACACAGTAAGGTTTTCAACCTTGACCTTGACTGATGACGTCATCTAGGCGCCATTTTGTGAAATTTTCTGAAAAAAAACTCATGATCATATCTTCATAACCAAAAGGTATTTCTCATTCATATTTATTATGATCAAGGTCAATATCAGTCCAGTCAATTTCAGGTCAAAAAACGCGCGCGTGCGCGTACGTCCGCGCGTCAATGCGCGCGCAAAATTTTTAAATGCTCAAAATCGTCTCAAATTTATTATGCATACGTTTCAGGTCATTTTAAGCATTTTATAAAAAATCGCGCGTACGAGCATGCGCGCGCGTTTTCGCGCGTAACACCATTAAAAAACATAGAATCGCCATTTTCTTTTCTTTCATGATATTTCTCATATTTTTTTTTAAGGAATTTGATTCCATGTTTATCTCTTTATGACCATTATTAACAAGATGAGCGTAAATTCAAGATAAATGTCAGTGCGCGCGAGGTCTTTTAATACATAG